>NW_026596143.1:3170586-3183482 GCF_907164565.1 Psammomys obesus | reverse complement strand
ACACACACACACACACACACACACACACACACACACACACACACACAAAACACACGCTGTCTGGAGAGATGGCTCAGCAGTTAAAAGCACTGGCTGCTCTTCCGGAAGGGCTGCTGGGTTTGACTCCAAGCACCCACCGTGTGGCTCACGACTGTCTGTAGCTCCAGTTCCATGGGCTTCAATGCCCTCCTCCAGCCTCTGCAGGCACCAGGGAGGCACTTAGTGCACTGACATACGGACAGGCGAAGCACCCAGAAGCTTGTGAAAGTCCTTCCGTAAGATGGGGCTGTAGGCGGGCGTGTAGGCTGTTTTCTTAACTGTTGATGGAGGAGGACCCAGCCAGTTCTCTGGGCTGGTGGCCTTGGCTGAGCAAGAAGTAAGCAGCACCCCTCCACGGCCTCTGCATCAGCTCCTGCCGCCAGGTCCCTGCCCTGTTTGAGTTTCTCTCCCGACTTCCTTGGATGATGAACGTTGATGTGGAAGTGTTAGCTAAGTAACCCCTTTTCTCCCCGGCTTGCTTTGGTCGCAGTGTCTTGTCACAGCAATAACCTACCTGAGACAGTAATAAAAGTAGTTGGTGCACACCTGTGATCCCAGCACCCTAAGAGGAAGAAGCAGGTGGAGTTCAGGGCCAGCCTGGTCTACAAATCACCAAGGCTACACAGAGAAACCCTGTCTCGAAAAACCAAAATAAATAAATAGATGGTTTGCTTTTGGTAGAGTTCTTAATGGGATCATTATTAAACTGAAAAGAATCTTTATGGATGATCATGTCTAAACTCTCATTATATTGGTTAGGAATATTTTGATTATAAGTAACAACAACAAAATCCCTCTCTAACCAGTTTATGCAATAGAGGAAGATTATAGGCTGGCATAACTGTAAAGCCCATACAGATAAATAATGTTTTGCAGGCAAGTCTTGACCCCAGCCTCAGTATGCCAAGAAATGTTTGTTCCCTGCTTTCTGTAATGGAGTAAATGAAAATGGCCCCCATAGGCTCACAGAGAGTGGCATTATTTGAAAGGATTAGGACATATGGCCTTTTTGGAGTAGGTGTAGCCTTAATGGAGGAAGTGTGTCACTAGGGGTGGGCTTTGAGGTTTCAGAAGCTCAAGCCAGGCCCAGTGTCACTCTCTCTTCCCAATTCAGATACAGAACTCTTAGCTTCCTCTCCAGCACCATGTCTGCCTGGGTGCCCCCATGCTTCCCACCGGGATGTTAATGGCTAAACCTCTGAACCTGTAAGCCAGCCCCAATTAAATGTTTCCCTTTATAAGAGTTGCTGTGGTCACGGTGTCCTATTGTTAGGGTGTGGAACACGCTGAAAGAATGACCTCAGACTCAGGTAACATGCGAGCATTAACGGGCGTTTATTCTGTAGAAGTCCAGTATGCTGGGATCCCCATCTTTGCAACATGGTGGCAACATGCAGGCCCCTTACAGCCAGAAATGGAAACAGGAATTCCTACTTGTGGCTAAGTGACCTCAGCAGCAGGGATTGGCTGGTGCCTATGGAGGCTATGTGACATCAGGACTGGTAGGTGCTTTTCAAACCGGTAGTTAAGCACCTCATCTTCTCCAGGCCAGATATCTTGGTTGTTTCTAATTGGTTGTCCTTTCTCTCTCTCTGTCTCTGTCTCTCTCTTTGTGTGTGTGTTTTCCCATAACTCTTAGGCCTGTTCTGTCTAGAAAAAAAAAAAAAAAAAAAAAAAAAAAAAAAAAAAAAAAGCCTGTCATGGAGTTGGTCAGGCTTATTTATCCAGGATCTCTCATGATCACAGCAATAGAAACCCCTTCTTCTTTCTCTGTCTTCTGCATTGCCCACTGTATAGGAATGTTGGCTTCACTGTGGTCACAAGACCACTGCCCGGATCTCTTACAGACTTAGGCTTTTTCATTCATGCCCATGCCCAGGTGAAAAAGAGTTTTTCCTCTGAGTAGCTCCTATAGAATAAGAGAGTTTCTTTCTTTGCAATCTCCAGCAAATCAAATATCACCTTATCTTGGTTTTTTTTTTTTTTTTTTTTTTTTTTTACTGATCTGGGAACCATCTTTTACCAAATCGTTGTGGGTGGGAGGATGACAGGAAGCGATGAAACCACTGGAGCAGAGTGGGTCAGGTTTCCCCGGCACACATGGACTACGTGTGAGAGGAAAGGAGACCAGATGGAACCTGGGATGCTGGTTTTGAGAGAAAGAAGGAACGTGCTGGCTGGAGATAAAGGACCTGCATCTGCAATACTTAAGGTCTAAACCTAATCTCTGCACTCAACACAGCCTCGTATTAACTGCCAATCATAGGCAAGTCACTGTGCTAAGTGCTTTGATAAATAATGGCCTTGATCCCACGGAGCCAGAGAGTTAGAGTTAGATAGGAGTGGAAGGCCGTACTCAGAAAAGCCTCTCCTTGCGCACACGAGTCGCTTTCTTCCTTAACCCACCTGAACAGTACCTATTGTACTCTGTGCTGTGAATCTTCAGCCTGTATGTGGCAGGTTCCAGATGCTCCACATTACGCAACTTTTCATTCAGTTACCACATAAGATGAGCTAATACAGAGAAAATGCAACTTTTGTGTCCAGTTCTCTTACCACATTCTTTAAAGGATTAACCGAATGGTTTGTTATTCAAACTTTGAGCCTCCAGGACACATCCTGAAACATTTACCCTACATGGGATGTCTGAGACAGTTTCTCCTTTCCGTAAGTCCTAAAATAGTTTCCCTTTTCCATGTTTCCCTGTTCTACACAAATGGCCATAATTCTTCTGCTCTGAATTTAATGAGCTATGCTTTTTAAAATGCCTAAGCCAGCGACTATTGCCAAGTTGGTCTACGATGGAGGCTAGGTGACCCTGAACCCATAGCTTCAGGGGTCATCATACTTTTCTCCTCTTTAGAGATCCTACTTACCCAACAAGTAAACTTCAGATTATCCTGGACTAAAGATGAGTCCCCTACTTAAAGAGAAATTACCATCTCCCCATTGGGTACCTAACATTATTATCATGTTCAAAGATTGCAGGCTTTGGACAGGTGTGTTGACGCCCACCTTTAATCCAAGCACTAGGGAGGCAAAGGCAGAGCTCTGTAAGTTCAAGGCCAGGTCAGCGCTGTGAGTCCTAGGCCTACCAAAGCTACATTGTGAGACCTTGTCTCAAAAACGAAACAAACAAACCAAGACAGGATTGCAAGCTTGGATAGGTACAGGGCAAGCAACTTCCGAAAATCATACGGTAAGACTTCCATGGACTCCTACTAATCTTGACATAATATACACTTTTTAAGAGTTATGAGTGTATGAATGCGGGGCGTATGTGGAGGTCAGAAGATAGTCTTTGGGAGTCTTGTTTTCTTCTTCTATCATGGGATCCAGAACTCAAAACTCAGGTCTTCAGGCTTGCTTGGCAAGTGTTTTTTCTTTTTCTTTTTTTTAATTAATTAATTTATTATACATACAATGTTCTGCCTGCATGTACAGCTGCACGCCAGAAGAGGACACCATATCTCACTATAGATGGTTGTGAGCCACCATATGGTTGCTGGGAATTGAACTCAGGACCTCTGGAAGAACAGCCCTTGGCAAGTGTTTTTATCTGAGTTGCTAAGCCATGTAGCCACCCTTCACACACACACATACACACACACACACACACACACACACACACACACACTCTTTTGCATCTGCCCCAGACAATTCAACACAATGGTGAGACGTGTCTAACTTGCTGAAATTTTTATGGAGTGATAAGACCATCTGTATGCCAAAACCAGAAATAATACAGTTCTCCATCTTCTCCCAGCTAGCTTCCCTTCCTTCCTGCCTTTCCCTCACACATAGTCTCTCTATGTGGTAGTCCATTTGTGCTTCCATAGCATGATGTCACTGACGGGGCATGCTACAAAGAACTGAAGAGGAATTTTTACAAATTTTGGAGTCTGGGAAGTCCAGCATCAAGAAGCAAGCAGGTTGTATTGACTGGTGAGGGCTGCTCTCTGCTTCCAAAATGGTGGCTTCCTGTTGCTTGCTTTGGAGGAGGATGGTGTGTCCTCACACGGGGGAGACAGACAGGTTAAAAAGGATGACTGTCCATCAACTTCTTTTGTAGCATACCCATGTCCTAGTTAGCTCTACGTTGCTGGGTTAAACACCATGACCAAAAGCAACTTGAGCTATTTGGCTCAAGGTTTATTTGGCTTACACACCTCCATTATGGATTCATCACGAAGGGAACTCAGGTACTGGCCTGTTCCCCATAGCTTCCTCAGTTCTTACATAACTCAGTGCCTCGGAGTGCTACCACTCACAGCAGGCTGGACCTTCCCACATCAATCATTAGTTTATAAAAGACACCCCCCTCCCCCAAGGCTAGCCTACAGGCACAATACCCAGTCCTATTTGTAAGGAGAGACTCCTCATGGGTCAATCATTTTCCAAAGACTACATCCCCCAAACTATTGCATCAGGGATTAAATTTCAACTTGAGAATCCGAAGGGCACAAGACATTTGAATATTTATGTAACAAATTCAGAAGCAAAACTTTAGGAGGGAAATTGACTTTGTGAGGTACAAGAGCCCATCTTTGCTGGGGTAGATTCCATATGCTAGGAATAAACTTGAACCGTCGTAGAAGTGGTTATACTATCATCGAGGCAAGAGACAGAGATGGTGAAAAAGGGCTGGTGTTTATTGACACTCACCAGGTGGTTTGAATATGAATGGACCCCATAGGCTCATATATTTGAATGCTTAAGCCATCAGGGAGTTGGTACTATTTGAAAGGATTAAAAAGATGAGGAGGTGTGGCCTTGTTGGAGGAAGTGTGTCACTGGGGCTGGGTTTTGGGAGTTCAAAAGCCCAGAATCTCTCTCTCTGCCTGAGGGTCAGGGTATAGCTCTCTGCTACTGTTCCAGTGAAAAACTGGAGTTATGAACAGTTGTGAGCCACCATGTAGGTGCCGGGAATCAAACCTGTGTCTTCTAGAAGAGCAGCCAGCGCTCTTAACTGCTGGTCCATGGAGACCCCCACTCTTCAGAGTCTTCCTGTAATTTGCTGTGTCCCTGACGGGGAAAAAGCATAATGTAGCTATCAGTGCCCCAGCTCCATCCATTTCATTCTATCTATCTGTCTATGTATCTATCTATGTATCTATCTATATATCTATGTATCTATCTATGTATCTATCTATCTATCCACTCTCCTTAAATATATATATATATATATAAATTTTATGTGTGTAAGTATTGGTCTGCATTCATGCTGTACTCTTAAGAGACCAGAAGAGGACAGTGGGGAATTGGAGTTACGAATGGTTATAAACTATCATATGGTGCTAGGAATTGAACCTGGGCTCCCTGCAAGAGTAGCAAGTGCTCCTAACCACTGGGCCATCTCTCCAGCCCTCCTCCCTCCCTCTCTCTTAAAAATCTTTAATCAATTCTTTGTAAATGTCACATCACACACCCCAATCCCACTCATCTCTCCATCCCTTCATATGTGCCCTCCACCCTTACAACCTCCCCGAAAAAATAAAATAAAATAGAAAAAGAAAGTTTGTTGTGGAAGCTGTAGGGTGTCACAGTGTGTCATGCAGTGTACCTTTTTGTCCATACGTCTTTACTTGCAAGTGTTCATTGCAATGAGTCATTGGTCTGTTTGCAGGCTTCTGATACACTTATCAATACTGGATCCTCACTGGGACTCCTCTTGGATATCCTCTTGTTGTCCTGTGCTGTGGAGATCATGCAGCTTTGGATCTGCAGGACTGGCACTTCCGTGAGCTCTAGCAGTTCATAGATGCGGTAGATGTTGGGATGGGTCAACTCAGAGCCCTGGATCTGGGCCTGGGTGGTAGCTGAGTTGGTCAGCCCACCAGCTCTCCTGGCGAGAGGATGAGCTCTCCAGCACTGTCCTGGCTAGCTCACTCAATGCTGCAGCAGGTGAGGGGCAGGGCTAGCTCTCCTACTTTCATGCCCTAGAGGCTGGCTCACCTGCCCCTGTGCCACCAGAGTCAGCTCTACTGTGCTGCCCAGGCAAGGTGCACAGCCTGCTCTGTGCTTCAGCTGGCAAGGGGGCAGGGCCAGCTCTCCCACTCTCCTGACCTCAGGGCATGCTGACCTCACCAAAGGCTTTGAGGGTCTAGGGGCTGGGGGAGGGCATCTCTTCCTTACCCATGCCACTCACTGCAGACAGATGGTAGACCCAGCTCTTCCTCAATCATGCCCTCAAGGCTGGATCATTGGCTCTCCTGCCACCAGAGTCAGCTTGACTCCACTGTCTCTTAATTGTGTAATTTTTGGCAACTTATTTAGTTTCTTGAAAGCTTGGTGTCTATTGTTGGGTCAGGGTTATATTAGCTATCTTATTTTTATTTATTAATTTTGTTATTATTATTTTCTGAGACGGGGTTTCTATGTGTAGCCTTGGCTATCCTGGAATTCTCTCTCTATAGACCAGGCTGGCCTCAAACTCAGAGGTCCATCTGCTTCTGCCTCCTGAGTCCTGGGATTAAAGTCATGGCCACCACCACCTGCCTTGTTTTTAATTTTTAAAACTTACTGTTTTATGTGTATGGTGGTTTTCTATTCATGTATGTCTGTAAACCATGTGCATGCCTGGTGCCTGCAGAGGCCAGAAGAAGGCATTAAATCTCCTGAAACTGGAGTTACAGATGGTTGTAACAGCCATGTTGATGCTGGGAACCTAAAGCCTAGTCCTGTGCAAGAGCAACAAGTGCCTCCGAGGAGCTCTGGGTAAGGTCTGGTAGGACCTTTTGACGCCATAAGAGAGTTGTCCTTTCTGGGATGTATAATTGGCTCTGTGATTCCACTCTGTCCTTTCGCCAACAGATTTTTTTCCCCCTTCTCCCTTCCTGCTGTTATTTTTTAACGGAGTACATGCGTTTCCAGTCGACAAGGTCTGTGCTCAGCTCCTTCGGTGCAAACTGAAGCATGTCCTGAAGGGATGCCGTGGCACGGGCCAGTGGCTGCCCCCTGAACCAAGGCAGCGAGGCGGAGGACGGCGGGGTGTTCAGCTGGCAGCCCAAGTTCCCCGAATGCCCTTTTCCTCCCTTTCCCTCACATCTGCGCTCCAGGGAGGAAGCCCCAGGGTGGCTGGAGCTGCGGGCAGAGACCCTCCTCCGTCAGCTAGCTGCTCCTTTGTGGCTCTGGAATGTTCCGAGAAGTAGTGGAGCGGAATGCGAGCGCTCCATCAAAGCTGCCCAGCGATGGCCTTTCTCGAGTGGAGGGCACAGGCGGGCATGCTCTCCGGGAACACGAAAAACAAGGAGGATAGCCAACTGGGGAGAGAATGTGCCAACGGTGCTTCCTCCGTGCCACCTCTGACCCGCAGCTGCAGACATGGCTCCACCTTTGAGGATGTCCGCTGGGACGGCAGCTTATTTAACAGTTCTGTTCAGCAAGGCCTGGGAGGCCTGGGCAGCTGCAGCCTACCGGCCTTCCTGCAGAGACCACGGATTCCTCAGCCCTTTCCTCCTGGTCTCCCCTCCTCAACGTGCCTGCTGGTTGATTTCTAACCCTTTCGTGGCCTGTGGACTCCTCTCAAAGGCGGCCAGAGCGTGGGGAGGAGGAGGGGTCTCCCGAAATTCTGTCTCAGAAACTCTTTTCCTCGGGTCCTGAACATTTCCACACCCCATGCCCCATCCCTACCACGACTAGTGTTTCCCCATAACCTTGTGGAAGTGCCTTTGGGGAGGAAAATTACTCAGGCTGCTTTATTTTCTTTACTCTTCCCCCGGCTCCACCCAAACCCTCACCCCCCCCTTTTTTTTTTTTTAGAGAAGGTCTTACTAGGTAGCGCTGGCTAGCCTGGGACTCGCTATGTAGACCAGGCTACCTCAGACTCAAGGAGACCCACCTGCTTCTGCCTCCTAAGTGTTGGGTTAATTAAAAGCGTGTGCCCACCAGCCTTGCAGGGAGAAGAGAAAACTCCGAGTGAGTCAAGTCCTGAGTGGACGAAAACATGGGCTGTTGACATGGGCACAAGTCATGTCAAGGACCCCAGAGCCTCCATGTCTGGCTGGCTCTGAGGCGTGGGCCCACAGCCTTCCTCGGGTCCAAGACAGGACGCTGACAGTGCGTACAGAAAACGTCCTCCATAGCTGTCTCTCCTGCTATCCGAGGCCTGAAGACTGTTCTACAGTGGGCTCTAAGATTAGCTAAATCTGTCTCCCTGATCCAACTGTGTGCCTGCCTCCTTGTTTATCTGTATTTAATAACCCCGCCTCTCTGTTCAACCCTATATACTAAACAGGCCGAGCTTCCGGTGTGCTGTGCTCTCTCCAGCAGGGAGCCCTGTTCACCCACTCCCAGCTTTTCTGTCTGTCTGTCCGTATCTGTCTTTTCTTCATTCCTTCGACACCACTAGCTGGGTCCAAGTCCCTGGAGCCATGGGAGGATGCAGTATTGGCTTTTTCTTTTTAATAGTTTATAGACCCTAAATAGTTGTAGAAGTGAAGGAGGAGCAGGGGCAACTGGAGCCTGAAGTGGATCTCCTGTGGAAACGGGAAGATTGACAGACACCCAGAGGCTACTACAATGGAGCAAAGCGATCAACAGGGACTGAATACCTGGAAGAAAGCAGAGGCTCTCTGGTGCTGGCTTCGCTTTGTCTCTGAATAAAGAGTGTGAATTGTGAAACCCTAAGTATTTAAACACGTAGAAGCAGAAGAATATATGGATATGGAAGACAAGGGTGGGCTGAAAGCTGGAACTCACAGAGATCCACCTACCTCCGCCTCTCTGAGCGCTGGGATTAAACAGGTGTTCTACCACACCTGGCTTATAAACGTTAATCTTTTAAAAAAGGTTTTTTAATTTGTGTGTGGGGTATGTGTGTCTAGGTGTGTATGTGTACTTGTGTGTATGTGTGTATATGTGTGGAGTGTATGTGTGTGGATGTGTGCCTGTGTGTGGATGTGTGTGTGTGTGTGTGTGTGTGTGTGTGTGTGTACAGATGCATGCGTGTGCCCGTGGAGCCCAGAGCAGGGTGTTAAAGTCCCTGAAGGTGGAGTTACTGGAGGTTGTGGACTGCTGCTGCTGTGGGTCCTGAGCTCTTAACCACGGAGTCTTCTTAAATGTTAATTGTCAATTACCTAGGTGACACGTGAGAATATTCTCTTCTCCTTCCAGGGAATTTTGAACCTACCTTAATCATTGCTACCTGGGATCCCTTAGTACAAGCCACAGTGACTGTCACCACAGTGCTCCATTTGGAGATTTCTTCCCGGAAACTTTCTTCTGGACATTTATTGACATTTTCATTTTGTAGACACACTTCTCTGTTCCCGGAGAATCGAGTAAGCATGCAATTTTAGGCTACACGTGTCCTGACCTTCGATTTCCACGTGATGACATCCATTCTTTCTGGGCCAATACACAGAGGAGTATTTATTCCTTCTTCTAGTTGCTGAACAATATCGGCAGGCATGGCTTATTTATCTATGCCCTCTGCTGCTACCAAGCATGTGCTGGCAATCAAACCTAAGTCCTCTGGAAGAGCAGCCACTGCCCTCTACCCCTGAGCCACCTCTCCTGGCCCATGCTCTGAGCTTCTGTGTTTTTTTTTTTGAGACAGGGTTTCTCTGTGTAACCTTAACTTCACAGAGAACTAGATTTGTAAACCAGGCTGGCCTCGACCTCATAGAGATCTGCCTGCCTCTGCCTTCCAAGTGCTGTGCTAACAGGCATGCACCAACACACCCTGCCCTTTTTTAATCATTTTTTTAATTGTTTAGATTTTAAAGGCTTTCATTCTAGAGAGGTAGTCATTATTTAAGACCGAGAAACTGAAGAGCAGCTGGGGATCTTTATAACCGAAAAAACAAGGAGTTGCAGGGCAGGTAAAATGGTTCAGCTGGGAAGGCGCTTGCCTTAAAAGCCTAGAAACCTGAGTCTAAATCTAGAACCTACACAGCGTGGAAGAAAAAAAAAAAAACTGATGCCACAAAATTATCCCCTTACTTTCACGGACTCTGGGATATGAGGTCGCTGTCCCCCTGCCTCAGGGACAAGCGCTCACATCCACAGTAATAGATAAATAAACCGGGCACATGTAGAAAATAAATTAACAGAGGAATCAGAAGCACGGTGTAACACCCACACACGCCACAATTTTAATATCTAGTGGTATTTAGTTTTTAAACTGTACAATGTGTTTAAAAAAATAATAAATTAGCCAGGCATGGTGTCACAGGCCTTTAATCTCAGCACTCTGGAGGCAGAAGTCAGGTGGATCTCTGAGTTCGAAGCCAGCCTGGTCTACAGCGTGAGTTTCAGGACTGCCAGAGTTACACAGAGAAACCCTGTCTTGAAAAACCAATAAATAAATAATAAATAGATAAATTAATTCATTGAATATTTTTAAATGAGAGGACTACCCAAGTGCTTTGAGCTTCAGGATCCTACTCGGGGCTCGGCAGGCTTTTCTAGAGCCGAGCGTTTTGCTGACTGCTTTGAACTTTCTTCATTTCACCCTTGGGTGTACAGTAAAGCTTGCCAGGGTTTTCCCAAAGGAGTGGGACTGAGAAAAAACCTGGGGTGAATCTGTAGACTCAGCAGCAGATGGTGAGGGGGAGGGGCTGCTCGCCCACCAATCCCAAAGGCACTCTTTGTGGGTTCTTTTCCTCCCGGTCTGTGGGTGTGGGTGGGAACAGGTTAATACTTTCTATGAAACCACAAACTGTAACAGTCTGCCCTTGCTTATATTTAAGGTTATTTCTTTATGTTCACTCATAATAGGGAGTTATTAAAGGAGAATGAAAGTTTTTAAAGGCTTCTGAATTTTAATCTCCAATTTTACATTCTCGCTGGGAACATTAGAAGGTTCCCATTTTATTGAACACTTATTATTTTCAAATAATATCATTTAGAATAATATAATTATCTGAAAGATAAATTCAGCATCTCCTCTAGCCTCTGCTTCCTAGGTTATTGGTGGGATTGGACACTGTCTTCTACCTGTCAAGTTGTATTTATACCTTTGTGCTTTTTGCGCTCATATCCTTAAGAAATTATGCTTATCTGGGACCAAATATGATAACTATAAACACTGATTATCCAGATCCTGAAAAAAAAATCATACTTTTAATTGCTTATTTGTAGTTTTCTAGGGGAAGAATAGTAATAGTAATAGAATAGTAATTGTAGACTAAAACCTAACCAAATAGAGGAAACTGAGTTTAAAAAGAGAAAGAAAGAAAGCCAGGTGTGGTGGCACACGCCTTTAATCCCAGCACTCAGGGAGTCAGAGGCACGTGGGTTGTTGTGAGTTCGAGGCCAGCCTGATCTACAAAGTGAGTCCAGGACAGCCAAGGCTACGCAGAGAAACCCTGTCTCAAAAAGCAAAGAAAAAAAGAAAAGAAAAGAGAAAACCAGAGCCCTGAGATTGGTGATGGCAGGCTTCCGATTGCCAGAACCCACATAAAAGCTGGAGTGGCATAGAGGCGAAATCCTCAGAGCAAACTGGCCAGCTAGACTAGCCAAATGGGAAAGCTCTACATTCACCGAGGGATCCTCGCTCAGTAAATCAAGTAGAGAGGGATGAAGAAGGTACCTGATGTCAACTTCTGGCCTCCACACAACACACATGTATACACACACACACACACACACACACACACACACACACAAACACAGGCCCATAATTAAGACAATCATTAAAAAAAAAAAAAAAGAATAATGAAAATGCTCCCAGGAGAATAAAAAATTCAAAAGCCTTAAGCCTTTTCATTTCTCTTGAATATTCCTCTATCGCAGTTTAAACAGGCAAACTGAACTAGAGACGAGGGCTTTCTGAACAGAGGTGCCACATCCCTGGTGTGGTAGCGTGTGGAATACGGTATGATCTTGGAGGACGTGGCGGAAGGCATAGTTAATCATCCGAGGGACAAAGGCTGAGAAAGTCACAGGAAGTTAGCAGGTCCCCTTCCTGGCTGCTTCAGCAAAATGAGCTGTTTTGTTTTACACCCCATCTCAGAAAAGGTGGTGAGGGCAGGGACAAAACACTTACGGTCTCCAGTGAAATATGTCTCAGGCGGCCTCCAGCTTAACGTGCTCCAGATGAAAAGCCAACAGCGTTGTGTAGACCAGCAGTCCCCAACCTTTGTGGGGGAGAGGTTCACAGGGCTTGTATATCAGATATCCGGAATGACATTTCAACTCCTAGCAGGAGCAGAATCACAGTTCCAAAGTGGCAATGAAAGTAATCTTGTGGTTGGGGTCACCGCAATGCGAGGGACCGTACTAAAGGGTCGCACCCAACACTAGGAAGGTTGAGATGCGCTGACGTAGAGCCTTCGAGAGCCGGAAGGATCTGAGAACTTCTTCACCTTTCAACTCGAGGCTGCTGCGCCAGCAACTCATGCCGTACGGATTCTTAGCTCTTATTCTCTATCGTTTAATCTCTGCTCTTGTAAGTAGGTCTCCTGGTGGGTTTGCTTTTGTTTGCAGACTCCATAGCTGATCTGATACTTGTCCTCATCTCCATCCACATTCCTCCCTCCCGAGCCCAATCCTACTATGATCCAAGAACACCCCTTACTGAAGTGAAAGGGGTCGCTACTGTTAACTGGCTAACAGGACATTCGCATACCTGTAACACCCAGACTCTGAGGTTGCTTTTCCAGTTGATATCCTACGTGGAATAACGGAGAGGTTACACAGGCGCCCTCCAGAATGGAGGAACTATTTTCTGAACCATACACTCAGTTCTACCACATCCGGGTCCTACTAGAACTCTGCAAGTACACCCAAGGAATATGGCTGATTAAAAAAAAAAAAAAATGAAGTAACATTAGATGCACAAATCCCAATTCGGTAATATAAGAAACACACACACACACACACACACACACACACACACACACACACACACA
>NW_026596143.1:3162256-3170576 GCF_907164565.1 Psammomys obesus | reverse complement strand
ACACACACACACACACACACACACACACACACACACACACACACACAAATCCATGACAACATAACTCCTGTGAAAGTTATTAACCCTTCGGTGATGGCAACTAATGAGACTGAGTTAGGCTGGGCGGTGGTGGCACAGGCCTTTAATCCCAGCAATGAGGTGACAGAGGCAGGTGGATCTCTGAGTTCCAAGCCAGCCTGGTCTATAGAGTGAGTTCCAGGACAGGCAGGGCTACACAGAGAAACAAACAAACAAACAGAAAGTGAGTTAGATGAAATCTAAATAGTAAATATAATTAATATTTAAATGAAATATAACAAGAAAATATAATTAGTAAAAATTCTTATGAACATGTTCAAAGACACAGCTGATGAAATTTAGAGGTGGGAGAGAGTCCAACAAAGACACAGAAATACTGAAGAGAAACAAAGAAGAAATACTGAAGTGCTGCAGAATACTGAAGAAAAAACATTGTTAAGTGAAGTCAAAACTCTGTGGAAAGTCTCAGTAACAGACTAACCAAAGAGAGAACCGAACATCTGAACTGGAAGACGGGGTGGAGGAAACGGAGTAATCCAACAAAGATAAAATAACAAGGTACCGGAGAGAATTTCAAGATACAGTCAACACGGAAACGACCAAAAGTTGAGTTACAGGCATAGACGGAGGGGAAGAATCTTTTCTAAAGGCAGCGAGAACATTTTCTAAAGAATCACAACAGAGAATGTTCTGGAGATAGGAAGAAAGATTTCAACCCAGACAAGGAAACAGTGAGAACACCAAACACACAAGACCAAAGAGGGAGCGCTTTTCGTCAGGTCGCAGTCAAAACGCTGACACACAGGGCAAAGAAGAGAGAGTTCACCGACAGCGACAAGACTGAAACATCAACTCACACGCAGGGACGGGTCCATAAAAATAACAGCAGGTGATTCAACTGAAACGTCATTACTTCCCACGTTTGTTTGTTTATTATGCGTCTGTATGCATGTCTACCACAGCATATGCGTGGAGGTCGCAGGACAACGTACAGTTCTCTCCTACCGTGTTCGGCTTCCAAACGATGCCTCAAATGGCCTTTCTGGCTGGTGTAAGATTCAGTAGTTTTGATTCACATTTCTCCGATGACTAAGAATATTGAACATTTCTTTACGTGTTTCTCATCCATTTGAGTTTCCTCTTTGGAGAATTCTCTGTTTAGATTTGTACTCCATTTTTTAAATTGGGTTATTTGTTTGTTTGTTTGATTTTGGTGTCCAGTTTTTGAGTTTTTGTTTTTTTTTTAAAATATATTTTGGATACTAGCCCTTTATTGGATGTGTATTTGGTAAAAAAAAAAAAAAAAATTCCATCCTGTAGGCTGCCGCTTTGTCTGAATGATGGTGTCTTTTGTCAGACAGGAGCTTTTCAGTTTTATAAGGTTCCGTTTATTCATTGTCGGTTTTAGTGGTGTGCTATCAGTGTTCTGTTTAGAAATTTTTTTTCTGTGTCAATGAATTCAAGGCTATTCCCCACTTTCTCTTCTGTCAGATTCAGTGTATCTGGTCTTATATTCAACCTTGAGTTTTGTGCAGGCTGGTGAGTAAGGATTTATTTGGATTCTTCTGCACGTAGCCATCCAGCTTGCCCAGGACCATTTGTTAAAGAAGCTGTCTTTTTTTCCAATGTGTGTTTCTGGCTTCTTTATCCAAACTTAGGTGTTCATAGGCGTGTGCATTTATGTCTGGGTTTTCAGCTTAATTATATTGATCATCATATCTTTCCTTCCCCCCAATGATGACATTAAAAAAAAAAAGAATAATTTATTTATTTATTATGTATACAATGTTCTGCCTGCATGTACACCTGCATGCCAGAAGAGAGCACCAGATCTCATTATAGATGGTTGTGAGCCATCAAGTGGTTGCTGGGACTTGAACCCAGGACTATTTGGAAGAGCAGGCAGTGCTCTCAACCTCTAAGCCATCTCTCCAGTCCCACCATTGTATTTTTTTATACCCGCACCATGCTGGGTTTTTTTTTTTTTTTTTTGTTTGTTTGTTTGTTTTTATTTTGTTTTTTACTATAAGTCTGTAGCACAGTTTGAAATCAGAAATGGTGATACCTCTAGTATTTCTTTTATTACTCAGGATTGTTTTAGCTATTCTGTTGGTGTGTGTGTGTGTGTGTGTGTGTGTGTGTATGTGTGTGGTGTGTGTGTGTGTTTTCATCTGAAGCTACAAACTGTCCTTTCAAGATCTGTGAAGAATTATGTTGGAACTGCTTTTGGCAGGATAGCCATTTTTACTATATTAATCCTACTGATCCATGACTATGAGGCTTACCTCTGAGGTTCTTATTTGACGTCCTAAATTTTTCATTTACAGTTTTCCCTCTGTTTGGGTTTTCTTTTTTAATTTTTTTTTTTTTTGAAAGTAATGAGCTTTATTAGTTACTTTTGCAGGAAATAGATCAGTAAGCATAACACTTTAGGAACACACCTGTGCTGTTACGCAAGTCTTTTCAGTTTTTAAGTGCTCTTCAATGATGCTGATCAGGAAAATCTCTCATTGGTGGAATTACTTCTCCAGTCTCCAGAACTGTATCACCTGGGAATACTCTGGGCTTCGTTTCAACAACGGCATATGGTTTTGTAGCCGAACAACACTTGACATAATAGTGACTAAACCACAGAGGTGTAAGTACTTGGGAAAAGGGGAAGGGACTGGACCGGTATGTCTTAAAGATCATGTTCTTCCACGGGGACCCGTCCCGCAAGAAGTCATTCCAGAATCGCTCCAGGGGCCACATCCTGCGCGGGGGCAGCACGGGCTCCCCTCCCGGGGGCTCAGCTCTTGGTCCTTCAGCCATCGCCTTCTCAGTGCCTGCAGCTGCTGCAGCCGCAGCCTCTCTTCTACCTGCCATGTCGCCGTGATCTCCTTCTCTCTCTCCTTCCTTGCTCTCTTGCTCTCTTGCTCCCTTGCTTCTTTCCTTCCTTCCTTCCTTCTCTTTCTTTCTTTCTTTCTTTCTTTCTTTCTTTCTTTCTTTCTTTCTTTCTTTCTTTCTTTCTTTCTTTCTTTCTGAGACAAGGTCTCTCTGTGTAGCCTTGGCTGTCCTGAACTCACTTTTGCAGACCAGGCTGGCCCGGAACTCAGAGATCCACCTATCTCTGCGGAGATTAAAAGCGAGCATCACTATGCCTGGCTTGTTTGGGTTTTCTTTAGTGATTCTTCTACTTTCATCTCTTTAGGTGTTTTCTTTGTTTCATTCTACTGTTTGTTTGTATTTTTTTAATATTTATTTATTTATTATGTATACAGTGTCCTGCCTTCATGTGCCCCTGCATGCCAGAAGAGGGCACCAGATCTCGTTGTGAGCCACCTTGTGGTCTCGGGGAACTGAACTCAGGACCCTTGGAAGAGTAGCCAGTGCTCTCAACCTCTGAGCCATCTCTCCAGCCCTTGTTTGTATTTTTATAGACTTCATGAATAGATTTATTCATATCCTCTTCAAGGCCCTTGAACGTATTCATCATAGCTCCTTTGAAGGCCTTGTCTTGTGCTTTGGATCTGTTGCTTGTCTCAGGGCCCACCGAAGTAGGACGAATGGGTTCTAGTGGAGGTATGGTGTCCTGGCTGTTACTGTTTGTGTTTTCATGCTGGTGTCTGGGAACCTGAAGTTGGGGATGCTTACAAATAGAATCATCGGTTGATATATGGTCTTCTCTGTGTTGGGTGGTGTTCCATTCCTTGCTTTCCGCTCTCCTCTCTGGATCTTAGGAGAGAGTGATGTGTCTGTGGGTTTCCTTGTAAGGAGTGGTTCTGGGTCCCTGCCAGGTGAGGCCACTGCCCCTCTCTCCAGGTAGAACCTGTCTCTGAGTGTTAGAGACTGACACAAAGGAATGGGATGGGCTGGATGTGGGGGTGTCCAGACGGTCTGCGGGACCGAGGGAAGCTGGCTGGGTCTGTGAAGAGGTTCTGTGTATTTCCCAGGGAGTGGACTTAGAAAGGGCAGACGACCCCCTGCAGGCCTCTGCTAGCTGTCTGCTACGGGGTTGGGGATTCGACTGAGAAATTTGTAATAAAGAACAGGAAGGGGAGTAAAGATTGCCTACAGGATTCCCAGGCCAGTGTGGCCTTCCACGAGTATCCAAGAAGAGAGTGCCTCCGGGTATTGGCAGAGGGATGGGCTGAGGAAGGAAGGCTGGGTCCTGCAAGGGTCTGGGGAGAGTCCTCAGAGAATAAAAGTAGAGGGGGAGGAGTCAGATCTCTGCAGGAGGTATTCCACAGGGCTGAGGACAAGCCAATCTTAATATATATACAGACATGTGTGTGTGTGTGTGTGTGTGTGTGTGTGTGTGTGTGTGTGCATGTGTGTGGTCATGAATCCTGTAAACACAGTAAGTGCTTATTAGGGCCAAGAGTTTTCTAGCAGACTATATAGTGACATTTAAGTAAACAATCATATAGTCTGCAAATAGGAATAGTTCAATGTTGTCTTCTTTTCCTATTTTTCTCTTTTATGCCTTTTACTTGCCTAATTGATATAGCTAATACTTTAAGCACTATAACAAATAAGAGGGGGGGGGGAGAATGGACATCTTTGTCTCGTTCTTGGCTTTAGAGGAAGTTCTCTCGCCTTGTCCCCATTTAATATAATGCTGGCTATAGATTTGTTACACAGAGCCTTTATTATTTTGAGGTATGTTCTAAAGTCTCCAGAGTTTTAATCTTGAATGCAAGTCAAACCTTGTCAGATGCCTTTTCAGTATCAATTGAAATGATTGTGGTCTCTATCCTTAAGTTTGTCTGCATGGCGTATTACGTTCATGTATCTTTGCTAGCTATGTGATTCTTGGAGACAGCATGCAGGTAGTTCTTGTTTTTTGTTTTTGTTTTTGTTTTTATCCACTTTATTATTCCATATCTTTTTAGTGGTGAGTTGAGGCCATTTCCATTTAAAGCTATTACAGAAAGGGGTTTGCTGTTTCCTGTATATTTGTTAGGTGATTTTCTGGCTTGCCAGATCGTTGGTATTTCCTTTCCTTCTCCTGTATTAGTTTTGAGGGTTTGCTGGATTGCTATGGTGGGCATGACTGCTTCTTTCCCAAGGCTAGTTTGCTTATGTGTAGTTTTCCTAGGGTAGGTCATGTATTTACCTGAAGAGCACTGTCTTTTCTCTTCCTCCCTTAGAACTCTGGAGGGCTGGCTTTGGTGTCAGGAATCCCTCCACTTTGGGTCTGTCTTGAAATACTTTTACTTCTCTATCAAATTTTGAATGATAGCCTTGCAGGGTATAACAACTGTGGAACTTCACGGTTGTTTACTTTTGGAGCATGAACTACTTCATTCTATGTTCCTCTGGCGTTTGTGGTTGCTGGTGAACAGTCTGGGCTAATTCTGACATGTCTGCGTTTCTCTCTGAGTTTCTCATGCTGTCAGGAACGCTTCTTTATGTTTTTTACATCCTCACTGTAATATGTCACGGGAGTTTCTCCTTTTGTCATGGGATACTATATACCTTTTGTGTTTGGATGGCTACTTTGTTTTCTGTAAACTTTACATCATCATTTTTATTTTATTTGGCTTACAGTTCTTTTTTTACACCATGAATTCTTAGGTTTGGCCTCTTACGTGTACCCTAGACTTCTTGGAAATATCATTCATGTTCGTTAACTGTCCCTTATGTATGCCTTTTTGCATCATTGTCTTGACTTTGACCTTGGTCTCTGAATTGAATTGCTCTGATTAGCCCCAAACTAACTAACTCAGTAATCTGCTCTAATCTTCTGGCTCCTTCTCTTTTTCTTTCTTTCTTTCTTTCTTTCTTTCTTTCTTTCTTTCTTTCTTTCTTTCTTTCTTTCTTTCTTTTCATTCTGTCTTCACCTGAGTTCTCTCTCGCAACCTGTCTCTCTACTATTATCCCGGTAAAACTGCCTCCTCTCTCTCTGCCTTGCCCTGTAAGTAGCTCCCCTTTCCTTTCTCTTCTTGTGAGAGTTGGGCGTATTCTATTCTGTCAATTCTTTCTCTGACTTGTCACCTTTTCTGACATTCGATTAGACATTACTTTCAAACATGAGTGCTTACTTCCAAAGACTAACGTTACCTTTATTGCTTGGGATTAACAGCGTGCAGCACTACACCTGGACCTAAGCTTTTCTTAACCTGAAACTTGCTCTATAGCAGGCTGGCCTTCAACTCAGATCTGCTTGTCTCTGTCTCCTGGATTAAAAAAACGTCTGTATTTCAGCTGGATCCCACAGACCTTTAAGGTCTTTGGATGTGATCTCTTGCCAGAGCAGCCGTGCTCTAAATTATAATTTTTCTACAGTATTCTGCTATGGAATTCTGCAGACTGTTAGTATTTAAAAATGACGCACACAACAGATATTATATGAAAGAGTTTATTGGATGGAGATGGAGAGAGAGAGGAAAGGGGAGAGAGGGAGAAGGAGGGAGGGAGAGACATGGTGGGGAGTGGGCAGAGAGGAGAGCAAGAGAGAAGAGAGACAAGGTGGCAGAGACAAGGTGGTCCTTTTATAGCTTGTGCGCAGCTGAACCGCGTCTGCCAGATGCATCTGCCACACACCTGACAGGCGACATGTGATGACATCATAGGTTACTAGGCAACACAGAAGCAGGCTGCCTGCACGCTAACACAGACTGAATTTGCCTGCTGGTACAGCTGGCCTTCTATTCCCCTTGGACAGGCTGATTTTATGGCATGATGAATGGACATGGATTGAGAGCTCTGACTGAGTCTATGGTTCCACACACCAATATATTCAAGATTTGAATGGACTATTGAGGAGCTGTGAAAAGACAGAAGGTGGAACCTGGTTGCAGGAAGTGGGTCCCAAAAGCTGAATCCTCGGGGACTACATTTTGCGTTCTCCCCTTCCTGTGCTTTCCGTCCACTGAGGTGCATGTCACACCCTGAACCCTCTGAAACAAATCTCCCCTCCCTTCGGCTGTTTCTGTCAGGTGTGTGGTGACAATGGCGATGTGTAGGGACAGTGATGAAGGTCAGTCTAACAGAGTGATGAATTGAGAAACTGTGGGAACTAAGACGTCATCAGGTGATTACATCAGAGCCCTCAAAAGTGAATCGTCTCTGAGTAGGACGTCCCAGACACACCTGGAGGTGCCCTCCACTACTCTCCTAGGCTCTCCTGGGTCCTAGCAAGTTAATGGCTGACCAGCACAATGACAGAGACCTTGGCTCGCAAAGGGTGCCTCCATCCCAGTCACTCTCTCTCACAGCATACAACTGCTTCTCCTAATGGGTGAGCTTCAGAGTCTTTGACTCCCTGTCTGCTTTCCAGGAAACCTTCCATCTGTTCTTCCACTTTGCTCAGAGAGCATTTGCAGTCAGTGCTAGCTGCTCAGCCCCTGCTTCAGCAGCCCCAGCCTCCTCTCAGAGCCATGTCGGCTTGCAGCTTAGCAGCATTTAGGATGCACTGATAAACGTAGACAATTTGAAAATCCTAGAACAGAGCCTTACCGATAATACAGAAACCCCACAGGAAAAGGGTGAGTCTCTCCTAATAACAGAAACAGCATGGAGCTGAAAGCAAAAAGCCCCTGGGGTTGCCTCCTGCTGCATGCACCTCCGTGCCTGGAAAGCCTTGCTTCACCCAAACAGCATTTTGTGTCTCTAAAATTGTTCTCCGCACCATGCTCACTTTGACCCATTCACCTTCTTCTCTGCAGTGCTGTTTGTTAATAGTGATGACCACAGGGGCTTCGTAGATCCAAAAGAACTTTTTAAATGCTATTTTTACAAAAAAAAAAAAAAATGCTCTAATTGCTTTATAACAACCGGAGATGATTTTAGTCATAAATTTAGGATTAAATAAAAGTTATGTGAGACTTTCTAAAAACTATATAACATTATTTAAACAAAAGCAATCTCAGGGATGAGATTTTCTTGGCACCAGATGATAAGCCAGGGACATAGGACTTTTCACAGCCCCAAGTGGCTTGTGCGCAGTGCAGAAGTCAGATGGGAAATGGAGCTTGACCAGTACTGTTATACATATTAATATATGTTTCAAATAAGTACGTAGAAATATTTAGCGTTTCATAGATGTTATGTTATAATATAAATATTACACTGTGCAAAAGGTGTGGTACAAGGAAGTTTATTGCAGAAAGGGCAGGGGGGAGAGGGAGAGGAGTTACAGTTTGAGTGAGCCACGGGAGAGACACTTTGGGAGAGCAAAATGGGGAGGAAGACAGGCAGACAGAGGGACAGACAGAGTGTAAGAGGGGAGGGAGGGAGCCAGAGAGAAGACAGAGACACAGAGACACACAGAAAGAGACAGAGATGAGAGAGAGAG
>NW_026596143.1:3159250-3162246 GCF_907164565.1 Psammomys obesus | reverse complement strand
GAGAGAGAAGACAGAGAGACAGACACAGAGACACAGAGACACACAGAGATGAGAGGGGGGGAGGGAAGGTGGGAGGGAGGGAGAGAAAGAGTAGACACACAGAAAGAGAATGTCTAGCAAATTACAGAGGCAATGCTTTTTTACCAGTGAAAGAACTGAGACCGCTCCAAGGAGTGGCTGAGGAGGAGTTAATTGTAGCTATGAGGAAGAATACAGTCAGAGGTATCAGGTAGAGTCCCGAGCAGGGAGAGAAAACAGTGGGTTAAACATGACCAGCAGACTGAACCAGGCCACGAGAAGTGAGAGACAGGAAAGTGAGAGAGAAAAAGAAGAGAGGGGCAAGAGAGGCAACCAAGAGAAAGCCAAGAGCAGAGGGCCAAGAGAGAGAAAAGAACCAAGACTAAAATGGCTAAAACGGCAGTGTCATGTAGGAAAGGGAAGCTGGGGGGAAGCAAGGGTAGTCCCCGGGCTGGACAGGTTTAGGGTGGCATGGGGGAGAAAAGAGCTGAGAGGAGCTGCTGGTACCTAGTGAGTCTAGAGGCCAAGCAGACACTTTGGCATGCTAACAGGCAACACAGCTAGCCATTTGTCCAGGTTTCTTTGGGACCTGACAGCTGGTTTTCCAAAGGAGACTGACTTTTAATGTTAACTTTATTAGTCAGTACTAGGAATCCGCCTGTGATTTCTAAGTGAGTCATTGGCAAAATGAAGGCAGTATTAAAACCAAGTCATTGGGAAAGAATATCCAAAAATAATGATATGGTAAGTTAGGATGGTGGATACTTTTTTTTTTTTTTTTTTTTGCCTTGCCTTGCCTTGCCTTGCCAAAATTGTGGAATGATTTAATTTTTATAATTTAAAATTATACAGGTCTTCTCTTATTTAAAAAAAAAGTGATTTTCTTCTGCTCTTCATGAAATTATCATTCTTCCATAACCTTTTTGGTTTGAGGGATGTTGTTTTGATTTACAATAAGTTGGTATCAAGCTGGGTTGCCATTCTGCTTGGGGTTCCAGTCTGATAGACTGTGGGTGTCATATCGCCATAGCTTTTGGCTGGAAATTCCCTTGCCTGAGAGATCATCCAGTGTTAAAGTCGTCTAGGATCTGGTTGCCAAAGTCTCTCTCTCTGCTTTGGCAAGGTTCCAGGGTCCAGGGTAGGATCTGGGACAGGATGCAGAATTCCCCTGTTTGCCTTATCCCTTGGGTCACTGAGCTGATGGCTCAAGCAACCAATCAGCAACGGGTCACAAAAGATGACTAAAGAAAAAGAAACAGGAGAGGGAGCCCAGGATTCCTTCCCTAGGGCTAGGGACTAGCTACACTGTTACTAAGGAAGACAACTTTAACTGGTCACCTTTTAACGGCAGCCAGGACAGCAAAAGAAGGCTCCTAGCCAAAAGTACAAGGAGTTGTCAAAAGGGGCTCTCTGGTCTGAGATTGGCTCCTGCGCAGGGGCAGGCTGCTGTAAAGCCTCCACAGGCTAAAGCAAACCTTTTCCTGCTTATCTTAGATTGATAGTTAGATCCTGAATCGCTGTTAACTTGTTTGTAAACTGCTAAGAAAAAGAAAAAAGGGGGGGGGGGAAGTAAGCAAAGACCATTCACACACACATGCTCAAGGGAAAAGGTGGATGAAGTGAAGAACTTTAACTTCACCGCGTTCCCACAGGCTTACATATGATGATGGTGTTGGCTTCTGTTAGCATCCCCTCTGCAGAAACTGCAGCAAGTTCAGACTGCCGGTTCCATAGCATCCGTCAGTCAGTACACAGAGACAATCAGACATACAGACCTGTACGTATTCATACAACCATTCAATGGAGAATACAAAAGGAGCTTCTTACATACAACTGACATACACTCATGAACATACATACAAAAAACAGGGACAGACAGATTTACATGTAAATATATATCTGTATACATATTTACAACTCATGAATGAAGAGAATTCCAGCCAGCTTTCATTCAGTGGGCTTCCACCACCAGGATTCAGGATTCTGCCAATGGTGTGTGTGTGTGTGTGTGTGTGTGTGTGTGTGTTGCCACTGTTTAGTGTACAGCCTTTCTACCTCTGAGACAAAGCTCCCAGAAAAGGAATTACCTCATAGTCAAAAAGGCAATTAATCACAAAAACAGATGAATTCTAAAATACAACAGATTACATGTTTTTAAACTAAACGTTACTTATCTATGTATCCATCACATAAGTTCACAGTGAGTTCAAGTGACAAAGGTTGACAAGGCCTAATGGTTAACAGGGTCTAAAAGTTACAAGAATGTATGTCTTTTCAATTAGGATGACTTGGCTACACATTTTTCAGCTATCTTTGGGGCGATAATTGTATCTGTCTTTCATTCCAAGAAACAAAGCAAATTAAAAATGGCAGTATATAATGCCAGAAGGTGACAAGGTATAAGGAATTACAACAGAACAGTTTGTATATAATGACATCAAGGTTTGTACTTAATTAGACATTGCTTGGTAGTCCCATTATAATTTGGGTTCATGGGGAAGTTTAAACCAGCTTGCTTATATATATGGTGTATACCAGGATTCGTAATGAAGGCTTATCTTGAAGACACAAGTCTGTCTCAAACCTGTCTCCTTCCTAGAGAGGCAACTGGAGGTCCACAAAGGTATTTATTGAAGCCATAAACTTTCTAAAGTTGTTGTAGAAGTTCTACAACAACTTAACTTTTAAAATTGTTTGAATCAAAACAGGAATTCCATAATCAGGAATTAATTCATTTGAACAGCAGTATATCTTCATTAAGGTCCCATAGGGAGTTCATTCAGTCAGAGTATAAATACCCAGAAAGTGGTGATTCACACCGTGCCACAGAGATGTAGCAGTGCACAAAGAATGAGTGTCAGAGACAGAAGCGATTCTGGGTGGATCATGGCACAGACCTTGCAAAATACCAGATTCCCTTCCAGAAGCAGTGTGTGTGTGTGTGTGTGTGTGTGTGTGTGTGTGTGTGTGTGCGCACA
>NW_026596143.1:3146546-3159240 GCF_907164565.1 Psammomys obesus | reverse complement strand
ACACACACACACACACACACACACACACACACACACACACACACACACAGAAATTCAGATGATGTTTCTCCTCCCCTTCACTGAGGGGCTGTCTATTAAAAGCAGACAAGGCCCAGGAAAGCCAGGACTGGACTAGAAACAGCACCTGTCATTGTGGCCTGGCCCTGTCCAACTCTCTAAGGCAATTTCTCTTGATCCTCTTGCTTTGTTATCTGGCTCATGCCCACTGCAAACGCCTCCCACCCAAGAATAAGGCTGCTTGTGCATTCTAGAATGTCCTGCGATTGATTCAATGTAAATCCACTGCAGCGTGTACAGCACCTGACTTAGGTGAGCCTCTCTTCACCGGCAGAGTGGACCTCGCTCCCACAGGCTCCTTAACTCAGCCAGAAGAGAGACTCAGCATGTAACAGACGGTCAGCAGTGCCAGCAGAATTACTAAACGCAATTAATGAATTTTCACAAGCATTGGTTTGCAAACACGTGTTGACAGGGCTCTGCTTTGTGCTGTGATCCTCGGGAACCAAAGACTTATTCATCTTTCCATTTACTAATCCAACAAATATTTCTGAGTGCCCCGCATTAGGCAACAGGAACGCCACAATGACAAAAACATCAATCCCGTGACATCAACCCTTGGGGAATCTGCAGCTAAGCAGCAAACAGTGAATTCTCACAGAATAGTCACGTGAGGGCTTCATGCTGAAGGGAGAGTCAGAGAGCATTATGGGGCTGTTGGTGAGCCGTAACCAATGTGGAAACCAGTTAAGGGACGGGGGCGGGTCCTCTGGAAACTAAAACTAGAGTGACGAGGCGACCCATAACAGGATGGTAAAGCCAATCGAGGCACCCACGGCACATGCACACAACGGCGCTTCATCCCACTGTAAAGAATTCAGTTTTAAAGCCGGGGGCTGGAGAGATGGCTCAGGCAGCCAAGAGCACTTACTGCTCTTGCAGAGAACCTGGGCTTGATTGTCAGCAGCTGCATGGTGGCTGTCGCCTGTCTCTAACTCCACACTTCCGGAGGATCTGACCTTCTGACCTCTGAAGGCAAAAGGTATGCATGTAGTGTGCGTGGCTGCACGCACACAGAGTCACATATGCATACACACATGCACACAGTCACAATGCACACACGCATACATCGACAGTCTCTCCCCCCCCCCCACATACTGGTTTCTAGGCCCATTTTTTGCATTTTCCTTCATAGGGTCGTTGACAATTGCCTTATTTACCCAGCATAGAGAAGCTCCACTCTAAACCACACATACCACACGTCAGCTACCAGACAAAAAGTGTCTGCCCTCCTGGGGCAGCTTCCTGCCAGGAACTGTACCACATTCTTCTGGGCTAAGGCACAGTCTGGAACGAATCTGAAACTCGTGCCAGCTTCCTGGAACCCAGCGTCCCCCGCTGTATGTCAGCCGGTTGGTCTATCTGTCCCTAGTTTCTGCAGGGACAAAGTCCCTGCCGTCTGGAGGAGGGTGAGTCAAACCTGGAAGCGGACGGGAGCCTCCCATTGTGGACAGCCTGCCCAGGCACCCAGGTGCCCAGGCGCCCAGGAGACTCTGTGAAACCTCTGCTGCCTTTGCTCTGAGAAACTGGGGAAACGAAGAAAGTCGTGATACCTGTTTATGAATTAGCGCCTGTGGCATGAACTTCACGCTGCTTCCTGTGGCTTCTGAAAACCTGGAAGAGCAAGGAAAGCTAATGGTTCTAACTAAACACACGTCTTACCTTTCCGGATCTTTTAATGGATATTAAGTCACCACCTAAAATGTGTTATTATTTTTTTTGGGGGGGGGGAACAAATAGGGAATTTTTGTTCCCTATTTGACTAAGATCTATCATTCTCAAATGTCTAGACATGCACATAATATGTACTTCTGACTGAGTTTTTAGTTAATTTAGTTTTAATTTCACCCTCATCCCCTCTTTTATCTGGCATCTCTAGCATCTAAATCTTCTATGGATCAATATTCTAGAGGCAAAACCTGCCAGTTGCTATGGTCTCCAACAAATTTCCTCTGAAACAGATTACTTTTAATTGTAGGAAAAGTAATTAAACTCTTGAAATCATTATTAAAAGAAAAAGTAGCTAGCGTGTTGTGGGCAGACCAGTGACATTGGTGTTTTGTTTTTCTTTTTGTTTGTTTGGTTGCTTTTTTGAGACAGGGTTTCTCTGTGTAGCCTTGGCTGTTCTGGACAGGGCTTCTCTGTATAGACAAGGCTGACCTTGGACTCACAGTGATCTGCTTGTCTCTGCCTCTTTGAGTGCTGGGATTAAAGGCATGTGTCTCCAACTCTGGCCCCAATGACATTGTTGATTTAAAAAAAAATTGGGGAAAATTTAACAAAACTAACTAAATAAATAAACAATAAATAAACACAAAGTTAGTAGTATGAAAGTAGTATGAAATGTATTAGACATTTCTAAGTTAAAAATTTACAAACTAGGGGGCTGGAGATATGGCTCAGTGGTTAAGAACACTGAATACTTTTTCCAGAGGGTCCAGGTTCAATTCTCAGCACCCACATGGCAGTTCACAACTGTCTGTAACTCAAGTTCCAGGGGACATGACGCCCTTACACAGGCATACATACAGGTAAAACACCAATGCACATGAAATAAAATGAATTATATAAGAAAAAATCTACAAACTACTTAAAGGTATAAATTAATTGTTTTTAATTTTTCTTATTAAGGTCACACAGTTTTACCTGTTTGTGTAACCAAAACATCTGCCTCTGTGAATTCTCCTTTGTTCTTCAAAGAATAACGTGATTCGTGATTCGTGTCCGTCCTGTTGAAGGTTCACTCCCTAGCTATTCATTGACTCTCCTCAGGGCTCCTAGCCTCATCGTTGCCCTTCTTGACCAAAGTTCATTCATTCATCCAATGAAACATTTGCTGAGGGCCTGCTGGGCGTTAGACGATGCACAGGCAATATGGACTTGGACCAGGAAGAGCAATGTGAATCATCAAAGTACAGAGGGCTGGAGAAATGGTTTTGTGGTTAAGAGCACCTCCTGAGGAGCTGGGTTCTCTTCCCAGCATCCACCATGGGCAGCCATCTCCCTATAACTCCAGCTCCAGGGTTTCAAGGGCCCCCTTCTGGCCTTTGTGTGTACCTGCAGGCATATAGTACACATAGACTCATTTAGGCATACACACACACACACACACACACACACACACACACACACACAAATACACATAAATATAACAAATCTTTGAAAAAGAAAGCTATAGGTTGGAATTCTCTCTAGAGTTGCATTCCTTTTCTTATGTCAGGCCTTTTCAGGAGGAGATTGTAAAAGAAGGTGGGAGGGAGCAGGGAAGAGGAAGATTGAGAACATTTCATCACTTCGTTGCTCTAAACATTCGGCAAATTCCTCGAGCTCTTAGCTCTTAGCCATAACGAAGGATGACCACAGCAATCATGTGTCGGCACAAAGTGGTGATGGGTGCTGTTACACCTGGCTCCCAGTAAATCAGTCTGCCGACACCGGTATCCGTGCCCCTTGGTAGTCTCTCCCCACAGAGCCCTCTGGGCCCTGCCGGCTGATTTGCCGAGCTAACTAACGGAGCAGGGGTTTGCTCAGCACTTGCATGGTGGAGCTGACCCTCTTGGAATCCAGGTGTCATGGAAAGACGTCTGGGCTGCATTGTTGAAGGTGAGAGACCCCGGTCTTCAGCCATCCCTCCAAGTCTTGAACGGCTCCGTTCCAGGCAGCCCATGAGTTGCAGGTGACTCCTGGAGCCAGCCCAGACAAGACCGTTTGAGCCTTGTCAGCGTGGCCATTGTTACCCACCCCTCCGTCCATGGTGGTGACAGTTTAGACAATGTCTAAGATTTCTAGACTTTTCCTAGCCTTTTCGTCTTCTGGGCCCTCCCACGTCACCTCGATAACACTCCATTTGGAACATTCTAGGCTTTTTTTTTTTTTTTTTTTTAATCTAATCACTTCCAAACTCCAGCAGCCCCTCAGCAATGTTTAGTTTCAAAGGTAATTCCACATTTCGGGGTGTTGTTACAACACCCGCTGTTGCGATTGTTTGCTACCACGTTCTGTCTTAGTCTGTTTTCTGTTTCTATCACAGAACACTCAAGACTGTGTCACTTATAGGCGAAAGAGGTTTTTTTGGTCTGGGAGGTCCAAAGCTGGCCAGAGCCTTGTGATACTTCCTGTGGTGGGGCGAGAGGGCACACACTGAAGAGAGGAAAGGGCTGAACTCCCACCATAGCCGAGCCATTCCTCAAAAAGGACATGAAGAGCATCACCCTCCACTCCCATTAGGCTCCTCTTCATCATTGCTGAGGAATTAAGATTGTAATGAGTGGACGTTTGGTGAGCACTCTAACTTATAGTAATTTCCTAAGACACTTATATAAATTCTATTTTTTTTTTTTTTTTGGCAACTATGGATTTTCTCTTTTTTAAAAAAAGTCACATTTCTGTATTGTCTCTCAAGCTGAGACAGATAAGATTGTGTATCACTGGCATAGCCCTGATGATTTGATAGCTTCTCAGGGAAAACAAACAAACAAACAAACAAACACAAAAGCAGGCTATGCCCAGGCTAGCGCTGGGATTACTGCTTGGCTAATTATAAATGGTATTCTAAGAACCTGAGGATACTATGAAGTCTTGAGAAGCCCAAGGATGACTGCTGTAAATGCCAAAGGTAACAGTGAAGATCAAGAGATTAGGATGATAGACATAGTCACAACTGTGAGACTAGGAATAGATTCCACCAATGTGGCTATGGAATGATAGCCTTTCCTCAACAGTCCAGCCTCTTCATTGTTAATTGACACAAGAGGGCCCAGCACACTGTGGGCGGAACCATCCCTTATCAAGTAGGGCTGGGTTGTATAAGAAAAGCAGCCGAGCAAGGCCGAGAATGCAAGCCAGAAAACAACGCTCCTTCATGGTCTCCTGCTAAGTTCCTGCCTCCATGTTCCTGCTGTGCTGTGGCTTCCTTCAGTGATGGGCTGTGTGACCTTTTCCTCCACAAGTTGGTATTGGTCACTGTTTTATTGCAGCAACAAAAAGCAAAGAAGACGCTTAGTTTTACTTGAAAAATTTGAGAAGATAATTTTAGCTGGATTTTTTTTTTTTTTTTCTGTCTTTGGTACAGATCTGTATAGTTTAGTCCAGGCTGGCTTCCATCTCTCAGTCCTGCCCCAGTCTCTTGAGTGCCGTAATTGCAGATTCTCATTCCCTCTCTCTCTTCTTTTTGATCTTGCTGTGTATGTGGCCATCTGGGTCTTGAACTTTGTGGTCTTTCTGCCTCAGCCTCCAAAGTACTGAGACTATAAGCATGTACCACCATTCTCTACTTACACCCATGCTTGACTGAATATGTCATGGCTATAATTACAGATTGACAGCCGGGCGATAGTGGCGTCAACCTTGAATCCCAGCCCTCAGGAGGCAGAGGCAGTCAGATCTTTGTGAGTTCGAGATCAAGTTCAGTCCACAGAGTTAGTTCCAGGATGGCTATGACTACACAGAGAAACCCTGTCTCAACCTGCCCCCACCACCACCACACACAAAAATTACCGATTTGCATATACTTATTAAAACAGACACAGATCTCTTGTTCAATGTACTTTTGTATAAAAATAGAGCCAGATAACCTACATGAATATATAGTACATTTTGCATCCTGAAGGATCCCTAATGTCCCCTCACAGTCAACACAGCTCAAAGGCGTCACGCTGTTTTTAAGTGTTTATTTCAGGACAATCAATACAGTTTATTTATTATAAAGGGTGGGGCTGTGCCTATGAGACTTCTATGGCAGGTGAGTTAGAGGAATCAGGTTCTTCCTCTCCCCTTTGCTTATCTACCATGTCTATCCCAGACTGTAATCTCTGTCCCTAGTGCCTAGTGAGGTGCCACAGAAAACTGAACGGAAGTGTGTTTGGACCGTGATTGGTTTGAACCTTCGGCACTGAAGGCCTTCCTGTATTATCGCAGCCTCCCTTGTCTCTATGCAGAAGGAGGAGGCCATTCCTGACCACCAAGCTACTGCTGAGCAGCAGCCTCACACTGGATGGTGGCTCCAGACCTTTCTAGAACCCTGTCATCTCTCTGGGCCTGGCCACTCTCACTTGTGTGGAAGAGAGGATCAGCAGAGTTTCTACACGTGGGTGATGCAGAGTATTGCGTGTTTACGTCAAGCAGGCTTCTTTTTTTATTTTTTATTTTTCGAAACAGGGTTTTTCTGTGTAACCTTGGCTGTCCTGGACTCACCTTTTAGACCAGGCTGGCCTCTAGCTCACAGAGATCCACCTGCTTCTGCTTCCCACAGTGCTGGAATCACAGGCATGCACTATCACTTATTTATTATTTATACAAGATTCTGCCTGCTTGTGGGCATGCAAGCCAGAAGAGGGCACCAGATCTCATTATAGATGGTTGTGAGCCACCGTGTGTTTGCTGGAAATTGAACTCAGGAAGAACAGCCAGAGGTAGCTCTTAACCTCTGAGCCACCTCTCCAGCCCTGTCCATGTGAGGTTTCTTGTTGTTTCTTTTGATAGATGCTGGCGATCTGGATTCAGGCCCACAAGCTGACACAGCAAGCACATGAACCACTGGGCCACTGTCCTTTCCCTGTGCAATTTAATATTTGTAACTTGTTTTTGGAATGTTCCATTGAATATTTTCAACTTTTTCAGGGTGTGATTGGCTATGGGAACTGAAGCCACAGACAGTGATAAGAAGGATTATTGAAGTGGAAAACGTAGTTCAGCCTCAGGAAGGAACTGTGTCCTGGGACCGCAGACTGGGAGGGAATCCAACGAGGCCTTTCTGACTCATTACTGTTCCTGCTGCCTACCTGCCTTGGCCTTTGCTATTTTTTTTTTAAAAAAAACAAACAAACAAAAAGAAAACCCGCTTTTGACCAGTTAGGCATTTGAGCTGCCTGTGGTGGTTCAGGTAAGCAATGACTGGCACCTTCAGCCCCACTTAGAAATTCCTGAGGGCAACTTGGTCTCATGAGTCTTTCTCTTCTGCGTCATTCCCAGTGATGCCAGCCAGCTGGGAACAACTCAGCGGGGCCAGACACACAAGCGACCCCTGAAGTGGCGGAAGATCTTGAGACAAGAAACTGGTTCTTCGGATGGGAAGATAGGGAGCTGGGGAGATGGCTCAGTCGGTAGATAGATCACCACACAATTGCGAGGATCCAAATTTGAATCCCCAGCATCTGCTCAAACGTGAAGCCCAGATTTGTGCACCTGTAAGCCGAGTGCTAGGAGAGTATAGCCAGTGGTTCTCAACCTTCCTAATGTGAAATCATGCTGTGGTGACCCACAACCGCAAGATTACTTCGTTGCTACTTTGTAACTGGAATTTTGCTGCTGTTGTGACTCGAAATGAAAATATCTGATATGTGACCCTGAGGGTCACGACCCATAGGTTGGGAACCGTGGGTATAGACAGCTGGTTCCTCAGAGCTGCAGGTTTAGAGAGACGCCATCTCAAAAGGTCAGGTGAAGAATAATAGAGAAAGATACCTGATCCCTGGCTCCATGCGCACACTCATGGTGAGGTGTACCTGAACATCCACGTACAGGAAGAGAGAGAGAGAGACAGAGAAACAAGAAAACAAACAAAAAACCAAGGGGGAAAGGTCAAAGCATCTACCCAGCAAGACAAAATCTAATTCTTCTGTTTGGAATGTAGATCTGGCATAGTCTGACTTCTCGTTTCCTTCCATTTCCTGCTTGCCTCCCTCCCCAGACTCGCTCTCCATAATGAACAAACTTGACCCTCCATGACTACAGGGCTCTGCACAGATTGTTCACACTCTGGAATGTTCTTCCTCTGTTTCCACCTGACTAGCTTCTAATCATGCTTCAAAGAGTCACCTCGAATGTCACATTCTCATGCACGGACAATAATCTCTAGTTCGAGTTTCATTTTACCGGGAATTAATCATCTTAATTGTCATGGTGACACTGCCACCCCTGAGGGGCAGTAGCGTATGTCTCCTTGGTAAAGCGACGTGCACAGTAAACTTTTGTAGGGTATTTTGTTTACCCCCCAGTTCCTATGAGCTGGCATTTCTAAACTGTGACAGGGAAGTTACAGTTGGTGGAAATATCAGAAGATATGAAGTTATTTCATGAGTCAGAGAGAGACAGAGAGGTTTTCCGATAATATTACTGGCGGTTCCATATTAATACCTTAGACATACCACAAGGTAACAAATGACTACATTTCCCAGACTTCTCTGTGTTTAGATAAGGCCAAACATATGACTGGGTCTCTGCCCTTGAATGTGGATATTAGAGATAAGCATGATTTCTATGCTTATTGCTTCAAAGGAAATAGTTTGCTGTCTGCTTTTTCCCTTCCCCTTTTTTTCTGCAGTGAACATAGAGATGGTCATGACCCAGCTTTGCCCACGCAGCCAAGGACAACATCATAGGAACTGTGATGCAACGAGATGGGAAAGAGCCACGTCCCTAAATGACCCAAAGGAGCTCAACAGTTCCAGCAGCCTGGACCACTCCTCTCTGGTCTCTTGTTTGAGAAATAAATCAGTTGCATCGTTTTTTAAGCCAATAGTTGGGATCATAGCTGTGTAACCAAAGCTTTGCTCTAGCCACTTAGGCCTCTCTAGGCCAAGCAGCAGACAGTTTCCAGAGTGCAGAGATGAAATCACTGTTCCCCTTTTATCTCCATACCCCACAGATGGTATCTTATAAATAATAAGTGTTCAATGACCCTTTGACAATTCAGTGGGCACTGAGTTGGAAGAAAGGAAGGAAGGCTGTTGAAGTGGGCAGTGGGGTGGGCTGGAAATAGAGTGCTTACCTAGCATGTACAAGGCGGGCACTTGGTTTGAGCCCAGCACTGCCAAAGCAAAACAAACAAAACAAACAAACAAACAAAAAAACGAAGGAAAAACTATGATGTTAGGACAACTCTGAACAGTGTGAAGCGCTGAAGGTGGATTTCAGTGGCCACCTCTAGGTCCCATGTAACTTTCTTTCCTTTTTTTTTTTTTTTTTTTTTAAGTTTGGGGAAAAAGCATGTTAGTTGGTTGACACCTGCTGGTCATTTGGGACTCTGCAGCCTGAATCGGTCAAGCTGTTCAGACAAAATGCCTTCACTTTTTTTAAGAGATCAGGGAAGCAGCTGTTAAAAATTGTAAGCTACACATGGGAAGCGCTGAAAAACAAAACAAAAACGACCAAAAAGGCAGCTGGGGAATAAGGATTACACGGAAGGGCTCTTGGCTGGCCATGTTGGTCGTGTTGTAGGAGCTCTGGGAGGGTCGGGTGATGGGAGCCTCAGAGTCTGGTTTTACTCTAGACAGCTGGTTGGAGCTCAGGGTCTGGTTTTTCCTTTTTTACAGATGCGTTTCTGCCCTTTGATCATGGTAAGCCATACAATGCCTCTCCCATTCTCTCTTTCTTCCTGTCATTTCCTTATCTATTTCCATAGCTTGTGGTTTGTCTCATTTCTATTGGTGAAGTTAGCCGTGGTGGCATTGTTAAGTTATTTGATTAAAAAAAGAAGCAAACAAATTAAATTACACAGAAAGAAAAGAAAAAACAAAACAAAACAAAATAAACAAAACAACCCCCCCCAAACAAAGCAAAACAAACAAAAACCCCAAAAATGTCCACCCCAAAATGATCTCAAAGCGTCATGAAGAATCAGAATCACGCCAGATGAGACGGTATCATAGGGCAGCAGCTGGGTTCTTCATCTTCAGTTTTTGGGGTTGGGAATGCTTCTAAAAACCAGCCTGGTAATTCTCAGAATGGCTGGCTGGAGAGATGGTTCAGGGGTTAAGAGCACCAGCTGCTCTTTCTAAAGAACCGTGTTCAATCCCCAACACCTACAGAGTGAGTTCCATTCCAGTTTCAAGGTGTCTGATGCCCTCTTCCCAAGAGGTACTGGGTGCACATGTGGGGCACAGACAGACACGGAGGCAGAACACTCGTTTGTGCTCCATGTCAACTGAACACAAGCTAAAGTCATCTGAGAGGAGGGGACCTCAGTTAAGAAACGCCTTAAAGTCATCTGAGAGGAGGGGACCTCAGTTAAGAAACGCCTTCCTAAGACGCTGTCGGCAAGCCTGTAAGGCATTTTCTTAATTAGTGATTGACAGGGGAGGGCCCAGCCCATTGGTGCCACCCCTGCTCTGGTGGTCCTGGAGTTAACAAGAAAGCAGGCTGTGCAAGCCATAGAAAACAAGCTAGTAAGCAGCACCCCTCCATGGCCTCTGCATCAGCTCCTGCCTCATTTGAGTTCCTGTTCTGATTTCCTTTAATGACGAACTACAACGTGGAAGTGTAAGCAAAATAAACCTTTTCCTCCCCAACTTGCTTTTTGGTCGTGGTGTTTCATTGCAGCAATAGAAATCCTAACTAGGACAGTGGAGCCTGGCTATTTATTTACTTGATTGATTGACGATTGATTTAGAGACAGGGTCTCAATAGGCTAGGCTTGAACTAGGTAGCCAAGTGCTCAGGAGGCTGAGGCAGGAAGATAGTAGCTTTGGAGACAGGCCAGGCTACGTAGCTCAGGTTTAGCCTGAGTTATTCAGAGATGTTCACGCCTGGAGACAGCAGGCTTGTGAAAGCCTTGTGCGTTATTACTGGGAGTAGATGACGGTAGGTGGCCTCACCCCAAACCAGCTACCGGGGCTTCCTCTTTCTGTGCACACTGAAGAGTGCCTGGTACCTTCCGTTTCTTTGGCTCTGGCTGCTGCAGAAGGCAGCAGAAGGTGTTGTTGCCAACTGCCCATGATGCTAGGCTTCTAGATATGGGAAGCCATGATGCCCAGAGAGGGGAAGAAGGAGTGTGTACGAAGGAGGACAAGATGAGGAAGTGTCAAGGTCAGAGCAACTGATCCTGTATTCTCAGACTCCAGCACATTTCCTAGGATGTGCACCTGTCCTCTTCTAGAGATTGCTACCGGGCAACGCAAACACAGGCTCCCTAACAGAAAGCATGGTTGCACCAATGTCAGATATCTTACAAGCAACATAATGACTTTGTGGTCCTGCCACATCTTTGTTCTTAGGAGTCCATGCTGAAGTACATAGGGATGAAATGTCTCTCGGTATGTGCAGCTTTCAATTGGTTCAGTAAGAAGAGATACTGAAAGAACAAAAGTGTAAGTTACGGCAGAAGGAGAGCAACTATCCTTAAATTCCTCTTTGGAATTAATTTTTTTTTTTAAACAAGTTAAGAGAAGCAAGTCATTGATGTGTGAGAACATGGATGAATAGTACATAGATTTTAAAAGAAAGAGATAATAAACAAATACCATATGGTTCCATTTGTTTGAATCTCTAGGACATGTTAAACCCTGCACAGGGATGTCAGGACAGTGGTTGTTTCAGTGTGTGACACGTGGATGGGGTTGGGAAATTGACTGGGAAAGACCATGAGGAAAATGTCTATACTTCCATGAAGGGTTTGACTTCCTTGTTACAAAGCTTGATTGGAAAGTAGACCGACGGACCCAGGATTTGTGCATCTCACAGTATAGATCAGAAGTGGCTGAGGAGTTGGGCGAAGGGCTGAGTTGGGGTTCAGTCTTTGTCAGGGTCTTCTGACCTCTTGGTTCATCTTTTCTAGGTCTCTTTGCAGCCATACATTGTTTTGAATGTTTCACCTTCTGGATTTGGAGAGTTGGTACTAGGGTTTTGGATGCTCCCATCCCCAGGGTTTGTTGCCTGGAAACTAGCCAAGGATCTGATGACAAAGCGACAATCATGGCTTCATCCTCTGGAGAAACTGGCGGCCAGCTTCCAAAATGGTACCCAGGGATCCTCACCTTCTGCTTCTCTCTGTGTCTGTGTGTCTGTGTTAGGGGTATCCACCTCCCATACTTAGTAGAACCTAATTGTGTGACCAACAGGATACTTCGAAACAAGTTATGATGTTAAGTCAACCATCACACTCGTTCTTGGATCAGTTGTTTCGGAGGAAGCCAGTTCTGTGGAGATGCCTTCCTGTCAGCAGCCAGCACCAGCTGCCAGCCATGTGAGTGAGCCACTTTGGAAGTGGGTCCTCCAGACCTTACAGATGCTTCACACGCAGTCCCCTGAGAGGTTTCAAGTCAGAATTGTCTTGCTAACGCACTCATGAGTTCCCTGCCCAAAGAAGCTCACATTATGTGCCTGCTGCTGTGAGAGGCCATAAGTCTTAAAGTTGTATTATTAGATATGTGACGCAGGAAGGCACAGCTCGGATCTTCAGCAGACACTGAAGACGCCACCTTGCAGGTGTGGTCTACCTTTCTGTGGTGGAACCACAGATGTTTCTCTGCCCACAGCCTTACTTCACATTTTAAGTCCAAGGGAAGTCAGAGAAATGGTTCGTCTTGCTATCGAGACTTGAGAGTTATATCAAAAATCATTGAACTTCTTTAAAACTCTACTCTCTTTACCACATAGGGAATATATCCCTTGACACACTCACCTGAAGACACTGTGGTGCTTTGTAAGCAGCCCCTTAAAAACAACGGTGCCTTGGACCCGGGGGTCACCAGGCCACACACACTGGAAAGTCCTTTCCTTTTCCTTTCCTTTCCTTTCCTTTCCTTTCCTTTCCTTTCCTTTCCTTTCCTTTCCTTTCCTTTCCTTTCCTTTCCTTTCCTTTCCTTTCCTTTCCTTTCCTTTCCCCTTTCCTTTCCTTTCC
>NW_026596143.1:2979012-3146446 GCF_907164565.1 Psammomys obesus | reverse complement strand
TTCCTTCCTTCCTTCCTTCCTTCCTTCCTTCCTTCCTTCCTTCCTTCCTTCCTTCCTTCCTTCTTTCTTTCTTTCTTTCTTTCTTTCTTTCTTTCTTTCTTTCTTTCTTGATTTGTTTGTTTCTGTTTTTGTTGATTTGTTTCAAGACAGGGTGTCACTACGTAGCTCTGGCTGTCCTGGAACTAACTCCCTATGTACATTAGACTGGTCTCAAATTCACAGGTGCTTCTTCTTTTTTTCCTGTCACATCAAAAGTTTTGAAATCAGTATCTTCTCAAACCAGAGGTTTCGGGTATTAAAGGCTTATCCTGGTGAGTGATAACTCAAAATTTCTAGAAGTAGCATGGACATGGATGAAAGGGAAGGAAATGATCACCACGGCCCTCTGTCCAACCGGGAGAAATGGCCTTGAGGAGGAGAGCCGAGCAGAGAAGTGATAGCAAACACCTGTGGTTGGACCGGCCTCCTGCTGAGCCCCTCACCCACGTGGTCTCTGTGAATCCCGTCACTGACCCTGACCGGCAGAACCACAGCTTTCTCCCCATTTCCCTTTCCCTTTTCCCAGAGCTCAGCTTGAACAGGAGTCATCCGAGGCCACGGCCCATTTCGCTTAATATCCTAAGGCTGTTGTAATAAAACATCACAGGCTGGGTGGCTTAAAACAACAGACACTTGCTAGCTCACAGTTCTGGTCTGGATGGGGGAAATGAACATGCTGGCAGGTTGGCTTCTTTGCCGGGTTCAGAGCGGGTTCAAGGCCTTTCCCGGCTTGGGGGAGGCTGGCAATCCCTGGTGTCCTGTGGCCTGTAGATATATTGCTGCAGTTTCTGCTTCTATTTTCACACTGAATTCTGTGTGTATCTCTGTGACTTCTAGTGTGAGCCAGCTTTCTGTTGATGTAAGTAAAATCCGTGATACACAACTCACAAAGGAGAGGTTATTTTGGGTCGTAGTTCTGAAGGATTCTGTCTGTGGTTGATTGGTCCCATTGCTTTTGTTTTTGTGCTGAGTAGCTACTTTATGAATTGAGTACAAAGTGGGGCAAAAGGATTTGCCTTACGGCTAGGACTCACTGTTCCCCCTTCGAATGACCCCAATGACTAGAAGGTCTTCTTTCTATAAAATCTCACCTTTGCAGAATAGCAAACAAACTCGTCATAAAGATATCAGTCACTGGAGTTCGGGTCCACCTTAATGTACTCTGACTTCACCTTGCCAAATTCCATTGGTAGAGATCCTGTTTCGGAAGAAGGTCACATTGGTCTAAGGACCACACATGGGAATGAGGACGACACGGTTGTAGACACAACTCAACCTACATCAACATTCAGACATTCCTGGTGCTAGCCATCAGTGATGCCAGTGTCCAGATTAGGCCTGGTGGATGACCAATGTTGTCCTGAGGGACAAAGGCAAAGGAAGAAGATATTCTGAACTCAAACACTCCCGAAATAAATGCGAAGAAACAAGTTTGTGACGACTGCAGGAGATCACAGATGAAGATTCTGCTAACTTCCCCGTTGCCTGGAGAAAACAAGAGCGGTTCTTTGCAGAAGGGAGCATTCTAAAATGTAGATAGTCAGAAACACAGGCTTGGCTCACTGCCTATTTTGGCAAGAAAACAATGCAACGAACAACACGCAACCTATAAAATGACCTTTAGGAAGAATTTTTATGAGCTCCAGAAACGACTTATGTTGTAACATTAAGCAAACAAACAAAAAGCCAAGACAAAAAGTTGTCATGTTTGTAACATGAGCTGAAATCTGCAGTAAGAGGAAATAGTCGCCCCAGATGTGGTCAGTGCCAACTGTGAGGTGGGGAGATGGAAACAGAAAACCTGTCGCCTCCGGTTCTGCATGCTTCTAGATTGCCCACATTCCCCCCTCCCACTGATAATGTCATGCTTTTAAGAAATAAACTCTTAAAAATCGAGAGCAGGTTTACATGTTCAGAAAAGCTACAAAGATTTAGAGAGCTCTCAGACCCAATATTCTGTTTACCATTGCTAAGTTGTATTTCAGCACAACTAATGAACCGGTACTGGCATACTATTATTGACCTATATATATGCATACTTCCATGGCAGAATTGAAAAGTTTATTTACCAGTTGAATTTATGTATGTGTGTGTGTATATATATATATATATATATATATATATATATATATATATTAATATATATATACAGTGCTAAGAAATGGAATCCAGGGCCTTATGCACCCTAGGCAAACGTACCCCAAACCCTTTTGTTTTTCTGAGATGGGGTCTAGGAGTATAGCCCAGGTTGGCCTCTGCTTCCTGAGTGCTGGGGTTACAGGCATGAGCACTTTGCTTTGCTCCTTATAGGGATTTTTCAAAACTTCTCTAAAGTTTTCCAGTCTAGGGTTTGGCCTTTAGACTACCCAGGTGGCTTAGTGAGCTCAGCCTCTAAGATTCCCCCAGGCATTTTCTCAGACTGCCCTTGGTTTCCTTGTGTGTGTGTGTGTGTGTGTGTGTGTGTGTGTGTGTGTGTGTGTGTTGTTTTGTTTTCGAGACAGGTTTCTCTGTGTAACCCTGGCTGTCCTGGAACTCACTGTGCAGATCGGGCTAGCCTTGAACTCAGAGATCTGCCTTCCCCCTCCTCCCAAGTGCTGGGATTAAAGGTATGTGCCACTCCACTACTGGGAGCCTTTGCTTGGTTTTGACAACTTTGACGGTTTTGATGAATGCTGGTTAAATATTTTGTAGAGTATGCCTCAGTTTAAGTTTGCCTGATTTTTTTTTCTTATAAGTAGACTGGAACTTTTAAGTTTTAGGATAAAAATTATATAGAAGTTTTTCATCTCATCATATTAAAGGTTGTGTTATGCTTGCAATGAATGAAATACATTTTTTCTTTTTCTTTTTCTTTTCTTTTTTTTTTTTTGAGACATGGTTTCTCTGTGTAGCCTTGGCTATCCTAGACTTGCTCTGTAGACCAGGTTGGCCTCAAACTCACAGCAACCCATCTGCCTCTGCCTCCCTGAGCTGCTTTGTCTGTCATGAACTGATGCACCACCCCACCTGGCTTTGAAATAAATTCCTAAATAAATACTATACCAGCAAACAGTGTTTGTCTCTGGAGAATTAGGAGCGTAGTCTGCTAACTTTATGTATAGATTTCTATGCAAAACAAAATAGTTTATGGCTAGAAAAAAAATATAAATGACAAATTTTAAGAGGAAGCATATTGCCATTTTTCTGGAAAGAGAGCCATCACTGGAGAATAGGGGTCCACAATCGGCTCGGGAGGGCCTACAGAGGCCCTACTTTCCCAGCGAGTGGCAGCATAGGCATTTGCTGTTATCAGCCGACAGCCTGGCATAAGAGGGTCTCCAGGACACGATGATCCAGGTGGAAAACTTTGCCATACTGCCTACGCTCAGAATCATCATCATCATCATCATCATCATCATCATCATCATCATCATCATCATCATCATCATCACTGTAAATGCAACTGGGCATAGCTTTGGCGACAGGGAAGAGGGAGGAGTCTCAGCCTCTATCTGGCCTGGCGCAGGAAGGGAAAGTGTCAGGTTGACATGGAACACACCAGGGCCCCGGCTTCGTGGCTTTAGGCAGTCAAGATTACAAATGGCAAGACAGAAAGTAACTACAACAGAAGAGCACAGGCCCCAGCCGGGGAGACAGCTCTAATGAGAACACAGAGATGCATTCCAGGCGAAAGGGTAACCCAAAAAAATGTAAGCAAGCCTGGAGCCGAGATTAGCTAATGCCAAATAAGTCATGCAAGGCTTGGGGCGTGTGGGCAGCTGCTAGGAGCCTAGGGCATCTCGGTGCTCGCTCGCTCACCATCCAGCACCGCAAACCTTTGTGTAAATACTGACTTTTTAGGGAAGACACGGAGAGCCTCACTCTCTTTTTCCACTAGTGACAGAGATTAAGGAGAGTTTATTGATTTTTTAAAAATAGGCTATTTATAACCAGGTCTTATTTTAGATCTAATAAGTCTCTTTAAAAAAAAAAAAAAAAAAGAGGGTACAGTGGGGGAAATGCCTGTCTCTGGATAAAGTATTTCTAATTGCTTTGGAAGATGTTACATTGAAACTAAGTATGTAGGTTCCGGGCAAACTTAAGACTCCTAAGAAGGATATTCCAAAACAAGGGCAGTCTTGGCTGCTGTGTCTGTCATCTCCTGGACAGCATTAAAGTGGTTGGAAGGATTTTTGTTTTGTTTTGTCCATATGATAGAGAAAGACAACTTCCTGAGAAGGCAGATTTTTAGTTACCACTGACAAACTTCTCCTCCTTCAAGACTCAAGGGCTCAGTTACATCTTTGCAAATTCTCCCAGCTGTCACAGTAGCCTCCGGTATGCAGCCTCAAAAGTTTCCTTCAATAATTGCAGTTACCGGATCATTAAGCGATGATCCTCCCTTGGTTTGAGTCTTTCTGTAATGTCTTCCTATTTTGCATCCCTTCTCTGTCCAAGTAGCTCAGCAATTAGAAGATAGCAAGCAGGCTGAAGAAAGGATCAAGGTGGAAGGCTGTGATCCGGCCGCCTGCCAGCAATGTGTGCTTGGCAAATGGTCTGATCTCTTTGAGTCTTAATCTCATTTGTAAGCTCCAGCGCTGGACCTCATCTTATTTTAATCGGCAAGTCGGAGATTGTATTTATCTGTGAACAGCAAGGGATTTTGATATGTACCCACATACTTTGTGAAATAATGATGCCAAACTGATTAGCACACAAATGAATGAGCTTTTTTTTAAATCCCTGCTGAACATGCTTAAACCTATTCTTAGCAATTTTCAGAGTGCAGCTGACAGTTCCTGCCACTGGGTCCTACGTCTATAGATCTGGCCTGCAGTAGGTCAAAAAACATTTGGGAAACATATTGTGTCTGTACTCAACAAAGCCAGGCCTCTTCCGTTGTTCCCCCATGCCATACGGTGTGACAATGACTTACACAGATTTCTGCATTGTGTCAGTCACTTGCTCTGAGGAACCTACAGCGACTTAAGGTGCGAGGGAAGATGTGCGCAGGTTATATGCATTTCTCACACGAGGGGCTTGAGCATCTCCGTTTGTGGTCCTTGACGCCCTTTCCGACTTCCAGATCTGTGACTTATTAGCTCTGCAACAACGGTCATACCGCTGTCAAGGCTTTGTCTGTTACCCACTTCGCAGGGTTCCTCAGGGGAGCCACAGTGTCAGTGTTCACGAAGAGACGGTGACTTGCCATGCAGGCACATTTATAGAAACATCTAAAAAAACCTGCAGCCTGACTGCACCACCGCCGCCTGGCCGAGGCTACGGTTTTAATGGGTGGCTTCACAAATTGTTTGAGGCAAGGTTTACTGGTACATTAATCCTAGCACCCAAGAGGCAGAGGAAGGCATATCTCTGAGTTCAAGACCAGCCTGATGTACAGAGTGAATTCTAGGTTAGCCAGGGCTACACAGAGAAATCATATCTTAAAAAACTAGCTAACTAACTAACTAACTAACTAACTAACTAACTAACTAACTAACTAACTAACTAACTAACTAACTATCTCATCTCGTCTTACATGGTGAGATTTCTCCCATAATGCCTCTTTGAATTATCAAACCAGCCAATATTTTTGTAGCATTCTGCTCTAAGAATCTTCACCATCATTTCAAATCACTAAAGACCACCCACAGAGCAGTTGCAATAATTATATTAATAAATAGTAACTGCCCAGGCCACATCCTATACACCCAGAACTCTGCTTCCGGATGTCCTGTGCTGTGGCCTTCTCTTGTCTCCTCTAGCTTACTCTGTCCAGCCTACTGGTCTACCCCAGCTGCATACCCAGGCAGCTGAGGCCTTCGGCCATAGCTAACCCGGGCAGTTGGGTTACAGCAGTGTTAACAGCATTGGCTAATTTCCTTTTTTTTTCTTATTAATGGAAAGAAATAAGTCCCCCTTTCCTCCTCTCTACTCCTCCATGCCAGGCCTCAGAGGAGGATTCCTGTCACCTCAGTTGTAGGCTTCCACAGAAAGAATTCCCTCTCACAAGCTGACTTCAAGTTTCCAGACACCATTTTAATGAATGTCCACCACATTAAATCCTGGTTTCTGTAGTGTCTGATGTGGTTGGAGGGGGAATAAAGTGTAATGAAGCTGTTGTGCAAAGGCCTGTGGTGTCGAGTCTTGAGTCTAGGTCTTGCTGGGTATCCCAGACTGGCCTCTGACTCGTGACTCTCTGGTCCCACCTCCTGGGGTCCTGGCATCACAGGCGTACTTCAGCACACCTAGCAAATCCCCCCTTTTTTTCCCCTTTGTTTTGATGAGAGGAAAACCAATGGCACGTAGCTCCTGCTTGATGAGTGAGACACCAGCGGGTGCAGTTGGTGCCAGGCTAAGGAAAACAGTCACTCTCTGCTCTGCTGGGGGCGGAGTCCACCTTCGAGTGGGCGCACAGGCAGGGTGCTCTTCCCAGGGGACAGGAAGCATCTGCACTGAGTTTTAAAGGGATAAGCGGTGCTGGGCTGGTAAAGCCACCACACATGGAGTGCGGTTGGGTGTGGTTGGGTGTTTTTAGGCACATCCAGGCCACACTTTGCTGACCATTGCTTTATAATTCAAGGCCCTAAGGAGGCCGAGTCTCGAACTCCAGTGTCTTACACCTCCTGGGTCAGAAGGTAAATCAAGTAGGATGTTCTAATTCTTTCTCCTCATCCCTGGGATCAGAGCTTCGGGACCAATGAGCCAATACCTCTCTTCGTGCAGAAAAAAAATATCTGTGTGTAGGTTTTTCTGAGCATCGCTTTGATCTTCCAGTAGGGACATTCCGAGGGGTGGGGGTGAGAGGAAAGACGTCTTATGAAGAATCTGCTGCTCCTTCGCTGAGAGCTTGGATGCAGGGCTGATTGATGAAGGTCACGACCTTAGAAGCAAAGCCCTCTTCTTGAGATCAGAAGAATCCAGCGTGCTGTCAGCCAGTTACAATCTTGCTGCCCTCACGGTTAAGCACTTCTAAAGGCTACCACGTGCGAGCTGAATATTTGGCTTTATTAAAGAAATGAGCAATCAAGTGTAACAGGGTTAAAGCCAAAGGAAAGCCTGAATCGAGCCCCTGGCCCAACCCTTGTTACCTGCTCTTAGAGATGACCTCAAAACTCAACAGCGGCTGAAGTCCAGAGAACAGCTTTACCCTGTGGCCATGATGGTAGCAGCTGATAAAGCATGATTGCACAGGCTGAAACGCTGGTACCTTCCTAACCTCTGACTCCTGAAGCTCATAAATACCTCCAACCTCCCGCCCCCCTTTTTAGGGGTATTTGTGTGTTTCGAGACAGCTTCAAAATTCATCGTTGAGGAGGCTAGCTTGAGACATGTTTTACTATTGCCACACTTGGCCACCTAATTCTCTTTTGCCATACTTGTTTTCATGATTGGCATATTATGAAGCAGGCAAAACGGGCTAGGTTTGGTAACAGGGTTACCAGGAATTCATTTACCCGAAGTGACATCACCTGCAGAAGCACTCAGTCTATTACAATTCCACCCCACATGAGCACAGCAGCTTTTTAGCACATCTGTCATTTCTTTATGATTAACGTTCAAGATTTTGTTTCTTTCTTATTGTATGTGTGTGTGCAGCCCATGTTTGTTATAGAGTGTCTTCCTGGGGGCATTGTCTCTCATTAGCTTGATGGTCAGGCTAGCCGGCTTCCTCGTGGGTGCTGGTGAGCCACCACAACTTCTAGGGTTTCCGTGGGCACTAGAGAGTCTGCGCTCCGGTCCTCAGGCTTACCCAGCAAGCACTTTGCTCACTGAGCCATCTCTGAAGATTTTCAATGCCAGAATGTAGGAATGAGGAAGGGGCTGGAGGATTTAACAGTGATGCGATGGATCTACCAATTAGTCATTTCCTCACTTTTCTGTTTTTCATGACCACAGCATAACTGTATATATATTACCATGAATGCTATCTTTCCTTCATGTTTTTTTTTCCTTCATTTTTTTTTTTTCTGGTTAAATACGCATTTGACAGGAATGGGGTAGATTTTAGAGAAGGATATGAAGAAAGCCAGAAATAAATCTAAGAAGGACGCACTCATTGGGTGGATTAGGGCCAAATGCTGGTAGGCTCCGCTCACCAGACGCCTGCCTGCCTCCTTCCTTGTTCCACCCTCTATGTGTGGTGTTGAGGACTCACCCTGGGTCCTCTTACCCGCTAGTGGGCACTGTTAGCTCTGAGCAATAGCCTCAGCCTGCTTGTTATTTTTTTTGTTTGGAGACAGATTCTAAATAGTCCAGGCTAGACTGAAGACACCTAGCCTGTAGCCCAGGCTCACCCTGAACTCTTAATTCATCAGGCTGCTAACTGGACTGTGTAAGGTATCTGTTAGCAGAGCTAGAAGCAATATTTAGGCTCAGCTTCCTAGCGTGAGACACTTGTAACAGTGAAAGGATGTTCTTGTAGATTTTGGTTTTCCTCCCACCACCTAAACCTTCAGGATTGTTTTATCCACATGCAACTTACAGGGTTTTTTTTTTTTTTTAGAATTCTTTATCAACTCTCAAACATTCAACTTATTTTCGTAAAGATTACAACTCTTTTCACACTCAGTGTGGTTTGTTTTGGGTGATATTGAGTTAAATTATGTAATTTCAAAGTACTCTTTGTATAAACAAGGTCGGGAACAAATACAATTAGCTTTTGGAAACCACAGGCTCCAGGGAGGGATGCGATTAGCCCACCATCGGGCAGGCAACTGAAACTATGAAGGCCCTCGAGAGCAAAGGCAGTTCAAAGGCCTAAGCCACACAGAGAGTAGAGAAAAGCTGAGCTGACTTCATGAATGAAGAACCTAAGCCAAGCCTAGTGGAGCACACCTATAGTCCTGGCACTCCAGAAGCAGGGGGCAGGAGGATGGCAACCTTCTAGCCCTCGACAGGGAGAGCCTGTCTTGAAAAATCAAAAGAAAATAAACAGCAACCAAAAACCCAAACACAGGCATAAACGAAAATCTAACTTCAGGACCTAGAGCTTCTCAAATCACACGGAGAGCTGAACCCTTTAAGGGATGTTAATGTTCATGAAGAGCTGGTCGGATCATTCTTGGCCAGGTCCATGGTGGGACTGGTAACCCTTCCTCATAGGACAGTGTGACTGGTACCTCCTTTGGGACGTGTTTAGTTAGGACACTGGTCTCTGCTAACTCTCTAAAATACTTAAATGAACTCTTTAGAGGAGGCAGGGAAGACGCTACTCCTAGTTTATGTCTGACGTATCATTACTACAGGTGACTAAAGTCTCCATGAGGCCTCTCCAGCACCTCCCAGCACCGGGAGGAGGGAACCTTCCTGCTGGTTTATCTTGGGATAAGGCAGATGCTGGTCTGTGGTAGGGACTATAAAGCTTTCGCATGGAACTCCGAGCTCTTCAGTTCGTTGATGCTTGGATGAAAGCACAGTAAAAGGGGTCCTCAAAATGAAAAGAGGTGGTGTTCCAGGGTGGGCCGTGAAGTTGACGGGTTTCCTCCCCACTTCCTTAATCATCGTAAATAAAATTGCACTCTAATTACTCAAATGGGTAGAAACCAAGAAGGCCAGTGCCAAGTCCCAGTGCAACAGTGCAAAGCCTGCTTATCCTGGCAGGGAGCCACACGCAGGATGGCCCCGGTTCGGTTAATTCTTATCGAATCCATTAGAAAGATCAAATAGCTATTTCTTTTTAAAAAGTTCCCAATTTTTGTTCTCATGAAGATGAAGAACTTTATAGACTGAAAAAGTTAAATCCAAATCTCGTTTCCTAACTAGCAGCTGGGAAGCTCACTGAATTACAGAACCTGGATTTTAGAAGGATGAACAAGACTTCCAAAGGCAGCACAGAATATGATTTACATTGCCAGCTGTAGGAGCCATGTGTCACTTACTAGCTAAGAGACCCTTGGGTAGTTCCTGAACCTTTTTATGTCTCCATTTCCACATCTGCAAAATATAGGTGCTGTTGTGTGTGTAGTAAGCCTCATGCAACCGTAAGGACTCATTTTTATTTTTTAATTATGTGTGTGGAGGAGGCAGGGACTGTGCTCAACAGTGCAGGTGCCCTTGGAGGCTGGGGTGCCAGACCCTCCCGGAGCTGGAGTTACAAGGCGGTTGTGAGCTGCCCAGCATGGGTGCTGGGAATGGCATTCAGTTCCTCTAGGAGAGCACATCACTCTCCTATGTGCTGGATTATCTCTCCAGCTCTTCCTCGCAAGTTTCCTAGACACAAATTTTAAATGAGCTGACTAAATGTGTTTCTTTGTTAGGAGTAGTTTGTATTTTCAGCATTCTCCCGCTGGCTAGCATCCTTCAAGGCTTTTGTTGCTAATAATTCCTACTAAGCCTAGACAGGTTAAACCGATGCCTAAAGAGATTTGGGTTACATTTAGGTGCATTTCAAAATGTTAAGAGAAAGGTATTTGTTCTTTGTCCAGGTTCCTGGGGTTGGGCTTCTGGAACTTATGAGCACGTCTTGTACTCTGAGGCCAGGTGACGGCAATGAAGCTTCAGCCTCACCCCACAGACTCCAAGGAGAGGAGCTGGAGAGCGGACAAAAAAACCCTCAAGTGACATTGGCAGAGCTTCCAGTTGGCAACACACTGCCATACAGGGAGGATGGCGCCCCCAAAGAAATGAAGCCTTATGCTACCTCCTAGTTAGGGTTTCTATTGAAACACCATGACCAAATGCAACTTGGGGAGGAAAGCGTTTATTTGGCTTACATTTCTGCATTGTCGTCCATCATGGAAGCCAGGACAGAAACTCAAGCTTGGCAAGAACCTGGAGCCAGGAGCTGATGCAGAGGCCATGGGGGCTCCTGCTTACTGGCTTGCTCCTTATTGCTTGCTCAGTCTGCTTTTTATAGGACCCAGGACCACCAGCCCAGGAATGGTGCTACCCACAACAGGCTGGGCCCTTCCCCATCAATCACTGATTAAGAAATGCCTTACAGCCAGACCTTGTGGAGGCATTTCCTCAGTTGAGGTTCCCTCCTTTCTCATAGCTCTAGCTTATGCTAATATCAACTTACTGTATACCTTTCCCGAGTCCTATCAGTCTTTTTAGAGAATTACAAAAACTCCCAAATCTCTACTTCCCCAGCAGCAGTATGGACAGCTTTGTCCATTTGTGGCTAGCAAACAAGAGAGACTTTCAGTCTGTTGGGTCTGGGCCAACTCCAGACAGTGCCGGAAGTAAACCAAATCAAGACGCTTAGTTGGGGGAGAACCCTGCGTGCTTTCTATCAGAAAATAACCCGTGACATGGCTCCAGGACGGCTGTAAGAAGGGAAGACCTTCTTACACGGGCCATGACATTTAATAAACGTCTGTTTTGTAAACTCATCTCCCCTGCAGGGCAGAGACCTTCGGGGAGACTGTAGGTCAGTTCTGAAGGAAGCCAGCCACTGTGTCATGAGGATGCTCAAGTGGTCTCATGTGGTAAAGAGCTGAGGCTCCCCACTGACAACCGTGACCATGCCATCCTGGAGCAATCCCCACAGCCCCACAAAAGTCCTCCTGCCGACTGTAGTTGGCTGAGAGACCAGCCCCAAAGCAGCAGCCCAGCCACACAGCTTCCGGCTCCTTAGAGGCTGGGCAATAACAGCAAACACACTGTTTGAAGGTGCTGCTTGGGGGGAAAACTTACCCTACGGCACAGGCAACTGGCAGTGTGTACATAGGATGTGCAGTATAAACAGTTCCCAGGCTTGACTCTTCCACTGGTGAAATCCATCCCCCTGCCTCAAGAGCTAGTGCCAACGGCATCAAGGTGCAGGGCCAGAAACAGTTTCTTTCTTCTCTGCCTGGCCAGGGCACGCTGGCTTATTCTGCCACAGAGTTTACTGCCTAGGATAAGCGTGGTGACTCTGGGCTGGTGGGAGCATGCCACAAGAAAGCTGGTAGCCTCACTACAGAGGGAGGAAGGCAACATAACGTCTGGGCTTTGGTTCTCCATCTTGCAGGGGGCAAACGCTACTTTACCAGAATATTCAGAGACGTGGAAAACTTAAAGGCCCAAGGGCAAACACACAGAAACTAAATTCGAATGAGATAAATATATAAGCCAGAGAGCACCTTTGAAGCTTTTATAGGTAGACTGGACTCGCGGTTCCCGGCCAGAGCTCCTCCTTTGTCTGGAATGAGGTTCACGGCTATGCCTGAAACTAGAAAGTGGTCCAGTTAAGCCTGCAATTAATGTTTTTTAAAAAAGTAGCTACATTTGAGGTACGTTCTTTTTATCTCAAGCCACAGCTGGTCCTTTTGAAATGAGAGAACTTTAGCCACAGAACAGCTTACAGCTCCTGGATTCCAGAGCCACACATAACACTGTACATTCGCCGTGATACTCGTTTCTCTAACGTCTGTTTTGGTAAACTCTCTGTTCACGTTTTCTGCTCTCGGATGAGTTACTCTTCCTTCATCATCTACAGAGTGAGTGAGAAATGCCAAGGGTCTTCTCATTACCTTTCCCCCAGGGCCTTGTGCTACATGCTCCGGCCTCACGTGACTTCATTAGGTTGTGCTCTCTGGGGCTTTTGTTGGCAGACCCTTAGGTAGAGTCTGGTCTCACCACTGCCCTCACAGGCTGACAGTTCAGAGCACAGCAGAACCTGCCCAAGAGCATCTCGTAGCCAGCGTAGAGGTCCCAGGTAGCAGTGTTTAACAGCGCTGGGGATGGAAAGCTGCACTCACACATCTGCGGAGTGTTCCACCTCCAAGCCTCAGCTTCAGCTCTGGTTTTACTCTTTGAGACAAGGTCTCACTAAGTTGACCAGGCTGGCCCAGAACTCAGGATATAGGCCAGGCAGACCTGGAACTCTCCATCTTCCCACTCAGGGGCCAGAACAGCTGAGATGACCGGCTGTACCATCTGGCTCAATTCTGTAATTTCTGATGCTTTACTGAGAGAATTTCTACGACTAACAGAATTCTGACTTCATCATCAGGGGTTACAAAGGGACTGACAGCTATAAAAAAAAATAAAAATAAAAAAAAGAAACGAAAAACACCAGCACTCTGTTCCGTAACTCTGTTCAGCCCGCTACAGCTGAGTGCTCTGGCCCAAGTCAAGCTTATTCTAAAATTAAATCTCTTCACCAGTTTCAGAAATATAGAAACACAGTCTAGGTCCTAGTCACAAAAAATGAAGTACCGAGACACTAGTATTTTACCATCTTATATTTATCTTAAAACTTAGTATCTTGGTACTAATGTCTACTCATTCACAAGCTGAAAAGTTGTGTTCTAGGAATGGTACGTACTATTGTACCGGATTATTAAGATATGAGGGGCTGAAGGTGTGGCTCAGTAGTAGAATGTGCTCGACACATATGAGGCACTGAAAGAAGTGAGATCACAATGTAATCCTTGCTGGGCAGCGGTGGCACGCTTGTAATGCCAGTACTTGGGCGGCAGAGGCAGGTGGATCTCTGTGAGTTTGAGGCCAGCCTGGTCTACAAAGAAAGTCCAGGACAGCCAGGGCTACACAGAGGAACCCTGCCTCAAACAAAACAAAACAACCAACCAAACACAATGCAGCCCTTCATTTTTTATTCTCTGTATAATCAGATAAATGACATTCTATATACTTACTAGTAAGTGATTAGTACTAGTGCAAATAACTTCGTAAATATTTCAAAGTATTTTAGTGTTTCTCTCACACATTACCTGTGTGCATGTGTCTCTCAAGGTGGAGCACGTGGGGGATGAGAGGACACCTGATGGGAGTCAGCTCTCTCCTGCCGGGCGAGTTCCGGGGACAGAACTCAGGCCAGCAGGCTTGGTGGCAGGTGCCTTTGGCTCTTCCACACTGAGCAGTCTCTCCAGCCCCTAGTCGTAGATTTATTGTTATCCTCAGACACTTAGGAAGACACTAAGCGAAGTGGTCACTTACTGGCTGTGTTAGCCAGAGACCATTTCTTCTGGCTCTACTTGAGGCCTCTCTTCCTGAAGGAACACATACATATACCGTTTTTTAAAGCAGACTACACTCAGTGGCTGCTGAAAGCTCACCTGCATTTTCAGTGTGAGCCAGCCTTTAACCGTGGAGCCATCTTCTGGCCCTCACATGTATTACCACTTCATTCACTTTTTGTGTGTGTTTTGCCTACGCATTATGTACGTGCCCCGCTTGCATGCCTGGTGCCCTCGGAGGTTAGAAGAGGGTATCAGATGCCCTGGAACTGGAGTTGCAGATGACTGTGAACCATCAAGTGGGTGCTGGGAATCCAACTCGGGTCCTCTGGAAGAGCAACCACTGAACCATCTCTCTAGCCCCTCACCATCATTTTTATTTAAACAGCTATCAATACACAAGAGGCAAAGGTAAAAACCTCACTGTGAAGTCCCATAAATATTAATAATAAAAATTGAGGGGCTGGAGAGATGACTCAGAGGTTAAGAGCACTGTCTGCTCTTCCAGAGTTCCTGAGTTCAATTCCCGGCAACCACATGGTGGCTCCCAACCATCTATAATGAGATCTGGTGCCCTCTTCTGGCGAGCAGGTGTACATGCAGGCAGAATATTGTATACATAATAAATAAATAAATCTTAAAAACTGAGGCAGCTATTTGGGAAGATTAATGCAAGTAGTCAAACTTTTATTTAGTTATTATGGTACATGGTTACATTAGAATATAAACATAATAATATGAACATAATATCACAGGTAGTCTTTTACGTAATAGATGCCTCGCTAATATTTTGTATGATAAAAGATAACCTGAGTCTATAAGTTACCAGAACAAGGACAGGGAATCAATACACTCCATATAAATTACAAAGGTAGTTACAAGGGGACCCACCTGTATCCGTAACTCAGTAAAGTCAACATGATGCTAACATCCGTAACCCAATAAAGTCAATATGATGCTAACGCACTGAGTCCTTCAGAAGCTGGCAGAGATGGCTCACTCTCCTCACAACTTAATTCTTAACTGGAGTTGAGCCACCTTTCATTGTCTTCTTCAGGTGATGGTAATTGGGCAAGATTTTCATCAAGAAATCCAGCTGCAGCGTCTGGGGCTGAAAAGATGAGAGAGTGAAGATGGACAAAAAGCAAGGCCAACAATACCAGCTAGAAATGATCTGAGTTCATGGAATTCAACATGCTTTTCACTGATTTACTCTTCCTTAGCTGTGTGCTGTCTTAAATCTACTTTTGTATTAAATCTATTACTACAGGCCATGCAGGAAGCCCGAGAAGAAATAAAGGCAGACGATTTCACATAGAAAAACATACAGAAGGCCATTTCTGAATTTGCTTGGATTTTTATCCTGGCTTCTCAGCATGGATGTGCCTCCCACACCCCTGTGCTGCCTCTGGCTGAGCTTTACTTTCCATAGAGCAAAGCTCCCTAACACTGTCCATCTCCTGACGGCAACTCACTTGAGGGACGTGTGAACAGCAAGGACTCCACCCTAGACAGTGTCAGAGCCTGAGGGACCTGTCTTAGTAAAGATGGGTGACGTCTGGGAGACAGCAGCACACCTCTGATGTGTGCAAGACTTCTGATGCTCTTATTCACTTCCTCCTAGTTTCCTTTCTCCAATTCTAGCTTTATTTTCCCCCTTTAATCACTTTTGTTACTACACAGAAAGATAATAAAAAAGCTAAATTCCCTTTCAGTCTATAGAATTCTTTCTCATAATAGTAACAACAATGCTAAGACTACAAAAGAGGAGTAACCCATGGGGTGAGGAGGAGCTCAGTTGGGTATAGGGTATGTCTTAGCATGCGTGAAACCTTGGGTTTGCTTCTCAGCACCACACAATCAGGCATAGTGAAGTGCACCAGTAATCCCAGCCCCAGGAAGCTGGAGCCAGAAGGACAGAAGTTCAAGGTCATCCTTGGCTATAAGTTCCAGACTAGCAGGGATGACATTAAATACTGAGAAGTGGAGTAATCTAGAAAGAACTGGTTTGAATTTATGATAAAAATATGGTGAAGAAAGGTCAAGTATCTGATGTCTTGGTGATATTTTTTTTGTAGGAGAGGGTAAGGAAGCTCAAGCAATCTATACTGACTGTGCCACAACATGAGCTTCAAAACTCCAGTCTGAATGTCTCATGTCTAAGGGGCGCTGAGAGGCTTGAGCCTTTCATCCCCTGGTCCAGCATCATTCTCAATCTGAGTTATTAGGAAGGGATGATTTCCTGTAAGTCTGAGAAATACCTACACATACTTCCCTTATTCATAAGCTGTGTTCATAATCAAGCTATGGCACTTTCATAAACTAAGTTAGAAACTCACTGTGGCATTTGTGGGGTCATTCCTCATCTTGAAGAGTTATGTTTTGGAAGTGAATCAGTGAATTCATATTTTGGTGAGAGGTTCAATGGTGTATCAGATAACTGTACAAACACAGTGATTATATATACACATTGATTTTAATCTAAAGATCACGATTGAATTTCAAATAAATCCAAATTTGGGGAATGTTTCTCCGATGTTTTATTCAGTTTCCTTTGGGGATGGAACCCAGGGCCTCGTATGCTAATCATACCACTGAGCCACACCCCCCGGCCGCTAACCACTTGCTGCCCATTGAGGTAGTCATGTGGGACTTGGGGAAAGTTAGTGGTCCTAGAAAAACTCCTTTGAAAGAGGACCTGTGGCCGCTCCGTCTGCACCCGTCGCAGGCAGTCTGCACCGTAGATCACTGTGTTCTCAGGGATGGCTTCAAAAGTGTTCAGGTTGCAGCACGCCCCGATGATGCAGCCACTGGTCAAGATGACGTTTCTGCCTACATATGCTGCAGGGAAGACAGAATTACCACTTAAGACACCAAGTGGGCACTGGCGTTTTTCATCGTGTTTATGTTCCTCCTGAGATTTGGGTATACAAACGCAATTGGCCTTAAGAAGAGACTGGGAGGAAACGCCTCAGTACGGTGACTGTACAGACAGCACAGGAGCAGGCAGTAAGTGCGGGTGGATTTGTTGAGGCCCTGCCCTGCTCATAGGCTGTGTGGCACCGAGCATGTGAGTGACATCTCTGGAAGGGGTCTACCATACTTCTCTTTAATGGGCGTTCAGTGCCACGAGCATGCCTGACACTCAGAAACACAGGAAAGGCCAATGACGATGACAGCAGCTGGCAACGAAAACTAAAAACCATGAAGCAAATCAACAGAAGGTATACTTTAGTTATTTAGAGAAAGCAGCGTTCTCCTCCATGCCAGTCCGATTCAAGAAAGACAAAGCAGTGTTCTAGAGAAGTGTCCGCTCTGAACTGTGGGCTCGGGCTGTGGGAGCTGGGGCCTCACACAATGCCCTGCCTGGCTCTAATTTGATAAGCAGATGACACTGGTCTCTGATTGGCTAGGGTAAGGCAGTTCTGAAATTAAAGAAAGCAATTCCTGGTGAGGCTGCCACTTGTCGCTTTCATTGCACAAGAATGCTCTTCGGCAACAGCGCTGCCAGCACATTTCACAGAAGCCTGTCTCAGGCCTTTCACTGGCCCTGTAACCCAGCCCCAGCTTAGCTGCACACAGCTGGCTTTTTAAGTTAATGTAGTTGGCCACATTATCAGATAACCACATAACTAGGTTAGGGTCCGCTGAGGCAAGGAATTAACCTGACAGTGACTCTGGCCCAATCCAAGAATGCCACCTTGCTCGTACTTAGGCCGTTTCCCAGGACACTACAAAGAGAAAGGACAATAAAACTCTGGACACAGCTTACCTTTTGACTCAATGACATTATTATCTCCCATTTTCATGGCTTGGGAATCTGTGAGGTTGAGTTAAGTAAATGCTTTTTCCCATGCATACAGAATGTCCTCCGTGCACCGGACACAGGTGACAAGGGCTGCACAGACTCAGCCCTGCCAGGATTCTTTGTTAGGGCCGACCTACGGCAAGGACTTAGTTCTTCAACTGAAATATCTCCACTCAAATAAATGGCCCAAATGCCTTTAAACACTTCATTACATTTACTTATTTATTGTGCATGTGTGTCTGCACATTCCTGCGCGCCAAGAGTGTGTGTATGCGTTGAGATCAGAGGACAAATAGAGGGATTCAGTTCTCCCCTTCTGTGTGGGACTGGGGGACTGAACTCAGGCAGTTGGGCTTCGTGGAAGTGCTTTCAGTGGCTGAGCCATTCTGCCGCTCTTGCTTCACACAGAAGCTAGAATTAGCTTCTCAGTGTCAATGCCCTCAACCATGGTTTCCTGTCAACAGGGCTACAGCCCTAGTAAGTAAAAGACTTTCAAAGTGCTAAAGTGTGCACGTACGCGTGCATGTGCGTTAGGGTCAGTATTTACCTTAGCCAGTGACTTGCCAGAACAGGAGGGACATCTTCGTTTTCTGTGGTGACAGGAATCAAACACATGCTAGCCATGTGCTCTGTATTATAGCCCCAATCCCAGAAAGAACAGCTCTGTCTCTCTATCTCCTCCCTCTCCCATTCCTCTTTCCTAGAAAAATTCTTTCTTCTTTTTTGTTTTTTGAGACAGGATTTCTCAGGGTAGCTCTGGCTATCCTGGACTTGAGTTGTAGACCAGGCTGTCCTCAAACTCAGAGAGATCTGCAAAGTTAACTTTTATTTGTCTGACCTAACTGTCAGCTTGGAGGCTTACTACCTTCATCTGCTAACTGAGGCCTAGTCCTGGAAGCTTCTAATCTCCGCACAATCTAATCTAAGGCCTAGAATGTTTCAGCTTCTAGGACTTACTGCTAAATAAGCTCACCCTTTCTAGTTCTTTTTGAACTCTGGCTGGCTGGTTCAAATCAGATGCTCTGGCCAAACTCCTCTCCAAGCTGACTGACACATATGGCTTCTCTCAGTTTCTCACTGAATTGCTCTGCTTGGCCTTAAACTAACTCTAGCAATCTGTTCTAATCTTCTGATTCCTTCTCATTCTCTGACTCATCCTATCTTCACAATCTGTCTCTGTAAAACTGTCCTGGTAAAACGATACAACTGAACTGCCATGAACTCAACTCTACTGCCCTGCCTCTCAACTCACTGACTCAACCAAACTGACTGAACAGAACTCAGAGATCTGCATGTCTCTGTCTCCTAAGTGCTGGGATTAAAGACATGCACCACAACACCTAGACCTAAACTTCTCTTTACCTGAACTTGCTTTATACCAGGCTGGCCTTGAACTTAGAGATGTACTTGCCTCTGTCTCATTTGTATCCCAGACAGACCACATAGAGCTAGAAAGTCTTTGGATGTGATCTCTTGCCAGAGCAACTATGTTCTAAACTAAAATTCCTTTATAGAGATTCACCTGCCTCTGCTTTCAAAGGGCTGGGACTAAAGACACATACCACCATGACCAGCCTGAAGATTTCTTTTAAAAAAATCTAGAGATACAGACAGTTGTGAGCAATCATGTGGTTGCTGGAAACTGAACCTGGGTCCTTTGAAAGAGCAGCCAGTGTTCTTAACCTCTCTCTCTCCAGTCCTCAGAAAAAACTTTTTCCTTCCTTCCTTCTTTTTTTTTTTTCTTTCAAGACAGGGTTTCTCCATGTAGCCTTGGCTGTCTTGGACTCACTTTGTAGACCAGGCTGGATCTTTGAACTCAAAGATCTGCTTGGCTTGCTTGACTCTGCCTCCCTGAGTGCTGGGATTACAGGTGTGTGCCACCATGCCCAGCTCAGAAAAGATTTCTTAATATACTGCAATGGATCTGTTTAAAGAGCTCGCTGGCCTAGTCTATATATATTTTAAATATATGGGATTGATAAGGTATATCAATTTCTACACAGGGAGAGATCTGGGCACCAAAATCTGTGGACGATTTGAGGCACATTACTGCAAAGGATACGACAGCCAACTTCAAACACATTATTGGTGCCAATAATCATAGGTTTGGGTTCTGGATCTTCAGTGTCTGGGATGATATTATCCGGATGACTATAAAGAGAAGAGACAAATCACCAAAAGCCAGTGACACAGTAAGCAGAATCTGAATCCTCTGTCTTAATTTTACCTGCACCAAGTTTAACCTGCACAGCTACACCTAGTTTCTGAGCCAGGCGAAATACTTCTCCCCTGTGCCAGGGAAGGCTAGGTGCTAAGCTGAACAGAACCACTGAAATGTAAGAAGCCCCAGGTTTAAAAACAGCCCCAGAAGAGGGTGCCACAATAAATAAATTAATTAATAAATTAAAAAGAAAAAAGAAGAGGAAGAGGGTGTCAACCTTCAATCCCGGCACGAGGAAGGCAGAACTCTGTGAGTTCAGAACGGCCTGGTCCATAGAGTAAGTTCCAGGACAGCCAGGACTACAGAGACAGCCTAGCTCAAAAAAAAAAAAAAAAGGGGGGGGGGGTGTTGTCACATCCCTTGGAGCTGCAGTCACTGTGGGTGTGAGCGCTCCATGTGAGTGAAGACAACTCAAGTATTTTGAAAGAACAGCAAGTGGTCTTAACTAGTGAGCCATTTCTCTAGCCTTCCTTTATTTCTTAAATTTTAAGTTTAAGGACCTTCTTTAGGACATTGTAAAACAAAGAAGACTCAAAATCATGCCTACTTTGAAATTTTTCCATTCATAATAGCCATTTAAAACTGTGGAATGTGAACAGATATCCACGTGAAACCATTATTTTGCGACTGGGGTAGTTTGTGAATGATGTGGACAGCACAGCTTTATCTGGCAGCTGACCTCTGCAGAACAGGCTGCTGTGAATGACCTCATAACCCAGGTGCCCAGTAAAGAGAATATTAACACTGAAAAAGGAAAAAAGAAATGGCTTGACACCGTAAGAAGCTCCCACACATCCTGTGTGAGTGTCAGACAAGTCAGCCTTTTTATCACAGCTGAATATTTTCCCACACAAATTCCTTACATTGTTGCTACAAATTAGGTGAAAGCTTAAATTTCTTGCCCAAATTTTATCTAGAAAAGCTTATACATACTCTGTGACATATTGTGGGCATTATAGCCCGGTTTGCAAAGACACACATTAGCTAACATTTTATCACATTTTTATCTTTAAAGTTTATGAATTGTTCCAAGGACCCCACACTTTGCGACTAGAATGCTGGGTACTACCCACGTGGAACATGGGAAAATAGAGTTAAATTCACATGTGGACATCAAGAGAGATCAAACCAAAAACTGTCTTCAGTGTGGTAGGCTCAACACGAGGCTACTGGATGGGGTCAGAAAACCATTACAGGTCCAGGAGACCACCAGACCCGGGGCTGGGGGCTCTGGTTTTCCCAGTGTTTTTTGGTCTGGTTTCTGGGTCCCTTGTATGTTTAAGCTGAAAGAACCTTAAACACTCTTCTCCAGCTCTGAAAGAGTGCACTTTCTTGAGCTACGCTGTAAAGGGCTCCTGTACAGGTGACACTGTTGGAAACTCTTCCCTGTGGCGGTCAGTTCGGGGCACCTGTAAGAGCCTTACTCACGCATTTATGATGAGGGCCTGCTCTTCTATAAGGTTACCTTCACCAATAATTATCGGCCCAGCCTCCGCAATAATCCGTGCTTTAGGGTGGATCACTGTCCTAGGGCCTGTGAACAGAGCCAGTGAGAAGAAATTTCAGTGTAGGTTACATGTCCAGCAGGAGGATGGGAGGTGATGGAGATGGGTGAGGCTTCTGGGAGGAACACTTTCCAAGTCTGTGCCAGGCACCATGTTCAGTACCGTAAAGTACTATCTCTGGCTGCAAAACAGCAGTCAGCGCCAAATCTAGAGCCAAGGTAAGGGAGGGAGCACACGCAGCAGAGCCAGACAGCTCAGCCTTTTCCAGCCTCCTGTGACCCCAACAGGACAGGCAGGTGACGAGAGCAGCAGTCCTGCAGGACTCCGGGAAGAGCCAGACACGGTGACGCTGGAGACAGTGTGTGGCACATGGACAGTGAAAAAACTAACTCCTGTCCTTTCTTTCAGAACGCAGTGCTTCCATCTTTCACCACATGACTAGGAGGACGCACGGGTGGACAGAAGTCAGGAAACACACGGTCCACCTTCAGGCACTCCTTGTCACCTGAGTTCAGGCATGCACACTGGAAGCAGGCAGGGCTGGATATGACAGTTCCAGTACTGAAGAGGAGGGAGGCAAGAGGAGCCAAGTGTGAATGCTGGGCCAGCAGACTGAGGCTGGGGGACCCGAGACACGGCAGGCTCACTCTAAGAGCACCCAGAGGACACCTTGTGAGAGCTGGGTGGAAGACCCTGATCCCGCTCTGCAGCGAGGGGCACATGCACACACTTATCTGCCATTGATAGGGAAAGCGTGTCTTCCTTCGGCCTCACACCCACTGACTCTTAGCTCAGCAGCGAAGCTACTTTTCCTTCTGTTTTTGTTTTGTTTCTTATCCTTGGCTGGCAGACTCTGCCCAGCCTCCTGAATGCTGGATTACTCAACGCTATTTCTACTTATACACAGTGACAACAAGTAACTGAAACAGGAAGGTGGACAGGAGGATCAAGGGGCAAAGGTGACACTTCCCAGGATTCTGTGGTATAAACAGCTAATTTTACAAAAAGTTACTATCGGCAAGACACAACACTATGTTGCGGGGCAACAAAAAAAATTAGCAGATATTGGGCCAGGAGAGTGGCTCAGTTGGTGAGCACGTGTGTAGGTAGTATGTACAAAGCCCTGGGTGGGATCCCCAACACCGAAATCTCTTACACACATGCACATAGCCCAAGCACAAGAACACAGGCTATTTTTGCCCCTTTGGGTTTATCTTGAAAACTAGGATTACTTACTTCACCAACTCCCAAATCTAGAGAATAGATACAAAGGCCTTCCTGATGACCAGAGCTCAAAGGGGACCTCAGTGCAGATCTCTCTCTCTCTCTCTCTCACACACACACACACACACACATACACACACACACACACACAGAGTTACGGGGATTGATAAAGAGGTCAGGGGCCCAAAACAGGACACAGAGTCCGAAGGCAGACAGTCTAGAATGAAATAGCACAAGTAGCCTTGATAATCCCCTGACACCATTGGCTACTAATTAAATTCCCAAATGAAGTCTGCTATTCAGGATAGAAGATGGAGTTGCTGCGATCCCTGGGAAAAAGTCTCAAGGTGACCACGAATGCTTTCTTTTTCTTATGTGTATGTGTGTATCTCTTCAGGTACATATGCACACACACACTTATAAAAATAGATAAACTTACTTATTAAATAGACGATCATTACCAAAAACTAAAATAAAGCAAGCACAAAGTGAAGGGGCCGTCTGAGTCCCACTCCTTCCTGCTTGACTGTCTAAAGTGCAGGGGAAGCTCGCGCAGACTGAACACTTGAGACCTGTAGATACCAGTACACATAAAACCACTAGGAAGCTCAAAATAAGGAAAACTTGGAGAAAAGCACTCTCACAGGGCCTAATACACTACCTTTTCCTCAGAGCAGTCACTTAGGCATGACAGTCTCCAGGTGCTCAACAATGTTGTCACACATGCTAGATTCTTCTGAAATAACAAGCTCTACATCTCCCAGTGGAATGAGCCAATGGAAAGCTATAGCTCACACAATATGGACTTCTATTTTGATTCAAAATGGTCCAAATAAAGGGCCATGGTCTATTTTAGGTTCTCCCAGCCTGTACCCACCCTTGTCTAGAAAGTCTAGGCTCTGGGATCTATCACCTACAGGCTATGTGTGTGCTTCTGCTCTCTCAAGGGCCCATTTTCCCAGCTATAAAACGACAGGCTCCTTAACACCCTACCCCACTGGAGGGAAATGTGGGTTACAAGAAACAGTGTCTGAAAGGGTTATCACAGGATCTGGCCTAGAGCTCTTAAGGTAAGATTCAGGGGCTGATAAGACAGCCTAGAAAGTGAAGCCTAGTGACCTGAATTTTATCCCACAAACCCCATGCTGGAATCCACTCATTAGGGCTGTCCTCTGTCCACACACTTGTATGCACTCAATAAACACAGTAAAACATTAAAAACGAGGAGCTCAGTGTTTGCCACACAGAGCTAAGAACTTCTGAAAACAGCAAAATGGCTAATTTAGGCCTCAGGACAGACCAGGGCCTGCTTTTCTCCTTTCCTCAAGTATCATGGTAACAGCTTTTAACCACAGGAGAGACTTCTGGTTAGTAGAGGATTGAGTAGGACATGAGCTTGAGGATCCTGACAGGTTCAGATCTCTGGTTAGTGACGGGGAAGCAGCCAGGGGCACTAGGCCTCCTGCTGACCCTCAAGCCAGAATGCAGCTGTGATGAGCAGAACTTGGGAGAAGACATCTGAGGATTTTTTTTTTTTTTTCTCCCAAGACAAGGTTTCTCTGCGTAGCTCTGGCTGTCCTGGACTCACTCTGTAGCCCAGGCTGGCCTCAAACTCACAGAGCTCCCCCTGCCTCTGCCTCCCTGAGCGCTGGGATATAGAAGTGCTCCACTGTGTCCAGGTCTGAGGAGGTGTTATGAAGACTAGGGCCCACTGGCACCGGGGTCTGTCTTTTTAAACATTCTTCTAATGTGTGCCTCTGAAAATAAATGACACTGCTATTTCTTCCTTTCAAAAATAGATGACACAGGGCTGAGACAGCTCATTCGGGATCCCTGGAGCTACTTGCTGAGTGCTACAGGGACAGGAAAGGTGGATGCCTGAGAGGAATACCCGAGCTTGTCCCTGTCCCTGACAGGCACAAACACACACACACATACCATAAAATGCAGCTTGGCATGGCGGTGCCACCTGCAATCCTAACACTTAAGTGGGAGCAGGAAGATCTGAAGTTCAAGGCCATCCTGGACTTCACCAACAAGCTGGAGGCCAGCCTGGGATACTCTATAGACTTTCTCAAAAAACCAAAAACAAAACAAGCAAAATAAATGAAGTTATTATGTATGTAACAAAACCAAGTAAGAACAGTTTTTGTTTTGTTTTGTTTTGAGACAGTTTCACTGTGTAAGTCAACCAGACTGACCTCGAACTCAAGAGATCCGTCTGTCTCTGACTCTCCAGAGCACTGACATTAAAGGCGTGCGTCACCTCTCCTGGCGTCTAAGCAGTTTAAGCTGGTGTTTTATTGTTGTCATTATTATTTGTTAATCATTAGTTACTATAGGTAACTGAAAAACACCTGGTTATAAATCTCTGGGACTTTCCCATGGAGTTAACTCAGCAGCTTAGGTGAGGTCTTTGATTGTGACACTACTGCCACCTGCTGGCATCCCGGCTCAACTGCAGCGGGGGCCGAAATAACCTGTGGGAAACCAATCTGCTTTGAATTGAGAGATGAAAGCAAATATTGGAGGCAGCAGTAAGTGGAACACTCCCTCGAGGCTAGCATACAGCACATGTGATAGCTAAGAGTGTGGTTTGGAGAACAGAAAAGAGGCACAGCTGTCTGCAGTTTCACACTGCAGGCCTGGGAGCAGAGGGCTGGCAGTCCAGGCAGCCTTAGTGACAGCATGCTGGCAGGCAGACAGACAGGCAGTCTCCAGGTTTTCCGGTGTGCCACAAACACTTTTACCTTGACTTGGTCTGGTTTAGAGCCACGTTAAAGACTCTTGAAGTTAAGACGCTTAAAAAAAGAAAGTCACCATGGAGAGTCCCTTTTCCCATTTCCCTCCATTTCGGACCTTCTTGGCGCTGCCCCTGGCACAGCAGTTTGTGTATTTTCTTACTGACTGTGCTGAAAGCCTCTCTGGCTTATCTCCTTGTTTGGACAAATGTGTCTGGAGTCGGAGCTGCACTAACTGGCGGATGAATTATTTTTCTAAACGGCTGGCTGGGCTTCCAGAGCCCGGCCAGGAAGACATTCCTGCATTCTGTCTCCTTTTCCCTCATTTGGTAAAGGGCACCCTTCACCTTTGCCAGACTGCAATCTCTGGGTACATTTTCATATATCAATAAGTAAATTTTAAGTAAATCCAAGCTCTTTCGTTTGGAAATTCAACAACTCCCTGAGCGCTGCTTTGCATTCTGAGAAAGAGTCCAGCAGGGAGGATTTGGCAAGCTTTGCTGCAGAGCATGCTTAAGGGAGACAGGGTCCCACTGTGCCCAGTCTGCTCCTCTCATGCCCACAGCAGGGGGCCGCCCTCACAAGCACATGGACTAGGACTATGCTGGCCCTCCTCCCAGGCTAGTCAGCTATCAAAAGGAGGAGTGACAGTAATGAATTTGTAGCAGTCTAATGAAAAACAAGTTTGATGCTGTGAAAATTAGCGGGGCTCTTAGTTCTGAACACATTCCAAGGCAGGAAGGGGAAGGAAGGGCTTCCCCAGAGCTGTAAGCCAGAGCCCTCATGACAAGGGCTGGACTTCTACAATCCAGCCCCCACCTGCGCAACCCCCTCTCTGTCATACTCCCAACCACATACACCCATTTTGAGAGACTGTGCTGTAGGCAGCTCTGACATACACACACCTGGCTTCACAGTTGTAATGAATTTCACCGATACAGCAAATATCTAGAAATCACAGATCTGATTTAAGGTTCCCATAACCTGAAACAGAGCAAAAGAGAAATCTGCCTTCTTCAAACTACTAAGTGTTAAAAGACGGGCAGTCCACGCACGCAGCACCCCACACGAGATCCGTTCACGGATCTCAAACTCTCCAGTAAGCAGTGTATAAGGTGACAACTGCCAACTGCAGAGAACAAAGTTTTCCATCAGTTACTGCAGGAGCCTGAGCAAAATCAACAGGACACTTGAAAAGGAAAACCAAACCTGGTCGGAAAGCTGGAACCAGGTAGCTCTGCTTCGGTTAAATTGTATAATTGTGCCTTGCAGGAGGGCTTGAATCTGAGGTGTTATTTCAGAAAAATGACTAGCTGGCTGGAGATATTTTAAGCTATATGCAACAATGACAGAATTAATTATCTAAGCCCAAACTCTGGAAAAACCCCTTACTTCTATACACAATTAAAGAAACACGAGGCTTGAGCACAGGGTTGGGGAGAGATAAATACTCAAAGATGAGATAAAAACTATGGGAGACACAATGCTGTATCATCACTCCCTGCATCTTTTCCTTGCTTTAGAAATGGAATTGTTTCTAAAATAAATGCAAGCATGTTCCGTGCATGCTTAGAATGTCTGATATCAAGCACCACTATGTATGTAGATAATACATACACACATGTAATATATATAAAACAATTCACTTTGTTGATAAACAGCAAATCGTTTCTAGCTTTTTTCCTTAAGAATTTTTTTAAATCACTTCTGAAGAAATAGGTGTGAACATGATCAAAATACGTTCTAGGAAATTCTCAAAGGATTAATAAAACTATTACTTTTTTAACCACTTCTTGAGGCTAGTTGTGCTAACACACACCTATAATCTAGCACTTAGGAGCTAGGAGTTACATAGTGAGACTGTATCAAAAATTCTTATGCGGTAACCTACCACAAAAAAATCTGTAATGACATATCATTTACATGCTTAATATTCTAACTGTATACTATCAGCTGGTGGTCAAATGCCAGCCTGAGAGTGTATCTGGGGGCTGGAGATGGCTCAGTGATTAAGAGCACCGGCTGTTCTTCCGAGACTCTGGTTCAATTCCCAGCACCCACATGGCAGCTCAAAGCTGTCTAAAACTCCAGTTACAGGGGAGCTGATACCCTCCTCTCGCCTCAGCCAGGACTGTGCACTTACGGAATGCATACCATATACACATGCAGGCAAAACACACATACGTATAAAATGATGAAATAAATCTTTGCTTTCATAATTCCAACATTTAGGAAAAAGACAAGAAAGCCAGAGGAACATGAAGGCTGGGTGCTAGGTCTAGACACTAGAGCCCAAAGCTACACAGGAGCCGCTGTGGGCTGTGAGTGTGAAAAGTCCATGCACACTCACTGGAAGCACAGTTTTGGAAGGTTGCAGAATCTTTTAGAAGTGAACCCTTGATGGTTCTAGCCCAGCTCCACTTCCTGCCCGTTCTGCCTCCTGAGTGAGGATAAACAATGTGGCAGCTCTCTCACCCTCGGGCCTTGTCAGCTGTAATGGACTGAATCCTGTCTTAAACTATGGGCCCATCATAGCCATCCTTTCCTTTCTATTTTGGAAGTTTCTGTAAGTTCAAGGCGATGCCAAGTATGTATCTGTGTATTCATGCTACGGATATGTCTATCCTACCTATATATGTATTACACAGCACATATCATAAGCTGATTGTTTCAAATGAGAAGGAGGAAATGCAAGGGAAGTTCTCCATAGTGAGCTATGTACATTACTTTAGTCTGACTTGTCTTCTCATTACAGAACACCTTGTGAGCTACTGAGTTCTTCCCGAGTCATGACGAGAGCCATAGACACTGAAACAGGTAGTGAGTAAACATGGCTGAAGAGTCTCAGTGGGTCACAGCTCACACTTTCTCCTCACAGGAAGTTTGCACTGAAGACAAAGTTAAGAGCACTGAAAACAATAATTTTTCAAATTCTGTCAGCTTAAAATCTGTCAACAGGTCATGTTTTTGTTTTGTTTTGTTTTCAGAGCTGAGGACTGAACCCAGAGCAAGCACTCTAACACTGAGAAACCGCTGGCCTGTGGGAACAGAAGTGCTACTGTGGCCATGCGGGTGACAGGCAGCTGTAGCGAAGGAGGATCGCCCATTAGTTAAATCTGCAGGGGCAGAGTCCAGAAAACAGATTTTACAAAAGGAACTGGTAGTTCCTGTGGCACTGGGGACTCAGCCACACCTGTCAGTTACCTGCCATGTGTTGGCTTGTTTGTTTGGTCTTGGAGATGAGACTTCTGGCAAGGCGCTATATCGTGAGAGCTAATGGTACTGACAGCAAACCTTTTTGAAATGTCACCTCACATTCCTCTCTGCATGTGATGGAAATACTGCCGTCCAGTGTCACTCTCCTCTCCTTGTAGCAGAACCCTGACTTCATTTGGGGGCCAGTGTAGCCGCTGCCGCATCAGTGTCCTAGTCATGACACAGGTGGGAGAAAAGTTGTGAGGAGCTTTCAGGACAGATCTTTAAAATGAGCTGACTCGACGGGCCAAGAAGGGAGGTGGTGGCTGATGCCTTTATTCCCAGCACTCGGGAGATAGAGCCAGGCTTTATATCTTTGTGTTCGAGGCCAACATGGTGTACAAGGACAGCCCGGACCACAAAGAACAGCCGGGATCAGACTGTAAAGTGATTAAATAAAAAAGAACAGAAAAACAAACAAGATAAAATTGCAAGCCTCAGTGAAACACAGAAGACAGGACATAAAGGTGAAGCACGAAAATAGATTCACACACATCTCAAGAAACATTAGTTTTCTTACCTATGGTTACGTCTCCTCTGATCTCACTCTCTACACATACAACTGCTCCAGGAGCAATCTTCACGCTGTAAGAAGACAAAGGTAACACTGACCCTGAGTGAGATTTAAAATATGGAGGGCAGCTGAGACAGCGGCACTGCGTAAGCCTGATGAGCTGAGTTAGCGTCTCATAAAATTAAACAGTTAAATATATTGTTGCAGAAGGAATCTGGAGCCAGCTCAGTGGGGTAGGGAGCTGATTAAGGCACTTGCTGCCGAGTCTGACGACCCGAATCCGACGACCCGAATCCCATCCCTAGGTCCCACACGGTGGAAAGGAAGAACGACTCCCTAAGTTGTCCTCTGACCGCCGCCGCATGTGCACTGTCAAGTGTGTATATTCCCATCATACTCACACAGCAGAGGACAAATACATGTGTACTAGTTACTGTTCTGTTGTGGAAATAAAACACCTTGACCAGAGCAATTTATGGAAGGAAAAATTTATTGTGGCTTAAGATTCCAGAGGGATGAGAGTCTACCACAGTGGAGGCAGGCAGCAGCTGGTAGCAAAGCAGCAAAACAGGAAACTGAGACACATCTTGAAACACACACACACACCCCCCTCCTGCATGCAAGCAAACGGAAATGTCGAGAGCCTTTGAACTCTCAAAGCCCTCCAGGGACACGCTTCCTACAAGGTCTCCTCCTAAACCTTTCTAAACCACTATCAACTGTGGTCTAAGTATTCAAACACATGAGCCTATAGGAGACAGTGTTATTTAAACCACCAAAAAAAAAAAAAAAAAAAAAAAAAATTAAAAATGTTTTTAATTAAGCTGTGTTGACTCTGTAGTTAAGAAAAAAGTAATTCGTGGAGGGGCTGGAGAGCTGGCTGAGAGCTTAAGAACAATGCCTGTTCTTTCAAAGGTCCTGAGTTCAATTCCCAGCAACCACATGGTTGTTTACAATCATCTATAGTGAGATCTAGTGTTCTCTTCTGGTGAGCAGGCAGAATGCTGTATAAATAATAAACAAATAAATCTTTAAAAAAATTCATGGCCTCTGAAAGACTCTACTGATTGAGGTATGTATAGAAGCAGAGGCTGAGACTCATAGCCAAATTTTGAGCAGAGGGCATGGAATTTTATGAAAGAAGAGAGAGATAGAAAGAACTGGAGGGGACAGGCGTTCTAAAAGGAGACCAACAGAGCCAAAAAACAAAACAAAACAAAACAAAAACTGAGTCCTGGGGGCCCTGCAGAGACTGACCAACGACCATGCATGGAGCGGACCTAAAACCCTGGCTCAGATGTAGCCCATAGACTCAGTTTCCAAGTGGGGTCCCTAGAAAGGGGAGCAGGGCTTTCTCTGGCATGAACTCAATGACAGGCTCTCTGATCACTTCCCCCTGAGGGATGCAGCCTTACCAGGCCACAGAGGAAGACAACACAACCAGTCCTGATGAGACCTGGTAGGCTAGGATCAAAGAGAACAGGTGGAAGACCTCCCTTTTCAGTGGACTAGGGGAGGGGTATAGGGGGAGAAGAGGGAAGGTGGGATTGGGAGGAGACAAAGGAGGGGGCCATAGCCGGGATACAAATTGAATAAATTGTAATAAATAATAATAATTTTTTTAAAAAGATTTAAAAAAAAGCAGACAATCAAACATATATTGCTTTAAAAATAAAATAAAATAAAACAAAATTCATGGAAAAAATGGAAAGTCAATGGTAAGAGGGCTTAAGGTATTATGGGCTTCTTAAGTGGCACATGGTCCATTAAGCCAAAATCAGATATACTTTAAATGCTTAAAAATAAAACAAAACAAAACAAAAAAACCAACTTTGAATTTGTTGGGTTTTTTTTTTTTTTTTTTTTGGTTGTTGTTGTTTTGTTTTTTTCCGAGACAGGGTTTCTCTTTGTAGCCTTGGCTGTCCTGCTGTCCTAGACTCAATTTGTAGAACAGGCTGGATTTGAACTCACAGAGATCCACCTTTCTCTGCCTCCCCAAATGCTGGGGTTAAAGGTGTGCCCCATCATGCCTGGCTTAGATCTTTCTTTGAATTTAGTACCAGCATTGTCTCTAAAAGGCAAGAAGGTAAAAACCACCTAGATGTCCATCAGCAGGAGACTGGTTAAAAAGTTATGTGTGGACTAATACACAGTTGTCAAAAAAAGCAATTCTTTATACAAAGATGTTGACCTGGTAATATACATGTGTGATCCCAGAAGAGGGGAGAGGCAGGAGGATTGTGAATTCAAAGCCATCCTGATCTACACAGTGGAAGAAATGAAGGGAGAAAGGAAGTGAGGGAGGGAGGCAGGCAGGGAGGAAAGAAAAAACACTGTAAGAACGTTTGGACACAGATCTATGATGTTCTTTTACTGTCTCTGGGATGGCAGACAGAAACTGATAAAGGCTGCCTGCATGGAGACATATTGTTAATAACCTTGACAGCCAAAACCTGGAAAGGGAGGGAAGATACAGCCATCACCTTCACTGGAATAGTTGTCAAAAGCAACTGAAAATATTCTTATGTATCTAAGTGGCTTTCTTAAATGGCTCAGGTCTACCTGACTGTCGATGGCACTGCCCACAGTGGGCCGGGTCCTCTCTTATCAATCATGAATCAATACGCTCTCAAAGACCTGGACAATCTTAAATTGGGCAACAATCCAACTGAGGCAAACTGACAACTAAACACTAATTGGGCCCAGATGCTGCGGGAGCCACAGGTGCAAACATGGCCAAGTCCAAAAACCACACCACACACAACCAGTCCTGCAAATGGCATCAAGAAAGCTCGGTCACAAAGATACAATTTTCTTAAGGGAGTCGACCTCAAGTTCCTGAGGAACATGCGCTTTGCCAAGCACAACAAGAAAGGCCTGAAGACGATGCAGGCAAACAACACAAAGGCATGAGTGCACACGCAGAGGCCATCAAGGCCCCTGTGAAGCCACGGCCGTTAAGTGCATGATGCCCCAGCCGCAAACTCATCCGTCTGGCTTTCATCATTTACCCCAAGCTTGGGAAGCAGATTAGAAGCTACATGGCCAAGGTCTGTAATCTCTGCCAACCAAAGCCCAGGTTCAAACCAAGGCAGAGGCCGCAGCTCCAGCTAAGGCAGGCTTTAGCCCCAGCACAGGCTCCCAAAGGTGCCCAGGCCCCTGTGAAGGCCCCATAGGAAAGACTTCTGGCAATGTGAAGACAGATGGACTGGTGTGACACACCCACCTAATACTCTTTACAGATGAACAGTTTCCTATGCTGTTTTTACAAATAAACCCAAGGCAAGGTCTGTTAAAAACAAACAAACAAACAAACAAACAGGGGGCTGGAGAGATGGCTCAGTGATTAAGAGTTCTGTCTGCCCTTCCAAAGGACCCAGGTTCAAGTCCCAGCACCCACATGGCAGCTCTCAACTGTCTGTAATGCCCATTCTAAGGGATCTGACACCTTCACACTAATGCACATAAAATAAAGTTAAATAAATAAAAATATTAAAAAGCAAACAAAACAAACAACTAAATGGGACACTAACCCTAGAATTTCTGTAATGATCAAATGAAAATGCATACCAGAAATTTCTCGAAGCAAAGTTCATTCCTGGGGCATCACTGTTCTGCCATCACTATTTTCAGTTGTTAGCTTAAAGTAGCCCACAAATACCCTGCCTCTCTAGTTCTTTGTCCTGTGATAACTGAATGGCTCTCTTTGGTTACCCCACCATTATCTATTTATTATTTGGTCTGAGTTTTTGTTGTTGTTTGTTTTGAGACAGAGTCTCTCTATGCAGCCCTAACTGCACAGGAACTCTCTATGTAAAGCAGGCTGGCTTCAGATTAGAACTTAGATTTGTAAATCCACCTGCCTCTACCTCCCGAGTGCTGGGATTAAAGGTGTGTGCTAGCATACCTAGTCCACCACTTTTAAGTGTCACATATTAGATGCTTTTCATTTAAAGTGGTCTTTGTGTTAAAATATAGCATTCTCTTAACTCTGGTCAAATAAGCTAGTCTCTATAATTCTGCCTTAACCCTGACCAGGGTTTTACTATGTTGGCCTGGAGCTGGCTATGTAGACCAGGCTGCCTCTCAAGAGCTGAGATTAAAGTCATTCGACACCATGCCTAGCTTCCATAAATGCTCTCATTTTACCTTTAATTTCCTCTCACAACTTGCCTCCTTTAAGTTTTTCACAAAGTAAGCATTATGAGTAGCTAAGGGTAGAAGAGATCCCAAAGCGTGCCGTATTTAACGCCCTGAAGAGAAACCCAGGTACTGGCTATGTCAAGCAACACACTTCTCAGGGAGGCAAAACGTAATTATTAATATAGTTACTACTAGGCCAGCTGGTTTTACTAGTAAACATGCTTACCAACATCCCCCCTGGACCCACTGCACCCTGTAACGGTGGTGGGGGGCAATGGGAAGCAGGCAGCTGGGAGTTGGGAGATCCAGACCTAGCAAATGACGGGCCAGCCTCCTCCTTTGAAGGCTGTGTGTATGTATGCTGTCGTGCAAGGGATACTTATGGCAGATCTGTTTCTCTTTAGCTTATGAAAAAGGTGACAGGTCGCCTGTGCAAACAGAGGAAAAACCTAAATTTTAATTTTTGGGATTGGCTACAACATGGGGTTTGTTAAGTCAGCAGAAGAGCCGGAGAGATGGCTCAGAAGTTAAGAGCGACCGCTGCTCTTCCGGAGTTTTGGTTCTCAGAATCCATGTCAGGTAGCTCACAATCTCCTGTAACTCCAGCTCCAGGGGGGATCCCATGCTCTACACCTACACGCACATACCTCCACACAGACACATGCATACACATATCGCAAAAAAACAAAAAAAAAAAAATTCTAGGTTCAGTGGCTCAAGACATTAATTCCAGCACAAAGGAGGCAGAAGCAAATGACTCCCTTTGAGTTCGAAGTCTGCTACAGAGGGTGCTCCACACCGCTGCTGTTGCAAACGGCCCCGCATGCTTCTCTGTTATCCACGCAGTCTCTTCCCACCAGCGGTCCCCATCCCTGAAGACCGTGGCAGAAGCGGCCATAGCCCCTGGCCCCGGGCTCTCAGGCGCTGGGCTGCAGGGTGACAGCTCCAGTGACTTCTTCCAGGCCTCCCTCGTCCTGAGGAGGCTAGGCCGACGGTGCAGCCACCGCTGGCCGGCGTCTTGCCCGCGCAGTGCCCACAGCCGCCCCGAGTCCCCCGCGGCCCCAACAGGGAGTCTGCGCAGGCGTGCTGGGGTGTGTTGGGGGGGGGGGGACTGTCACGGAACAAACCCTCCCGCCCTCACCCCCGGGGTGGGATTCTGGAACCATCCACCTAAACACGGTCTCAGTCTCCCCACCCTGCGACCAGAGACAGGTTCTGCCCCTGCGGAGAGTGGACAGCTGGCGTTAGCCGAGCAGCACACGCACCTCTTTTGAGTCTTCTCCGCCATTGTCAGGCCCGGGTCTCGGAAAGAGCCGAGATCGACCCCGCTGCCTGGCTGGAGCGATGATCTCTACGTGCGATTGCAGAGCCTGGCACGGCCGCGAGGGGCGGGGCCGGAGAGACCTGGCAGGCTCGCGCTTGCGCACCGCAGCTGATTGCCCCCCCACCTCTGGTCGGTTTGATTGTTTCCGTCCTACAGATGAAATTCACTTACAGATCCTGCGGGACTGCCTCACGGGAAATCGTTTTTCCAAGGCTAACCTAACCCCAGCTGCCCTGTCCCTTATCGTTAGTTCGCTCTGCCTTTAACATCAAGAATCACCTTCCCTAGCCTCTCCCCCCGAGGCTTTTCTTGTCAAAATCTCTTTTGAACCTCAAAATCGGTTTTTAAACTTCTCATTCCGTGTATGTGTGTGTGTGTGTGTGTGTGTGTGTGTGTGTGTGTATGTATTATGTACTTTTTTTTTTTTTTTTTCTGAGGCATGGTCATCTCATGCTTTTTCTCACGTTTTGAGGAAACCAAGCTGTCTTTTCATCTCCAACAACTGCTATTCCCCCAACTCCTGGCATTCTTCTATTCCTTTAAGTCCCATACGGTATAGTCAGGATTCATTCTGAGAAACAGAAGAAGCAGAAGATATGATTCACGAGGGTTTTGCAAAGAACTGGTTTGTTTGGGATCTGCTGTGCAAGATTAAAACCTGTAGATAATGCTGTTTTTTGTTTGTTTGTTTGTTTTTGTTTTTGTTTTTTTAATTGAGTCCAAGCTGCTGCCCAGAGGAATTTCTTTTCTTTTTGGGGTGGTGGTGGTTCAGGGCTGCCTGAAAACTTTAAACTGACTGCATCAGGCCCACTCAGGTTATCTGGTAGAATCTGTTTTCTTAAAGATAACTAGGCAATAGGAGGGTGGGGGGAGATGTTGGCTCTGTTGGTACAGTGCTTGCTCAGCATGCGTGAAGCCCTGAATTCATTCTGTAGAGTCACGTAACACTGGCAGAGCATATCCATAAACCAAACCCAGGTAGGATCACAAGTTCAAGGTCATGAGTTACGTAGTTGCTCCTGCCATTTTGTTGACTTTTATTTGTTTGTTTGCTTGTTTCAATTTTTGGTTTTTCCAGGCAGGATTTTTCTGTGTAGCCCTGGCTGTCCTGGACTCGATTTGTAAACCAGGCTGGCCTCTAACTCCCAGAGATCCTCCTGCCTCTGCCTCTCAAGCACTGGGACTACAGGCTCATGCCAGCACTCCAGATTTTGTTGATTTGTACAGTGGTGTTTATTTCCTCTGTCTTGCTTAACCGTTTTTCTAGTGTGGCCTGTTCTTTTCTGTGGTTGCTCTTCAGTCTGAAAGATTCCTTCAGGTATCTTCTGTGGAGCTGGCTTAGTGGTCATAAGTTCCTTTAGTCTGTTTTTGCCATGAAAAGTGTTTCTTTTTCCTTTAGTTATGATAGGTAGCTTTAGTGGGGGCAGTATTCTGGGCTGGCAATTGTTAGCTTTCAGAACTTGAAATACATCATTGCAAGCTCTTCTAGCTTTTTAAGGCTTCACTGCTCTTCTGATGGATCTGCCTCTTTCAATGTACTTGGTTTTTTTTGTTTGTTTGTTTGTTTTTGTTTTTTGTTGTTGTTGTATGTGAGTGTTTTAATTACAATATGTCAGGGAGGTTCTTTTCTGGTCTGCCTGTCTAGTGCTTCCTGTATGTGGAACTTCTCTGTCTCCCTAAAACTATGGGACATTTCCTGTTGTAATTCTTTTGAAAATGTTTTCTATGCCTTTAGGATTAGATTCCTCACCTTGTGTGCCTGCAACCTGTGCACTATTGAGTAGCTCTTAGAGTTCTCATTCATACTTTTTTCTTTTTAATTTTACTTTTGCCCTTGTTGGATTGGTCTATTTCCTGCGGTTGACTTCAAGATCAAATATTCTGTCCTGTTCTGGTTGAGTCTATTGCTAAGGTTTTTCCATGGGGCTATTTATTGGATTTTGGTGTTGTTGTTTTGAGACAGGGTCTCACTATGAAGCCCTGGAACTGACAGGGTGGACCAGTCTGGCCTTGAGCTCACAGAAATCTTCCTGCTTTTGCTTCCCCAGTGTTGAGATTAAAGACCTGGCCTTTTACAGTTTGTTTGTTTTTGCTTTGAATAAGTTACTTTTTTGTTACTGAGATAAAACATCACAGCCAAACACAACTTAAGGAAGAAAAAGTTCATTTTGGCTTATGGTTCCATAAGACTTTATGATGGCAGAACCTATGTATGGTAACGGTTGGAGGACCTGGGGGCAGGAATAGGAAGTTGAGATTTCACATCTTGAACCACAAGCACAGAACAGAAAAAGCAAACTGAATGTGTCAAAGCCCACCTTCCATGACATCTTACTTCATTCAGGTCCCACATCCTGAGCCTTTTTAATTAGCACTGCCAAGGGTTCAAATACCCAAGACTATAACGGTTATTTTTCATTCAAACCATCATAGACTTACCATGGTTTTCATTTCCAGCATTTCAGAGTGGTTTTTCTTCAGCATTTCTCTTCTTTCATATCCTTCATCCTCTCGTTATTTTATTCAGCAGTCAGTGCTTTTGAAATTTAAAGTAACAATTACAAAGACGTTCAAAAAAACCATAGTAAGTCTCCTTTGGAGAACTTTCGTTGCCTTAACTGTTTCATATTATGTCACTGTATTGGAATTTGTATGTCTGGTGCTATTTTTTTTTTTTTTTGGCTTGGTGGTTGATTATATTTTAGCTTCATTGGTTGCACTGTATTATTGTTTCTGTTATGCACCTAGGCGCCTTGCTTGCATGCAAGCATGTGGACCATGTGCATGCCTGGTGACCTCAGAGGCCAGGAGGAGGGGTCAGATCCCCCTAGAACTGAAGTTACAGATAGTTGTGAGCTGCCGGGTAGATGCAGAGAATAGAGCCTGCACACTTGGGAAGAGCATCAAGTACTCTTAACTGCTAAGCAACTTTGCCAGACCCCTGGTTTATTATTTTTTTTTTAAATCAGCTCTATTCCTTTATTTTCCACTTTTTTATGTGTGGGGATATTTTGCCTGCATGTATGTATGTATACATACTGCATGCATATGTGTGCCCAGAGAGGCTAGAACAAAGTATTTGATGATTGTGAAATGCCATGTGGGTGCTGGGAATCCAGCCTAGGTCCTCTGGAAGAGCAACCAGTACTCTTAGCCACTGTGACATCGCTCTAGCCCCATCTCTGTTCTTTCAGCTGAAACATTTGCAGGGTTCAAATAGGGCCTGGATGTGCCGAAGTTGAGTGTGTAGTTTAGAAAATAACTTCTCAGTCCAGGAGCGCAGGCTGCCTAGTGTGAGCTCTGTATTATTCCCTGCATGGGGCATTGACTAGGAGAGCAATCACAACAGCTGGGTAGCATCACCACGTCACCACTCTGCAGCTGTCACACCAGCCAGTTAACGGCAGTGGCTCCCTTCATTTTAATAACTATTGGAGGCGAAACACCAAGGATGGTATGGTGCTTATTTATATTTTAGTTAAGATTAGGAATGGGAGGGAAATAGAGTGAGGAAAGATAAGGATTACATATAGAATGAATTTGTTGTTGTTTGATTTTTTGAGACAGGGTTTCTCTGTGTAGCCCTGGCTGTCCTGGACTGGCTGGGTAGACCAGGCTGGCCTCGAATTCATAGAGATCCGCCTGCTTCTGCCTTCCTGAATGCTGGGATTACAGGCACGCACCACCACACCCAGCTTTGAATGACTTTGAAAAGAAAAAAAAAATGAAGTGGGTCAAATAGTTGGGAGGGGAAAATGAAGATAACTGTTGGAGTACACTGATTTTAGAGATAATCAGTGCTATGAAAGGTTGTAATTAAGAAGTAAAAGGAGGAGATAAGAATGACAGAAAGACACAGGAAGAAGAGGGAGTATATGAAATATGGCTGAAGAGTATAGAAGAGAATGTGTTATAGGCTCTGGAGAGTGGTTAAGCCTGATCCCTGCTCTTTCAGAGATCCTGAGTTCACTTCCCAGCATCCATGACAGACGGCTCCTAGGTGCCTTTAACTTCAGCTCCAGGGGATCTGATGCGGTCTTCTGACCTCTTTGGGTACCACCATGCTAGATGTGGCATATATACACAGATGTACACACACTTAAAAATAAATCTTTTTAAAAATATGTGTTGTAGTAAATTCAACAGAGAAGCAAAAGCAACAGCCTTGAGACATCACTGAGCAAAATACAAACAGGAGCAAAAACATCATGGAAATGAAATCATAGAAAACGAGAGATAAAAAGATATTTGCATAGTGACTTACTGGCACAGCTGGGCAGAGGTAAAGGCGATCCCTCTGGCTCTCACACGTTTTGTGTGGCACTGTGTGGGGACTAAATGATAGAAATTCATTGTCCATAATTCTAGAAGCTGGGGAGTTTGAAACCAGGCTATGGTGAAGGCCAGTTCCTCACAGATGGTGCCTGTCACTGCATCCTCATGGGTGGAAATAAGTTCTGTCAAGCCCTTTGGTAAGACCACCAATCCTATACAGGAGGGCAGAGAACTCATGGAATCCCTGAAGCTTCACCCCAATACCATCACCTTGAGGGTTAGGCTTTGAGGAGGGGCACAGACACTCAGAACATAGCATCGTGTAATAAAACGCAGGCCGCCCTTCTATTCTGATTGTTTTCTTTCATAAACACTCACTAAGATGAATGTATTTATTTACTGTCCCCTTCTCCCCCAAGAACTGAGATCCATGGGAGTAAGACTCCTGAATGTCTTTCAGTCTTTTTTCAGTACTTTAAATGTTTATTGAATACCAAGTATGCTGTATCCCTATTCTGTGTGCTGGAGATATTTGAAATAAACGAAACTTTTTTTCCTGCCCCTTTTAGAGCTCTTGCTTTTATTATAAAGGGCAGAAAATAAAGTAATCAACAAATAGGTACATGATGTGGGGGGTGATGCTGCAAAGGAAGAAAAGCCGCTATAATGGAGGTAGTTGAGAAGAGATTTCTTGTATTTTGTCTTGTAGATCTGCCTTCCTTTTGCCATTAATCTAGGCTGTTCTGCTCACAAAAGATGTTTTTCATTAGCTTAGTGAAGAAAATATATGACAATGTGATGGCCAGAAAGGCAAATAATATGCCATGTTGCCTGCACGGTACAACCTCTGAGAGTGAGTTTTCAGTAAACACTTCAAGGTGAGAGAACACTGCAGCGTGCTTTGGTTTCCATAGCTCGGTCCCTTTATCAGAAAGCCAACCTTTACATTGCTTATCTCCAGGGCTCCCATTTTATTTTGTCCCCTCACGCCTTTGTACACATCATAGAAAGCCAGGGAGAGCCTGGTTGTAGGAGGGCTCCGGTTAAGAACTCTAGGAGGACAGCGTGCTCCAGGTTCATAATGGATTGGCTGCAGCTCTTCTTCCTCCATCCTGTATCCCTTTATCAAGGGGCTGCTTTCCCCTTTGCACTCCTGTTTAATTATCTCTGCATCATGGATTCCTTTTCTACATGGGCCAGGTAGGCTGATACTGCTTTTCCATCTAGGAGTACAATAAAAGGGTGGAAATCTGGAAACCACAAAGTGGTCTGCACATGAAAACGTCATACGTTGACTACTCTCTATTTGTAACTTACGCATGTGGTGAGCTTACTTTCCCTGTCACCCATTGCTGGCTGCTTGACAATGACTGTGCATAGATTAGTAGTGGTTCTCAGCCTTCCTAACGCTGAGACCCTTCAATACACTTCCTCATCTTGTGGTGACCCCATTGCTACTCCATAACTGTAATCTTGCTACTGTTATGGATTGTAAGACAAACATCTGATGTGCAGGATATCTAGCACGCAACCCCAAGGGGGTCACAACCTACAGGTTGAGAACCACTGGATTAGAGTAAAGCTGACTCGGAAACTAAGTTCATGTTTGCATTGACTCAAAAATTGAAAAGTTCACGGGAAGTGGGTAATGGGTAGATGCTAAGATGATGCCAGAAGTAGTGAAAGGTAGACATCCTAGGTGCGGACCATGGATCCTGGTCTTCAGTTGCCTTAGTTGCATAGAATTTTGCTTACCCTAAGATTAAGCTGCATTACTTGTATGTTACATGTATAACAAAGTAATAGTTTTAAGGGATGTCTTTGAGTTTTTGTTGTTTGTTTGTTTGTTTGTGTGTTTGTTTTGAGAAATAAATCAAAACAAATCTTGGTAGAATATCCCTCAATTTGGCCTAAAATTGCCACTAAAGATCTGAAGACTGGATCATTTGTTTCTTTGTGAATCCATTAGAAGCAGACTCTGTTTGGAAGAGGACTGTGTGGAAGATCCTTCTGAAAAGTCAGCAGGCTATTGCCCAAAGCCACCTCCCAACTTCTCTTATTTAGGAAACTAAGATTTTTATTTAGGGAAGCTGTGTGTGTGTGTCCCCACATGTGTGTTGTGTTCAGGGTTGAGGCCAGGGCCAGGCACGTGCTGAAAATGCACTCTACTGCTCAGCAGCGCCTCTAAGATCCACCTAGTGTATCACCTTAAGTAAAGTCTACTGTCTCTAATATTTACAATTACTGGGTTTGACTAAGTTAGGATGTGTTTGTTCTCTTGTGTTAACATGGTGGGATGCCGCTTACCCTTGTTTCTGGGAGGTGAAGACAGGGGACAGTTATTTAGTTTTGTTTGGTTTGGTTTTCAAGACAGGGTTTCTCTGTGTAGCGCTGCTGTCCTGGAACTCAGAGATCCCCCTGCCTCTGCCTTCTGAGTGCTGGAATTAAAGGGGTGCGCCACCACTGTGCGGCTTTAGGGGAACAGTTATGAAGAGGTCTTCTATATTTAGGAGGATTCACAAAGCGTTAAAGCAAGGTGAGCATAAAAGTAAGGGTTAGGCCCCATGCACTTGCCTGAAGGCTAAGGTGGCTCATGTATCCTGTTGAGTTGTTTTAAAAAATACTTATTTATTGTATGTATGTGTCTGCTTGTGTGTATGTGCAAGAGCTGGTGAAAGTCACAAGAGGGCATCAGATCCTCTGGAACTGGAGTTGTAGACTATCGTGATTCTCCTGATATGGGTACCTGGAATCAAACGCAGGTTCTCTACAAGAGCAGCAAGTGTTCTTAACCACCGAGATATTTCTCCAACCCAAAGACTGTTGAGTCTTAATTCTCTTGATGAGTCCTTGTATATGTGAATAAACTTTCTGAGGCACCCTGTCCTCACCTATAAGATGCAAATGCAAAATGATTAAAAAAACAAAACAAAACCAACAATAACACAACTTGTCTCATGTCCTTTGTAGCCATGTTCACTTCAGTGTTGAGGAGGAATCCAGAGCCTCAGACATGCGATCAAGGGTTCTACCAGAGTCCCACCCCTAACACTCACATTTATTTACTTGTTTGTTTCTGAGATAGGGACTCACTGTATACCCCAGGCTGGTCTTGAACTCATGATTGTATGGTGTCAGCCCCCTCAGTACTGCTCACTACCAGCTGAAAGCCTAGAGATGAAATCAAAAGCACTCAGTATACACACTCTTCACTGTATACATGTGTAGACATTTGGTGTTTATTAATCCTTTAGGGCTGCTGTCTCTGGGTGGAAGGGTTATTCCTAGCTTGTACTTCTGCTTACAAGGAATGAGTATCCTCTTTATGTTTACGTGGTTAGTTACTGCTCTACTGCTCTGACAAGACACTGACCAGGGCAACTTTCAAAAGGAAGCATTTAATTGGGAGTTTGCTTACAGTTAGTCCATGACCATTAGGGCAAGGAGAGTGATGGTAGGCAGGCATGGCACTAGAGCAGTAGCTGAGACCAATATGTCCTGATCTGCGGGCAAAGAGGCTGAGTGACACACCTCCCCAGACAAGGTTGTGTCTCAATCCTTCCTAAACTGTCCACCAACTGGGAACCAAACATTAAAATAGCTCTGCTTATGGGAGTCATTCTTACTTAAACCACTACACATAGAAGTGTTAATTGGAGTGAAATGGGATGAGTCATCTCAAGCATAGGCAAAAAAAAAAAAAAAAAAAAAAAAAAAAAAAAAAAAAAAATCATCCCAGGAATGGTCTTGGGCTTTTACGTACTAGAATTTTCCACACTGAGGCATCTGCTGATCTCACAGGAAAGTCCAATAATGTTTATTAAAGAGCAGGAGAGAGCAAGAGTGAGTGAGCAAGCTAGACAGAGAAAGAGAGAGGGAGAGAGAGGCAGGCTGGTTCTGGCATGGGCTTTTGAAACCTTCAAACCCACACCTCCTCCAATAAGGCCACACCTCCATCAACAAGACCACACCTCCTAAACCTTCCTAAATAGTTCCACTAACTGTGGCCCAAGCATTCAAACATAGGAGCCTACGGGGGCCATTCTCATTCAAACCAACACAGGCTCTTAGTGGTTACAGCCATTTGTATGAGGGGATGCAAGAGCCACCAGGGTCGCCAAGGGAGGAAACAGGATTTGTCTCCTGAGGTAATCGTTTACAAGGGACCTGGGCTCTATCTCCTTCGGAACGGAAGATTCACTGTGGCAGTAACACAGCTTCTTCACGTTGTATTTGATTCCTTGGGATGAGGACGATGAAATTCATTGCCACACTGTCCTAAGTGTCACCTTGTCCCTTTTCTTTCAGGTACCTCTTTCTCCTGGTTGGAGGAGGTGTCCTGGCTTTGGCTGCCATGGGCCCCTACGCTTTGCTCATCTTCACCCCTGCTCTCTGCGCTGTGGCTCTGGTGTCCTCACTCGGTCCACCGGAAGTCCACAGGCTGACCTTCTTCTTTCAGATGGGCTGGCAGACCCTGTGCCACCTGGGTCTTCACTATACCGAATACTATCTGCAAGAGCCTCCCCCCGTGAGGTAAAGACCCCTGTTCGCTTGGTTGGTGCTAAACGGACTCTAATCCTCGTCATGTCCGCGGAGCATGCGCTTAAGCTACTTGGCTCCTCCCAAGGCTCGGCTTCTTTTCCTAGAAAAGGAGCACTGAGCTGGCAATAGCTTTCTCAACAGTGTTAGAGATAATCAATGCAAATACAGTGCCGTAACTACGGACAGCCATTACGTGCTGCTGCCTGAATAACTCAGTAGCTGGCACTCGCTGTAAGTGTCATCGTGTCTGGCAGTGATGACAGTTTGCTCATCTCAGCCTTGGCAGTTATGGCACAGCCAAACCACAGAGGGCCTGGCTGGCTGCAGCTGCGTGTTATCTTTATTCAGGCTCAGCTGTTTTCATCACTTCCTCCACCCCGGAGAAGGCTAACCACCCAATCTAGAAAGCAACAAAGAACAAAAACCGAGGGCTAATTACAGGCTAGAGACATGTGCCATGAGTCAGTTGGACTGAGAAGATTAGGAAAGCAAGTACCTGGGCTTCTGAGGCGTAATGTTCCTGGCCCCCAGCAGCTGTCAGCTGGCATAGGCCTGTGTCACAGAGCACTGCCCTGGGCGGGGCACCTGTCTGCTTCTAACCTGCTGGAGCTCCTTGGATTTGCCACTCCCCCTGCCTCTAGAATCCTTTAAAAAATTATTACGACAGACCGAACGTGATAACACCCGCCTGTAATCCCAGCGGGAGGAGGTGGGGGCGGGAGGATCAAGAGCTGAAGCTGCCTCAGTTACATAGCAAATTGGAGACCAGCCTGGTGAAGAAGACCCTGTCTCAATCTCAAATATATATATATGGCAATGTTCACCAAAGGCTTCAGGCTTGTGGGCTGGAGAGACGCCTCAGTGGGCGAGACTGCTGTGCAAATCTGTGGACCCAAGTTCAAACCTTGAGAGGTCGTAGAAAAAGCTAGGTGTGGTTGTGTGTGCAGCTGTAACCCCGGCTCTGGCTGGAGTATGTTGGGGGAGGGGGTAGGGACAGGAGTGATTGAGCAGAGCATACACCCCATGGTCTCCTTCAGCCTCCACACACACTCGGGCACACACACACACACACGGGGTGGGGTTGTGTTATGGAGACCGACTTAGGGCTTGCTTCTCTCAGAAAGCTTAGACAGTAAGTGGGCAGGATTACTGTACTAGACAGGATGAGTCAGGAGTGCAGTGGGAAGTGGGGACCTGACAGAGGCCTGAAGGGCGAGCTGAACGGGTTCTGATGGGAGGAAGGCTGGGGCAGATGTGGAGTGACAATGCTTGCTAGCTCGCCAGAGCCGCTGCGGCGGAGCCCACTGACTGGCAGATACACACTACAGAACTGTGTCTCTCCACGGCTTGGGCTCTCCTGGGTTGTCACGTGGTTATCTGTGTGTACATGCGTGTGTGTGTGTGTGTTCGTGTGTCAGATCACACAGGTGGGACTGTGTGTCCTAGCGATTAAGTCAGGTTGAATGAGTGTCTGCCCATGACATCACTTTAACTGCATCCTTGAAGGTCCTGTCTCCAAATATGCTCCCATTGAGTCCCCAGGGGTTAGACCTTCAGAATGTGAACTTGGGGGGACACAGGCTGCCACAAAAGGGAAGTTGGCATGTGGAGGTGACCCTGCTCTCAGGGTAAGTCAGGCAAGAGGATCTGATGTCCTTAAGTCCTTAAGTCCGAATCAGAACCAGCACTGGGGACAGTGCTGGTTTCTTGATTACGCATTGTGTCGTTGCCATTTTCTGTGGCTGTCGTCAGCAATCTCATTACCAGGGGATCGTGGGTGTCACGGTGATAGTTCGGGAGGCTGGTGAAAATGAACCCCAGGTGCTCAGGAGCCACTACTCACCCTGATGTAGTCTTCTGTGCATATCCCTCCAGTCACCAAAATATGACAGCAAAGGCCTGGCTTATATTTAAGAGCTTCAGCTTTCTGTACTCATCTTTTTTATTTTTATTTTTTACTACCAATGCTTGTTTCTTTTGTATCAAATTTCTTCCAGGTCTCCAGTCTTAAATTTCTTTTTACTGATTTTTATCTATGGAATGGTCTAGAACTTACTCTATAGTACAGTCAAGCCTCTAATTCGCTATCCTCCTGCCTCAAACCCTTGGAGCTAGGTGGCTAGGTGTGCACCACTGACTCTGATCCTAATATTTGTAAACGATTCTTTTTTTAAGAGGAACATTTTAATTTATTTATTTAAATTGATATATTGTATGTTTGTTTTGTATGTATTGTATTTTTTTCTTTTTCTTGAGGCAAGGTTTCTCTCATGTAGTCTCTTTGTAGACAATACTGGCCTTGAACTCAGAGATCTGCCTGCCTCTGCTTCCTGAGTGCTGGGACTAAAGGCGTCGTACTTCGACCACCGCCTGGCATGATTAGTGGTTTGGCCCTGGAATGATGCATGGTTTTGAAAGACTCTAAGAGACTTTGTGGAGTGTGATTTACTCTGAGATCTGTGGGCAGGAGAGAGAGAATAGAGTGTGATGTCAAACATACATATATGTAAATCTCTTTCAGATTCTACATCACTCTTTCTTCCCTCATGCTCCTGACGCAGAGAATCACGTCCCTCTCGCTGGACATCTGTGAAGGGAAAGTGGAGGCAGCATCGGGGGGCATCCGGAACAGGAGTTCTTTGTCTGAGCACCTGTGTGAGGCTCTACCCTACTTCAGCTACTTGCTCTTTTTCCCTGCCCTCCTGGGAGGCTCCCTGTGCTCCTTTCAGAGATTTCGGGCTTGTGTTCAGAGACCGAGCTCTTCGCATCCAGGTATCTCGCTCTGGGCTCTGACCCGGAGGGGTCTGCAGATTCTTGGGCTGGAGTGCCTCAAGGGGGCGCTGCGGAGGGCGGCGAGCGCGGGAGCTGGCCTGGAAGACTGCCAGCGGCTGGAGTGCATCTACACCCTGTGGTCCTCCGCGGGGCTCTTTAAACTCACCTACTACTCCCACTGGATCCTGGACGACTCTCTCCTCGTCGCGGCGGGCTTTGCCTCTGAGGCCGGCCAGAGGTCCGGGGAGGAGGGCTACGTCCCTGACGTGGACATCTGGACCCTGGAGACCACCCACAGGATCTCCGAGTTCGCGAGGCAGTGGAACCGAAGCACAGCTCGGTGGCTCAGGCGGCTCGTCTTCCGGCCCAGCCGGCGCTGGCCGGTGCTGCAGACTTTCGCCTTCTCTGCCTGGTGGCACGGGCTCCACCCAGGACAGGTGTTTGGCTTCCTGTGCTGGTCTGTCATGGTGGAGGCCGATTACCTCATTCACACCTTTGCCGACGCGTGTATCAGATCCAGGCCCCTGCGGCTGCTCTACAGAGCCCTCACCTGGGCCCATACCCAGCTCATCATCGCCTACGTCATGCTGGCAGTGGAGGGCCGCAGCCTTTCCTCTCTCTGCCTGCTGTGCTGGTCTTACAACAGTATCTTCCCCGTGGTGTACTGCGTTTTGCTTCTTCTGTTAGTGAAGAGAAAACACAAACGTAACTGAAATCCTTCCCTGCCTTTCATCTCATCCAGCCATAAAAATGAGCTTAGAATGACAGAGGATGCGTTGATGATGAATGTATTTAAACATTTTCATAATAAAAAAGTTTTTAAGTATTAGATGAATAAACCTGCCGGGCTGCCCACGGAACCGGGCTTGCCTGTTGTGGTTTGACTAAGTATGGCCCTCAGAGGTTCATATATTCAAATGCTTAGGCAGTGGCACTATTTGAAAGGTCTAGATGGTGGCCTTGCTGAAGTGTGTCACTAGGGGTGGGCTTTGAGGTTTCAAAAGCTCCAGTCCAGGTCTAGTGTCTTTCTCTCTTCCTGCTGCCTGCTGGTTCAGATGTAGAACTCTCAGCTCCTCCAGCAGCCATGCTTGCAGCCACGCTGATAACGGACCAAACCCCTGACACTGTAAGCCAGCCCCAGCAATTAAAAGCTCTCCTTTGTAAGAGTTTCTGTGGTCGCGGTTTCTGTTCACAGCAGGAGAACACTAAGACTCCTACAGTAACAAGCTGTTCTGTTGCTATTGGGGTGCAAGTCCAGTAGCACCCCAGAGACACACAGACTTACTTTTCTAGATGTGAAAGCGAAGTTCAAGTAAAGCAGTATAGAAAAATGTGAGGTGTCTGTGGGGGGGATAATTCAATGAACGTCTGCCCAGAACTTTGTGAGGTCTTGGGTTCAATCCTCACTACCAGATCGAACAAACAAACAAACAAACAAAAAACAAACACACAAAAAACCCAACCCAGATAAAGCCTCAAAGTACTGAGAACCACATGAAGATGTTATACGCATGGAGCGTCAAATGCCCAGGGTCTCATGCGCCAGCTGTTTCTGGAATCTGAATTATAGCAAGCTGGCTTTTCATTGCTATAATGAAATGTTAGAGACAGGCTAACTTATGAAGAAAAGAAGGGTTAGTTAGGTCTCAGGTTTAGACCTCGAAGTCTAAGATTTGTCGCTCCTATTGGTTATTGTTATGGCTTCTGCTGAGGCCCTGATGGTAGATCGGTAGATGCTGCCATGGCACAGCAGAAGTAAGAGAAGGGACAATGGCTCAAATCACAGAGTCAATCAGGAAGCCGTCGGGACCAGTATTTCTTTCTGTAACAATCCTCCTGGGAAAAATGCTAAGGGGTCACATGAAAACCACCTTCAATTCTGGGTGACATGACTCCATTGGGGTCCATCTCTTAAAGGTTTTGCTACCTGTCAACACTGCCATCCTGGGGACCAGGCCTCCAACCTATGTACCTCTAGGAAACACTCAACCCTAACAAGTCAGGCAAAGTGGCGTAGGACTGGGGTCCCAGTACTCAGGAATCCTAGGCAAGAGAACCCCAAGTCTGAGGCTGTCGAGCACTGCCTCAAGCAAAGAGAAAACAAAGAGTGTATCAGACACAAAGCAAAAATGACAAAACTCAACCATATCACCATGTTGTTCTGTCTCATGAACGAGAGACTCATCCCTAGCCATAAGCTTGAAATTTTTGGTCTATGTGGCCATCCAAATTCTGAAAACATCTCTTACATCATCCTAAGAGACTGGAACTTTTGCTGGACTTCACAGTTGAGTTTAATAATATACCTTGAGGTCTCTGACGATTAAAGGTGGCTATTCTGATGTGGACTCGGGCTGTTTGCTTAACCGGCCTTTAAGAGAACAATGAAACAACCAACCTGCCTTAGACTTCCCATGTAAACAACTTTTACAAGCTAAGCTAATGAATAGTTGCATCTATCTACTCTTCCATGCCTTTGGCCCAGACAATACATGTGTATCATTTGCTGAAAGCAGTTGTCTTAGGATTTCTACTGCTCTGAAGAGACACCACGACCACGGCAGCTCTTACAAGGCAAACATTTAATTAGGGCTCACTTACAGTTCAGAGGTCTAGTCCATTGTCATCATGATGGGAAATTTGGTGGCACCACAGATAGACATGGTGTTGGAGAAGAAGCTGAGAGTTCTACATCCAGATCTGCAGGCAGCAGGAAGAGAGAGAGTGACACTGGGCCTGGCTTGAGCTTCTGAAATCTCAAAGCCCACCCCTAAAAGTGGCTACACTTACTCCAACAAGGTCACACCTCCTAATAGTGTCACTTCCTATGAGCCTATGAGAAACATTTTCATTCAAACCACCACAGCAGCAAATACAGAAATGGAACACAATTTCCTAAAGCCAACTGTGAAGGTTGGTAAACAATGACGGTTATTGTCTGGGTCTGTTGGGATCAGTTGGAGTCAGTGACTTAATCCCTTGTAAAACTCTGTTAAAGATTTCTGCAAATCACCCCATTCCTTTCCCACAGGCAAAGCCCTCTGTGAGGAACAGACATGTAGACATAGTCACACAAGAGACACAGACAAGACACAGATACACAGAGGCAGGCACAGATATGGACTCATGGAACAGAGAGACAGAGGACAGATGGCACACAGCATGAAGCAGAGCGTCCAAAGCTGGACTCATTTTTGGTTAAATGACACCAAGGGGAAGCACTTTTATCTCTTTCCTAATGTGACACTAGTGCATTACTGGTGACATGAAGTCAATCATTAATCATTTAATCCACACATTTTATCTAAACGTAGAAATTTGGATAAAAAAGAAAAAAAAAGGCTAATATTCCCAGAGAAGAATAAATGAAAAACAAACCTGTGCTGATTAATTTTGTCAACTTGACCTAGAGTCACCTAGAAAGAGAAAACCTCAGCTGAGGAGCTGTCCCCTATCAGACCAGATGGAATGTGGGCATGTCTGTGGGGTGTTTTCTTGATGAAAGATTGATGTGAAAGGGTGGGTGGTCCTGAGCTGTATGATTAAGCAGGCTGAATAAGCTATGGCAATGAAGCCTATAAGCAGCATTCCTTCATGGCTTCTGCTTCAACTCCCATCTGTGTTTCTGCCTTAAGGTAGGCTGAAATAAACCCTTTCCTCCCCAAGGTGTGTGTTTGTTTTTGTTTTTTGAGACAGGTTTTCTCTGGGTAGCCTTGGCTGTCTTGGACCCACTCTGTAAATCAGGCTGGCTTCGAACCTACAGAGATCCTCCTGCCTCTGACCGTCTGAGTGCTGGGGTTACAGGTGAGTGCCACCACACCCGGTTTGGGAAGTGTTTTTATCACAGCGACAGAAATCCAACCAGGACACCACCTAACACTTGGTAATTACTTATGTCGTTGCCAAGAGCAAAACCAACGGAAATGTAACAGCGGGAGAGAGTGAGCTCGGGAGGCAAACACGGTCTCTGTAGAACTGTGAGGAGGCTGGCCTTTCCCTGGCTCACCCTACCGAACCATTCCTATGTTTAACATATACCCACACTCACGTCAGAACCTCCAACTTAGCTGGGAGGTAATGCCACATCTGTGGGCACCTGGACGATAGATGATTACTCTTTTTCTTTAAGGAAAGAAAAAGTATGCGTGTGTGTGTGTGTGTGTGTGTGTGTGTGTGTGTGTGTTTTCACAGGCATATGTGTGAGTGCTCAGTGTCTTCCTCAATTGTCCTCAGCCTTATTTTTGAGACACGGCTCCTCACGCAACCTGGAGCTCAGGGATCCAGCTCGAATGCCTGGCCAGCAAGCCCCAGGGACTCACTTGCCTCTGATTCCCCACACACTGCTATGTCCCACTTCTCTGTGGGAGCAGGCGATGGAACTCAGGTCCTGACGTTTGCCCGACAAACATCACTGAGTCATCTCTCCGGCCTGCCTTTTCTTTAAATTGGGTTTTAGGTCAGCTTACTGTTTCCTCACACGTCTGGGCTGTTCTGAGAAAGCATCTCACTATGCAGTCCAGTCTAGATAGACTCAAACCACGATCCTCCTGCTTCTATCTTCTGAGCGCTGGGATTACACGTGTCATCACCACGTCCAGTTTACTAGTTATGACTCACTCTGCTACAAACTAAAAGAAACATATACTTGTTCAAATAGAAATGTCTGGGTACTAACTAAAAGAACCCACCTGGAATGACTTCTGGTTCACCATAAAAGGTATTGTACTGGAGAAGTACAGTGAGAGCGCGCGCGCACGCACACACACACACACACACACACACACACACACACACACACACAGAGTTGAGGGAAGGAGAGTGACTTAGTTATAGGTCATCTAGAAAAGTACAGGTCCACGAGACTAATTCACACTGATACGAGGAATCAAACAAGCCCAAATCTTGGCACAGAGAGCGTGGCCCAACAACCAACGAGGGCTCTGGAGAGCGAAGATGGCACGAATCTGTACAGTCATTTTTTTCTCTTTTCTCCAAGACATGGTTTCTCTGGGTAGCCATGGCTGTCCTGGAGTCACTTTGTAGACCAGGCTGGCCTCGAACAGACAGTGATTCGCCTGCCTCTGCCTCCCCCAAGAGCTGGGATTACAGGTGTGCGCCCTTTCGGCGGATCTGTACTTCCCCAGGCCAGTTTTCTAGACTTTCAATACTCAACAGCCCAGAAGAGCCAAAGTGGACACAGGATTTCCCTCAGTTGGAAGCAGTCAAGAGGAAACGGCTGATGGTCACGGAATGTCAAAGGACCTACAAACATGTCATTATAACGACCATCCTTTGGCTAACCCAGAAAGGGTGTGGAAGGTAGGGGAAAAGAAATTTAATCATCATGTGGCAAGACATTTAATCGTTGTTGCAGCATTATTTACAGGAAAAAAAAAAAAAGACTTTGGGAAAGTTAACAATTAATAGCATTTTAAACAATAACATTAAGTAAATTATGATTGATCATTACAGTGATATTAAAAAATGAGAACTTTGAAAAGCCAGGTGTGGTGGTGCAGGCCTTTAATGCCAGCACTTGAGGGGGGGAGGGGGAGGGGAGGGCCAGAGGCAAGTGGATCTCTTGTGAGTTTGAGGCCAGCCTGGTCTAAAAAGTGAGTCTAGGACAGCCAGGGCTACACAGAGAAACCCTGTCTTGAAAAAAAAAAAAGGAACTCTGTGTGGGGGTGATTCTGGGGGTTGCCTACACGGGTGTATTCAGCTTATAAAAAATACTTCACGATGTCATTAAGGCTTGTGATTCTCTCTCAACCCATATATATCTATTATTTCCATATATATTTCCTCTGCGTATTTCTGAGTGTTTCTGATGAAATGTTAAAACTATTAAATGAAATCGGTGAATTAAAGTTCAAATGCTCTGGCAGGGCAGCAAGGTGGCTCAGGAAAGAGTGCTGGTCTTGCAAGCCTGTTGATCTGCGTTCGATTCCTAGAACCCATGAAAGGAGAGAAATAACAACCGCCGCAAAATTCTCCTCTGACCTCCACGTGAACGCTATGGAAAGTGCATCCCCCCTTTGCACACACACAATAACAATAAATACAATTTAAAAATACTATTCGGTGCTGGACACGGTGGTGCATACTATAATCCCGGTCCTTGGGGAGGCAGAGGCAGACAGATCTCTGGGAGTTTGAGGCCAGCCTGGTCTACAGATCCAGTTCCAGGATAGAAACCCTGTCTCAAAAACAACAACAACAACAAAAAACCTAAACAAAACAAACAAAAAACCAACCAAAAAAACCACCACAATTTGGCAAACATAAAAATTAGAAAGAAGAGAGGGAGGAGGAAGAAAGAGGAGGAGGAAGAGGGAAGGGTGAAGAAGTTTGATCCCAGAACTCAGTTAAAGTTAGAAAGTGAGAACGGACTCCCCAAAGTGGTCCTCTGGCCTCCACATATGTGCTGTGGTAAGCCTGTACCATCCCATCATTCATGAACACACAGACACTAATAGCAACAATAAATACAATTTTAAGTGTTTAAAAGGTTAAAGCATCAGTCAGAGCGTTGTTTTGTCTGGTGAAGGTCTGTAGCAAGGCGGACCACAGCGCCCGCAGGTAACAGGCGGGTTTTGGATACATGGTGGCTATATCCTATAGTCACGTTTTCTTCACCCTCCACCCCTACTACTTTTTCTGCAGCTACTCTAGCTTTAACTGGACAGCGGCACAGGAGACAGTCATCCTTGATTCGCCTCTTTTACACAACTTATCAGCGGGCCTGGTTACTCCTTAGATACAGGCTGCCCCTAACCACCCCTCACATGTCCACAGCGCCTGGGATGCTGAGGCCAGGAGCCAGGCCAGAAGCGGCTGCTCCCGTGCTGCTGACTCAGCTGACTGCCGAGCTCCGGAAGCTGAAGAGAAGATAGCAGAACTCTGCCCCAGGGCACTGTGGGCTGATAGCAGCCTGGAACTAGACTGGACACTGCCTGCCACACCTCTATTTCCCAAATCCTCCCTTTCCCGAGTCTCCATATTTCTCTCTTGACATGGGCAGGCGCTGGCATCCTTTGATCTATTTTGGGATGTCTTAGCTCATTAGATTGTCGTGTAAATGGGAGACTCTTGTGCTCTAATTTATGTATTTATTTGCTTAATTGGTTACCCGGAGGGGCTCTGTAGCTCAGGCTCCCCTCAGATTTGTAATCTTCCTGCTGAAGGCTTCCCCGCTCCCTGGAATTATAGACATTACCAACATCAGGTTTAAAAGTTTAAAAAACACTGCTTTGAAATTACTCTTCTGAGCAACAGACTTGAAAAGAAATTACCCTTCCATTTCTGATGGTGACAAATATCAGGCCTAATAGGATGTACGGCTCAACATCGCACCCCTCTCCTGAGGACAGCCCAGTGTCCTCAGTCTTCACTGCTACACTGGTAACTAGGTCTCAAAGATGCTTTGTATGTGTGTCTGCTACGTGGACATGTTTGCGAGGGCATGCTTGTGTGTGGGTGTTGGTGCACACAGAGACCGCGGGTATATGGTTTCTTCCTCAATCACTCTTATTTTTGGAGACAAGAGTCTCTCAGTGAACCTAGTTTTGACTAGGCTAGCCAGTGAGTGCCAGGGATCTGCCTCCAAGTACTGGGACATTCACAGACTCAACCTGGCATTTTAGGCAGGTGCTGGCTGTCTACCCAGTTTCGTGCATACACAGAAACCTCTCCACTGAGTGGGTCTCTTGGAGCGGCTGCTTATAGATGATTCAGACCACGACAAAACCCAGTCTACTTGTCTTAATTTCATCCCAGGAAGCTGTTTCACCTGAGAACAGTTGTCAAAATGACCTCAAATCTTCTAAACCTAGCCTTTAGAAAACATCTGTTCTATTGGGGGAGGGCAGCTCACAAAGCTAGCTTATGGCTACGCTGCATTTACATGACATTATGCTGCGGTCATCTGCCAAGAGAAGCATGCTTCCATATTAAATGCCAAGTCCACTGTCACTCAAACTAAATAGCAATGTTCCTAACCCTCACAGGGTGGGCTGGAGAGATGGCTCTGCGGCTCGGAGGACTTATTGCAAGAGAAGAGCAATGCTGTTAATTCAAGCACCACATAGAGGGATGCAGGACAGCCAGGGCTACAGAGACCCTGTCTAAAAAACAAACAGACAACCAAAAATTCTTACTGCTCTTGAAGAGGACCCAGGTTCAGTTCTCGGCACCCACATAGGGGTTCACAACCATTTCTAACTCCAGTCTCTGAGGATCTGGCGCCCTCTTCTGGCCCCCACAGGCACTGTGTACATGCGGCATACAGAAAAACACACAGGCAAAACAGTCATACACATAACATTAAAAAAAATCTTAAGACAACAGCAAACACATGAAAGTAAGCAGGTTTATTCTTTTATCCTATTTGAGAGTGTTTACTGCTCTAAACCAAAGTGCCTCCCTCGCAGTATAAACTAAACTACTCTGACACCTAAAATTAACCTCGAACCCATTAGTACTGCAACTAAACACAAAAATGAAAACAGTTTTAGCTGAAAAAGAAATGCTTTATGGTCCTGACCTCTCCTTTATGAAAACCAGTTTTGGATTTTATTCTGCCCCTATCTCCATGGAGCTTTAAAGTTTAACAATATCTGATTTAAAAAAAAAATTATTTTATTTTTTTATTACTAGAGTGTGTGGTTCTAAACCCAAGGATGGTTTCAAAATATCTTCAGGAGACTGGAAGCAAAACAGGGTAGTCATTTTCTTGTAAAGATAAATTCTGGCGAGCTTGGAACTTAGCTCATTGGCGGACTGCTTGCTTAGCAAACTCTAGGTTATGGGTTCAACTTCCAGTACAAGAACAAACCAAAAACCAACTTTAGAGGTTGGAGCAGATGGCTCAGTGGCTAGGAGTGAAGGCTGTTCTTGAAGAGGACCCAGTTCAATTCCCAGCTCCAGGGGGATCCGATCCCTTCTTCTGGTCTCGGCAGGCTCCCACACTCATGTGCACACACCTTCCTAATCCCTGGGACATACATGTGAATGTAATTAAACACACCCTTGAGAGAAATTAAAAGTTATAAACTGGCGAGAGTGCCTGATACCAAAAATGATGACGCAAGTTCAGTTCCCTGGGACTCTCATGGTGAAAGGAGAGAACACCTTTCCCAGGTTGTCCTCTGTCCTCCATATAGACACCATGGGACATACGAACACACACACACACACACAAACACACACACACACACACACACACACACACACACACAAATAAATGTAATTGAAAAAAAAAAAAACCCAAACTAAACCTTCAGCCCTAAACACTTCATGAGCGTTTAGGTGAAGAGATACTTACTGAGGGAGAAATGAAGGCCTGTGGAATCAAGCAAAGGGCAGCTCCTACTTCGAAGCGTAGGAAGCTTGATGCCAGGCTTCTGCTGGTGCTCCACAGCTTGCCCTTACTGCTCATGATCTCAGATTATCCGGATGGACGGTCGAGGATGAGGACGACATTTTAAAAAGCCCTCTCAGCAGGGGGAACGCTGATCACAAAGCAATTCGCTTACACAAGAGCACTGGGAGGTGGAAGTGTTATGTAACTGGAACAGAGCATTTGAGGAGACCATTTCCTCCAACAGTGTTTCACCCTTCCTATCCTAGGACGCACTAGCAAATTCAAAACCAATTAAATCGAGTGGTGCTAGGGTCAGTTTTAAGAGCCCAGAAACACAATCTCTCCCCAAATACAGGTTATGGCCCCCTAAAACCAGGAAAAAATATTTTATAATTTGACTATTGCCGTATGTGGGGATGTATGTCTCATATCGAATGTTTGGAAGTCAGGCTGGTCCCCTCCCTTTAAAGGTTTTTCCTGAGATTTGTGTGTATGAGACAACCCTGCATTTATGTGTGTACACTGCTTGCACGCTGGTTCCCACAAAGGTGAGGAGAGGGTGCCATGAATGGTTATAAGCCATCAAAGGGGTGCTGGGAACTGAACCCAAATCCTCTTAACCCCCAAGCCATCTCTCCAGGGCCCCAGTTCATTCCTACCATGTTGGTTTTGGGGACAGAACGCAGGCTGTCAGCCTTTACTTGCTGAACCATCTTGCTGGCCTGTAATTTTAAAAAAATGAATTCTTGTGTATGAGAATACAGGTAGGTGAATGGGGGTGGGTGGAGGTCAGAGGGCAACTTGCAGGAGCTGGGTCACTCTTGTCACATGTGGGTCCCCAGGATTAAACTCTGGCTGTTAGTGTCCTCCCCCCCACAACCCTCACTTAGCAATGAGAAAGGAAAGTATTCCAAATAATCGCAAGCATACGAGCTCCTTAGTGCTTTTGTTGAATGGTTAAAACAAAGCCGGAGCTGGCTGGCTTTTTTCAGTAGGATGTACAGAATTAGCCTTGGTTGGGTAAGTGAGGCAGGCAAGTGCCCCACACACTGGGCCGCCCCCCTCCCCCCTGCAGCTCACAGAGTTCTCAATCTTCACCAAAGGACAACACAAGTTTGTATGTAAGAAATAGGAATTAAAAAAAAAAAACAACCTTACTTATTATTAGAGGGATGAAAAATCACACTATAGATAGTTGTGAGCCACCATGTGGTTGCTGGGAACTGAACTCAGGACTTCTGGAAGAGCAGCTGGTGTTTTTTGTTTTTCCCTAGACAGGGTTTCTCTGTGTAGCGTTGGCTGTCCTGGACTTGATTTGTAGACCAGGCTGGCCTCAAACTCAAGAGATAGGACTGCCTCTGCCTCCCAGAGCGCTGGGATTACAGGTGTGTGCCACTGGACCAGGCACACAGCTGGGGTTCTTAACCACTGAGCCACCTCTCCAGCTCAAAGTTTTTTTTTTTTTTTTTTTTTTTTTTTTGTGTTTGTGTGTTCTAAGTACATGCCACTTATCTGGGTGATGGCACAGGCCAGAAGAGGAAGTTAAAGATGCCCCCAGAGCTGCACTTAGGCAGTGGATGCTAGGAATTGAGCTTAGGTCTTCTGGCGGAACTATAGGTGTTTTTAATCACTGAACTATCTCACCAGCTCTAGAAATAGGAATTTGAACTCCTCACCAGCTGTAGCAGCACGAAGCGCCCTGGGGTCTACAGCACAGACTAATAACATTTAGTTGTTAGGACGTGGCTCTGCGCTTAGCTGGAATGTCTGCACTTGGTGTAAATATGGCTCCGTTTCAGGCCATTGATCGCCATCAAGGTCACGGAGGCTCAAGGCAGTATTGTTACTATGGTTTCACGTTCCTTCTGCAGCTTTGATCTGCTAGCCTGCTTGCTTTCTAGCACATTCTTTTAGACAGGGTCCTGGGGAGCCCCACGCAGTCTCACACTCTTGATCCTCTTCCTGCCTCAGCCTCTCCAGTACTGAGGTGATGCTACCATATCTAGCTTTGTGCCGCATTATTAAATGGCTAGTGCACTTCAGAGACGGAACCTTTATTATGAAAACACCCACAGGCTGAGATGGATATTTAAAACCTTTATTGTTTCACCGTCAAAAGTTTTCTTTCTCTCCACAGCAGAATGGCAATGTTGTGTTGGTGCACATTCATGGAAAACTCTTAAGTAACTAGCCTAGAAACCGGAGACGGGACTGCCGAGCCAGGGCCATAGGCAGACACGCAATGCCGCTGGTAATCAGTGCCAGAAACAATATGCAGCTGTTAGAAAAGGGCTCCACCGCCAGGCGGGCAGCGCGGCATCTGCGAAGGGAACAGAAAAAGGGGAAGGAGCAGAGAAGGAACCTCCCGCCCCTTCCAGACTGCAGGCAGCGTTCTGACCGCGCGTGCGCACGCACATCCTCCCGAGAGTCTTTCATCATCACTCAGCAAGCCACTTTTGGCCTAACCCACAAACGGCCAGGCCACATTTGAACATTTCTTGCTGCTTCCCATCTCACAGTCAAAGGTGATAAAACATGGTCAGGCCAAACAAAAGCAAAATGAAAACTTCAGCTTTAGGCATCTTTAGTAAAAAGGCGAGAAAACTTTGTGTATGCCCCAACCCCTGTTTTTTTTTTTTTTTTGAGAAATAAACTCTAGAAAAACAGCAAAAGACAGTTGTCATGGTTACTCGTTTTCAGTTAAAGGCAGAACACTTCTTTTTTTTTTTTTTAACATAAGCAGACTGAAGATACAAACAAATGTCCTCACAAAATACTGTCAGATCAACGCGAACATTTTCATAACCAGCTCTTGGATTAAGTACTGAGAATCGAGGACGCAAAAGACTGCTATGGTTTGGTCATGCCTGGCCACTGGGAAGTTTTTGGTCGGGTTTATGTTGAAGCTTGGACACAGCTGGATTTGGCTACTCAGTATTAATTCGTACAATAAATACCTTTACAATAGTAGATCTAGCAGGATGAAACCAGAACTCAGAGAGTTAAGAGGTATACAGGAAACCTGCCTTAGGGGTTTTTAAAATACGCTGTAATGTTAGGAGACTACTCTTACCGTGGTCTAAGTTTCATAACTGTTCGTTCCCGGATCCCCTGCAAGACCAACAGGTCACTTGTGAATCACGCCGAGGCCTTGTGGGGAGGAGCACTCTGAGTGGATGGCATAGCAATCGTTTTCCTAGTAGTCAAACAGTTCTAAGTGTTATTAAACTATATTTGAAAAGTTCTTTTACTTCATATACACAATGTACAAAATAAGTTAAAAGGAGGGAGCAGAGGAAAGGTTTTGAGTATCTACAGTGCAAACGCAGGTGTCCCATGCAGGTCCATTCCACCCTCCAAACCTTGAGAGGCCGACGGAGGGCCAGGCTCACCACCCTGCACAGAAGCGGCTCTCCAACAGGGGCATTTCCATGTCGCTTCTTCCGACACGCCAACTCACTTGCTTTGACCGTAATTATCACAAATACAAACTGTATCCCCAAACTTGTGTTTACACTTGTACCTTAAAGTTTAACACAAAGTCTCCTAACAACTGAGGAGAAGAGCATTCTTTTGTGGCAGTTCCATAAAATAATTTTCAATTCATAAAACACCTGTCTGCCAGTAACACCAGCATCCCTTGGGGAGGGCATGGGCAGCACTCCTTGGCCCCCTGAGGCATAAATGCAGCTATCTTTGCACTGAGTAACTAGTGTACAAGCTATGCCAACGCTCTGCATGTTTGCAGTCACCTGGGAGTGATGTCATCCTGACTGAATAAAAACTTACTCATATATATCTATATATATATTATAATGGAGAGTAACTGATTTTTAGAGAAAATATGTACTTTAGCCCATAATACAGCCAGAAGTTCTGAATTCCTAAACCAATGCAAATGGTTATTACATCTTAAAAATGTTTAACATTGCATACTGATTTAAAAACAACTCAACAGGGAAAACACGGAAGTGGTTTCGATTCAGCAGGACGTCATGGAAAGCATATAGTATAGAGAAGTGGGAAACCAGTCAAGCTTTTCCAAAAGAGAAAATCCTTTTAATCCTTAGCAAGTCCCCGTGGAAACAGTAGGTGTACAATAGTGAGAGGGAGCACCTAGGACACCCCCAGAGGCTTGACACGCAACTCAGGGTCACGGCCCCTCCTGTGCACGGACGGCCAACGGACGACACAAGTCCCCATGACAACAGTTCAGTAGCTCCCTTCACCACTGTTGCCAGCTGAAGTCATCGCTGCTCCCAAAGACCAGGAAGAAGCCGAGGATAGTCGCGAAGATGACCGTGTTTCCCGTGAGAACCAGTGCGCAGGCTCCCCACTCGATCTGCGGCAGGGGGAGAGACAAAGTCAGCAGGCGTGCAAGCAAGGGCGACGAGGAGCAAATCGACGCTGTGTACTGGCCAAGCCTGATCTCGGGTAAAGCAACTTGCAGTGCGTTTTTATTTGCCACTGATTGCAAAGTGGACAGTTAGGAGGTGATGATTATTCCGGTCCAAGCTGAGCTTTGCTGATGTCCACTGTAGCTTCGTTTGGCTCTGTCTGCAGCCCTGGGGGTGCACCCCAGACCCTGGGCAGGGTGCGCCCTGCCCCTGGAACTCTCTACAATTACTGCTTACAAAGGAAGTTACTCTTAGTCTAAAACCTTGTTTGGAGCAGAGACTGAACTCTAAGTGGTGAAAACATACCGGGGCTTTCTGTGAACTGGCAGAGGGAAAAAGCGCCTCAGCCACAAGCGTCTCTGCCCCTTACTCCACCTTTCCAGGTCTGGAGGTGTGGCTGGGTGCCGAATCTGCCCTTTCTCCTCTCTCACACTTTCCCAGATGCAGACGACAAACTTTTCACCCCTCTCTGTCTCATGTTAGTGGTTCTCAACCTGTGTGTGTGGGCAAACGCCCCTTTCATGGGGTAGGGTATGTAAAGCAGCAATGCAAATAGTTTTATGGTTCTTCTGCACAAGAAGAACTGTATTAACGGGCTGCACATCGAGAGGGAGGAGCCCGGCTGGTTTCGGTTTTACAGGGCAGGCCTAAAGATGCACTGCACATTTTCAGGGCCCTCTGTGCTGCAGACCCAAGCCACACCCTCCGACACTTTCAACCCGACAGCAAAAACAGAGAGCTGTTTTTTTTTTCTTTTTTTAAATCTGTCCTCTGCATCCTGATGTCTCGCATCTGTCTTTTAGGCAACAAAACTTTTAAGGAAAAAAATGATCAGCCTGATATAAAAGCATTCACAGAATACGGCAAACTCACCAGATGTGCTCTGGCAAATACGACAGGCAGTCCAAAGGCTGAGACGACAATGCCTGTTGTGAGAAATATGGCGAGTTCCTTACAAGCATTGCTCATGGCATCCGTATCGTCTACTAATCTTCTTGCTATGCAGTACGGAATGGGTGAAAGGATGTAAAAAAACAGAACAAAGAGGGGCCAGTATTGGCTGGAAAAGAAACAGAGTTAGTTGAGTTTTTTTGGTCAGCTATGTCACCTTCCAATACACTGAATATCCTTTTGTTTAAAGACCAGAGGAATATTACACGATATTACACAGGCTGTAGCTGAGAACAAAGCCACAAGCTCATGTGAGAAGAGTCAATTCATCCCTATATTTAATTACAGCACAATTACTAAAAATGTCTCACAAAATGCTTTATAAATTAAGGGCCAAAAAAAAAAAATTATCTCCCTTTAGTTTATAAGGAAACATACTGAAAATAAGAATATTGTTTTAAAGATTAGAGATTCATGCCTTTGACATCTGCCTTACCATAATGTTAAAACACCCATGCTTCCCTTAAATCAGAATATAGGACATAACAGCATTGCAAAACACAGTTTTTAGTCGTTGTTAATCGTGCTGTGTGGATGTAATTTCTGGCTTTGGGAACTGCAGTGAAGGAAGCTGTGTAAAGGGGACAGAGAAACTCTTCCCACCTCTCTGTCATGGTTTAACCAGTTATTAAAAAATTTTACAAGAAACAAATGGTCTTTAAAATTGACAAGCTTAATTTTACACACTGTGGAAATTTACTAGAGTTATCTGTTATGTTTTCTTTTTTAAAAAAGATTTTGTTTGTTTTTTCAAGACAGGGTCTCTCTGTGTAGCCCTGGCTGTCCTGGAACTCGCTCTGTAGACAAAGCTGGCCTTGAATGCAGAGGTCCTCCTGCCTCTGCCTCCCAGAGCTGGGATTAAAGGTGTGTGCTGCTACTACCAGGCCAAAAAGACTTAATTTTATGCCAGCGATTTGCATGAATTTGTGTGCACCAAGTGTATACAGTACCCGAAGAGGCCAGGAGAGGGTGCTGTATCTCCTGGAACTGGAGTTACAGGTGGTTGTGAGGTACCACATGGGAGCCGGGCAACTGAACCCAGGTCCTCTGAAGGGCAGCCAGTAGGCACTGAGCAACCTCTCTAGCCTCTGTTATGTTTTTCTTAATCTTTTCTGAAACATTTTAAGAAAGTAAAAAAGACTCTAAGTGGAATATATGCTTAAGAAAAAAATCCATACAATATAGAAACACACACACAAATAAAAAAACAAAAGCTTTCCAACCTGTACTTTGTTTTTTTTTTTTTTTTTAAACCTTTCTAAGGAGCTTCTTGGGACCCTCCACAATCCATACAAATTTGACCAAGATGAAACTGTATATAATAGCATTTATGGATTTACAGTCTTTCCTTATTCCTTAAAGCTAGTTAATATCGACCCTGAAGGGCGTACAATGATCTGTTTTCTAGAACATGTATGTCTGGGCGCACTGGTACGTGTGCATGTCTGTGCACTGGTCTGGAGGTCAGGTAACAACCTGGGTGCCAGTCCTTTTCAGACCCTATCTTTTGTTTGAGACAGGGCTGCTCACTGACCTGGGGTTTGTCACACAGGCTAGGCTACGTGCCCTGGGAAGAATATCGCTATTTACAGTTGCTTTGTCTGTAATAGCAAAGATGCAACACTGAGGACATCACAAAAGCCCATCCAAAGCAGGACCCTCGCCCTGGGGTTATAAACACAGACCCTGGTCCTCTGCTTTTGCATATGGGTGAGGGGTTTGGAAACATGTCCTCATGCCTACACAGCAGGCACTTTCTAACTGGTCTCTCCACCCTCTACATCTTCACAAGTGTGTGCGTCAATGCAGATGCTCTGTGCCACAGTGTACAGATGTCAGAGAAGAACCCTGGGTGTCATTTCTTACCTACCTCACTGTTTGAGACCAGGTCTTTGCTGATGTGTACACCGGTCTGCAAAGCTTACTGATTCTCCCGTCTTCACTTTCCTCTCTTTGGAGGAACACTGGAATTACAGACATGTGCTGCCACACTGGGTCTGGGAATTTGAACTCAGGTCCTCGTGTTTCTGTTGCAAGTGCTTTATCCACTATGCCCCATGGTTTAGCTTTGGATGGGCATTTGTGATGTCATCAGTTTTCCATTTTTGCTATTATAGACATAGCAACTGTAAATCGCAATATTCTTACCTACTATATTTATCTTTGTAAGCATTTGCAAGGGAATTTGAATGAAGATTTCTAAGTTCAAGGAACTACAAGATACAGGCAAACTAGTTTCAAGAAACAGCAACTGCCCACTTCCTAAACCCCCTCCCCAAGACTTAGTCCTGCTGGCACCCTGTAGTGCCTGCCAGCTCACTTCCTTTCTCCTCACCAGTAGATTTCATGTAGTTTGGAGTGAAGTTCAGTATGTTTTCACGTGCTTATTAGCGACACAATCTCTCTCCTTCTGTTTGTGGTCCCCTTCACATTAGTCTTTTGAAAACCAAGTTAGTTAGTTACTTAAATCCTAATTTTACAAGTTTTCTATACTGGGCATGGTGATGAATACCTGGAATTCTAGAACTTGGGCGGCTGGAGCAGGCAGACTGTCAGTGAGCATGGGCAGTGTCTCAGTGGAAAATTCGTCACGTTCTAGGGAAAGAAATCACCTACAGCTGTTTTCAGAAGCCGCCTATATTACTGTCCGTATAAAGATGTTTTAGATTTTGTGGGCAAATTATCAGCAGGTAGCAGGGCTGAGTTTCTGTCACCGGGCCATTACAGAAGCAGGTCATGGCCAAAAATCTCTCTGCCCTGGCATTCCAGTATCTTTACAGATAAATTTGAAGTGATGATCTTCAGAAGAGGATTATGTTGGTAAATGAACATTTCTCTGCACTATTTGTATAGCAGAAAACAGAGCATGTAGTAAGAAGCTTTAGTAGAAGAATTTTACCTTTAAATACTCAAAAAGAAAAAACAGTTACATACTTGTATATTGGAAGGGCACATCCCAGCATCAAGAACATCAGCCCAATTGCTCCTCCAAAGGACAAACTAATTAAGGCTGCAAAACAAACAAAAGCCGCAGAGAGATCAGTTAAGCCAGGATAGTGCCAGCTTTATTCACCCTCACACCAGGCTGAGCAGGCCCTGGAATCCAAGAAGGGAGACAAACTCAACCTTCAAAAGTGAACCGTTAGCAGGGCAAATGGTGGTGTACACCTTCAGTCCCAGCACTTTGGAGGCAGAGGCAGGCAGATCGCTGAGTTCGAGGCCAGCCTGGTCTACAGAGTGAGTTCCAGGACAGCCAGGGCTACACACAGAAACACAAAAGAAAAAAAACCAAACCAACCAACCAACAACAACAAAACAAAAGGGAGCAATTAATCTCAGCACTCAGGGACAGAGTCAGGAGGATTCCAACAAACTAAAGGTCAGCTTGAGCTACAGGGTAAGACCCAATATCAAAAAACAAAATGAAATGTGAACTGTCTTCAAAACTGCCAATTACACAGTTTCAGAATAAGCTTCTATGGCACCCACAAAACAAAACTATGCCATAGAGGTTGAGCACTGTCCTTAATCCCTTGAAAGGCTCAGAAGTCTGAAGAAATCCACAGGTGAAACACATTTGGTTCCAAGAACTCCCAGTAAGGAACACAACCTGTATGCCAGCTTTGCCCCACTGCTAACAAACAGCACACACAATTACTGGTTCCATTTCTCAGGACTATTAAGACTCACAGCGTTAATGCTCACCTCTCTCCCCATCCCCATTAACATACTTAATCCACAAGTGGGTAAAGCACCTGGCCACGCAGGCTGAGGCATTTCCTGGAATCCACATGGAAAGGGAAGAAGAAAATGAACTCTTAAGTTGTCCTGACCTACACACCCACCACACACAGCACTCTTTCCTGTGGAGGAGAGGAGGAAGAAGGGGCAGAAGAGCCTCACCAAAACAGAAACACAATGGTACACACAAAGGAGAGAGGGTGAGGGAGGAGGAAGCGAGGGACAGAAGAGCCTCACCAAAACTGAAACAGAAAAGCACAAAACTGAGAGAGAAGGTTGCACGACCACGGGTAGTTTATTTATGATACGCTTTTTCGTTTTAATTATTTAAAAATTAGTTCTTTTTAATTACAAAGGGTCTCACTGAGTAGCCTTGGCTGACCTGGCCTTTGCTATGTAGACCAGGCTGGCCTCAAACTAGATCCATCTGCTTCTGCCTCCTAGAGTGCTGGGATTAGAGTTATATGCCACCATGCCTGCCTTGTTGTTATTATCAATTTTAAAGGACAAGAAAGAGATTTACTAGCCAGGCGTGGTGGTGCATGCCTGTCTCTGTCGAGACAGAGAAACCCTGTCTCGAAAAACAAAACAAACAAGAACAACAAAAGAGAGATTTTCTGCATAGACTTCTTGGTTGACCTTAGTGGAGTTAATTATTGTAATCATGTGATGCTGTTAGTCTTTACAGTTTACAGCAGTTACTTTGTTGCCGGTTCCCTAACTCCCAGGAGATCTGTGGGCTGACAGTGCATCCCGAGGCAGACATGGTACCGCCCCACGGTCTTCCCACAGCACAGAAGGAAGATGCCTCCTACCGTAAGAGACACCCTGGAAGGTCCCGGAACCGGGACAGTGTACTTCAAAGTGAGAAACAACTTTATTATGTAAACCAATGATCTAGATTTCAGCCAAGAGAAACGTGATCCATTTAACTTCTCCACAGCTTGCATTTCTGCATCCTCAGTGGCTAAGGGGATGACTTCGTAAGATTTGTTACATTTATTATTTAAATTTATTTATTTAGGGTGTGTGCATGCGGAAGTCAGAGCATGACGTGCAGTTGCTCTCTCCCAAACCATGTGGGGTTTGGGGACTGAACACGGGTCACCAGGTTTAGCGGCAAGCACTCCTTCTTACCCGTGGAGCCATTTCAGAGGCCCGGAAAGTTAACTTTTTAAAAAACTAGTACGATCTAACCTTAACAGGAAAGTTAAACTCCAAAGTGTATGTGAGGACCTAAAATTTGCCGGGTTAAAAACTGCAGCACACACAACCCAAAATTCGTGTGGAAGGGGTCAGAGTCTGCTTAACAGGAGAGAGAGGATGGATACGGACAGTGTCTTGGCTGACTCGGTGTTCGCCAGAGTGTTGAATACAACACGGTGAACTTACTGTACTTGTACTGAGTTCTTAACGTCAGTATAGTTTATATATTTCCAGTAACCGAGGGAAGAAGTCAAGCGAATGTTTATTTTATTGTAAACAGCAAACGACATTTCAGGCTTACAGGGAGCGCAGCAACTACAGGAGAGCACGGAGTTTCCCTCTTGTCCCTCAGGGTCCAGTCTACAGTCCCTGCCTGGGCCACACAGGCAATAAAGTCCTCCTGGCTTCTGACACCGCCCTCTTTCCTCTTCTGGAAAGAGGCTACTTCACCTCCAAGGCCTCTGAGCGTGTTTGTTCTCCCACATCACAGTTCTTCATTCGTTCAGGAAATACTCACTGACGACAAACGCACAGCAGACACTGGGGACCCAGCAAGGATCTCACTGGCTCCCTCAAGCTCCTGTCTCTCCCACCCTGCTCTGTCTCTCCTCCAGCTATGACTCCCCTCAGATGTCAACTCAAGAAGTCATGTGTTCCTCAGAGCTACACCAACTCTGCCACTGAATTTATTACTTCTTGATTTATGGAGGGCTCTGAACTAGCTCAGGGGTACAATGCTCAACTAGTGTGCTTGAGGCTCTCGATTCTACCCCCAGGACCCCTGGATAAATCAACAGCACTCTACACTGGGCTCTGAGTGTGTGCTGCCTGGGTCCTTCCTGCTACTGAAGACCAGCAGGGAGGGGGAGGGGACGCCCCAGTGCTGCTTTTGCTTTCATGGTGTTTACATTCTAGAGGGAAAGGGAAAACAGCCTTTTAAAATGATCACATTTTATTTATTGTACACTATCTGTGTGCACCTGCTGATGAGCCATCGTGCTAGCCCATAAAATAATGAACAGTGACGGGGTGTGGTTGTGCCCTCTGGTAATCCTAGGACTCTTGAGGTGAAAGCAGGTGGGGATCGGGATTTTAAGGGCAGCTTTCATTATATATTGAATTAGACTTCAAGGCCATTCTGGGTTACTTGAGACCCTAATCTCAAAAACAAGCAACCAAGCAAACAGTGAGTCTGCATCAGTTTTAGAGTTGCTGAGTCCTCCTGTGGCCACCTTCAACCTAAGCATTTTCACTTTAATTGCTTTTTGTTCTCTGAACTAGGTATGTGTCCATGGGCCTTATGTGTGGTCTCTTGCAAAGATGGGAACCTTTTAAGAATAATCTTCTGTTTTATTTATCTCTGTATCCTCAGGATTTTGTGTAGCGCCTGGCATACAGTATGTGTTCAATAAACACTTAACAAAAAAAAAAAGAGAAAGTGAGATTGAACATTCTGTTTGTTCAGTAAATACGAATTCTTAAAGAAGTTAAAGATTAAAAAAAAAACAAAAACAAATGTCCAGTGATGAACACAAGCAGTAGGATAAGGGGTGGGCATGCAGGCTCCTGACCAGGCATCTTTGATGAGGCAAAGACTGGGCAGATAGTCAAGGAAAGAAAGAGGCGCAGGTGCGTTCTGGGGCCTTCGACTGCAGGCAGCTCAGCGATCAGTCCCCGAAGCCACTCATCTTTCCTTCCTAAAGCTCCTTTTGTGTTTCTGACACCCATGCCCCAGCTCACACACTCAGTAACAACTGTAGAATGAATGTAGCCTTCTGGAGCATCGTGTCCTGGCCCCTGCTAGGCACTAACTAGTTACCTCAGTAATGGATTTAATTCAGTTCTTCCTCTTACTAATGAAGAAGACTGCCGGGCCGGGATGGCTCACACTTGGGAGACAGAGGCAGGCAGATCTCTGTGTTTGAGGCCAGCCTGGTCTATAGAGTGAGTTACAGGACAGCCAGGCTACACAGAAAAACCCTGTCTTGAGAGAGAAAGAGAGAGGGCGAGAGAAAGAGAAGCTGAAAAGCAAGCAAGTTCCCAAACACTGAAGATACTTTTAAAAAGGACATTCTGAAGAAAAAACCCCATAGTCTCTGAAATGCAGTTGTCAGATAAGTTCACCACTGTAAATTTTACAAAGACACAGAGCTTATCCAGAAGTCATTTACTCAGGATGCTTGTTCTGCTGGAGGAACAAGCATCAGCAGGGTTCAAGGTGATCCTGAACACACAGCAAGCTTCAGGCTAGCCTGAGGTACCTGAGACACCAATTAACCAACAACAGGAACAACAATAAGCCCAGCGACCCAACAACAAACTCTAAAGCTAGGTATGGTGGATCCGTACTTAGCATTGAGGAGGGAGAGGCAGGAAGAACAGGTGTTCAGGGGAGCCTGTGCTATACAGCAAGTCCCAGGCCAGTGTGGGAGCCCAGAAAGGCTTTCCTCCCCAAAGGGACCGCCCTGACTGTGTCTTATGATGTGAAACTTTGTAGGTTTGATATTTTGTTTCCCACACTGAAATTAGTGGTAGATGAAAGGCCTGCATGTGGTCAACAAATGGGCCCCTACAGGAGACTGGGGAAACATTTTAAGTCAGGCAGAGAAAAAAGAAGGCCTTTTTCAAAAAAGACTTCCCTCTCAGCAAGAGGAAGCCTGGGGACCTTAAGATGTCTGATGGTCTACTCTGTGACAGAGAACACACATCTAGATTATTTTTTTTAAATGGATTTTTTAAATATATGGGCGTTTCGCCTGTATGTATGTATATATGTATGTATGAATGTGCACTGTGTGTATGCCTGGTGCCCACAGAGACTAGAAGAGAGTGTTGGATTCCCTGGAGCTGGAGTTACATACAGTTACCAGCAATTATGTGTGTGCTGCTGGGAACCCAACCTGGATCCTTTGCAAGAGCAGCAAGTGCTCTTAACTACTGACTCCAGCCGCCAACAGTTAGACTCTTAGAAAATAAGGTCCAAGTTCTTTGAATACAGTCTTAACTGTCTGAGTGAAGGATAGAGGCTGGGCTAATAGGGGAGGAAACAGGACAGTGGGGCTGGGTATCCTGGGGAGGGGTTTCTCCAGTGTGTGCCAGGGGCTGGAGCTGCACAAGGCTGTGCCATCCAAACCCAGCAGGAGAGATGCTTACCATTAAGAGATGCCACTGCATATATTTTACCCCTTACAGAAAATAAAAATAAAGACAGGACTGGGCTGGGCTGGATTAAAGGTGGTGCACACCTTTAGTCCCAGCACTTGGAAGGCAGAGGCAGGTTGATCTTTGAGTTTGTGGCTAACACGGTCTACAGAGAGTTCCAGCACAGCTAGGGCTACACAGAGAACCCTGTCTGTAAGAAACCAAAACCCACCACTACCACCAAAAACAAAAACAAAACAACTAACAAATCAAATAAAAAAACCCAACTAAAAATGAAGCTTAGTTTAATGAAGAGGAGGAAAAAGGGAAAACAATGAGAATCTACGTGTAGAGGCACATGCCCACGATCCTAGCAAGAAGGCCGAGGCAGGTCCAGTGTGGGTTCCAGGTTAGCCTGTACTAAATAATGTCTCCAAAAGAGCAAATACACAAAGTCAACCTAAAAGACTTTAAAATAAAGAAATCAAGCAACCAAAGGATAAGGTTCTGGCACTGAAACACATTTAAAACTCAAGTTTCTATTACAGCTACTCTATCAATGCTGTAAGAAAATTATTATTTTACAATATTCACTTTTTTTTACGTGTGTGTGTGTTTTGTATGTGTCAGTGAGGTGCCTACCAAGCTGGAGTTACAGGCCTTTGTGAGCTGCTTTGGGAAGGTGCTAGGATCTGAACTTGGCTCTTCTGTTAGAGCAGTAAGCTGAGCCATCTCTCCAGCCCATTAAATTACCAATGCGTTTATATTTATACAAAATCAAATCCCTTTCAAGTACTCACGTGAGAGAAAGCAAGCCCTGTGGAACTGTTTGGGGGAATCAAAATGCCCCAGGGTCATATTTCCATGCATTCAATGCTCAATATTTAAAAGAGGTTCAAAACAACTCATTCGACATCTCATCTCTTAAGTCATTACAGATAAAAAGCAGTCAAGAGTAAATTAACTGCTCCCCAAACCAGTAATGTTTCTTCAGTCTTATGACATTGGCAACTCTGCGGCTTATTTTATATAAATGGCGTCCTAAGTGACACACCAGTAAGGTAAGAATTCATAGTCATTGAGTGATGCAACATTTGGAAGATGAACCATACAGGAGTGTGGTTTCTACTCCCAGAGCCTCCGGCCCAGGGACGGAACAGCCCAATTACCTAGCAAAGATTCTCTAGTGAATTCTTCAGGTGATGATGGTTCTGTGGCTACAAAGACACAGGTGAAGGGGTCAAGTTCCCCAGTCTGGGAGTTAACAGAAAATATAATTCACCACAAAGTAACAGGCAACTATCTCAAGAAATATGTAACAGTCTCTACAGCAACACTCCTTAATAAAAAGGCAATATAAAGGCCAAAAGGAAGAAATATCTTGCTAAACAATCGTAACTTTAAAACACATTGAAATCTTTAAAAAGTAAATCAAATTCGGTCGAAGTCACTGTCACCAGATTAACGTTACCCAGATTTGGAGACTCACACGGCTATTTTCTTTAGAGGAACACAGGCAACATCCTAAGAACTACAGCATTTTACAATAACTTCCCTTCACATTCGGATCTGACACGGTCTATTATAGCTCAAAAAGAGATCTTAAAGTATCTTAGTTGCTCAGATGACAAGGTTCTCTCTGAGAAACGAAATGTTTTTCAGGCATAAAATAAACGAGACACCGGAAAAAAAAAAACGTGACCCCGAGGAAGAGCTCAACCAAAAATCGCCCTTACCAACGAGGTGGAAGTACCACTCTCCAACTATTTTTATTTCCTACTAGGCTGACTATTGTACAAAGCAGGTCAAGAAAGCAAAGTGATCTGCTGATAAGTAAACAGAAAACTTTGCTTCTAACCCCAGGGCAAGGCTACAGGGCAAAAATCCCCTCTCTCTGAAGAAAACACAGGAACAGATAAGTTATCTTTCCTCCAGGTGTAAGTTACCTTATCTTTTAAGAACAGCCACAACTAAAAAAGTGTCAACTTGCACTTGTGGGGAAAGCAAGCCTGAAGCACCCTGGGTTAGCATCCGGGCTCTGCTGCACCGTACCAACACCGAACACCAAGATGCATCGGCTTCAGAGGCAGGGAAAGATGGTGCACCGGTATCCCGGGAGCGGATGCAGAGCCCAGGCTTCGGGGAGGACCGCGCTCGCGCCTCGCGTGGGAAACCGCGCTGGTGTGCCGTGCACGGCATCCCTCCCGACCGCAGCCCTCACTGTCTGTGGGTGCAAACTCGCGCAGAACGCGTCGGTGGCTGGGTCGCCCGGTTCTGGTCCAGGGGCAGAGCGCGACCGCCAGAGGAGCCGGGCTGGCTCGTCCCCACGCCGCCCCGCCCCGTCCCCGCGGCCCCGTCCCCGCGGCCCGCGCCCCCCAGGCCCACCTTTGATGCCCGCCATGGCGGTGACGTCGCTCCTGGCTCCACGACCCGGGCGGTGGCCGGGAGACCCGAGACGCGCGGCAGCGGCCAGACAACACCCGGAAGTGCACGACGCTGCACTTCCGCCGCCGGCTCGCGCGGGGGCGTGGAGGGCACGCGGGGCCGGTTCGGGGCCGGCCTTGTTCCTTCGCGGCTGCGGGGCCGGCCGGGACGTGCGGGGCGGGTCTGCGGTTCCCGGGAAGCAGCGCCTGCCCCGAAGTCTCCCCCGGGGCTCGGGAGAAAGAGCTTGAGGAGCTCGTGAAGACCCGGCTGGTGTGTTCGCGGGCTCACTTCGCGGGCTCACTTCACCGTCCGCACGGCGAGCCCATTCCTCCTCTCGCCGGCCAGTCTGCGACACGGGAAACGGAGGGTCTCTGCTTCTCTCCTCGGGTTCCTACACAGATCGGGACTCGGATGAAGCCCTCCTCCCCGCGCCCCCATTTGGGTGCAGCGGGCCGAGGCATGGATGGGGCTAATAAAGATGCATCCTCTTGGGAGTCTCTTCTTGGTGACAAGAGGGATGGGGGCGAGGAAGCCCCCGCAGAGATCCAATATATTTATGTAAGCTTCCCACATATCATATGCTGGGAAACCGGGTAGGCATTAGGATGAGCAAAAACCAGGTGTAGTTTCTGCCCTCGGGTGGCTTGCAAACTAGAAAGAGAATACTCAAAAAGTAAGAGTGCAACGCAGATACTCGCTAGTTAGGATTTCCACTCCAAAATATACCACTTCGGCATAAAGATTACTTCAGCTGAAGACAGAAGAGGAACTGGCTGCTCTCCTCTTTTCTGTACAAAAGCAGAGCATAAGTTTCTCCTTGTAAAGGTAAAGGAACTTCCCTGTGTTACATAAAAAGGTATTTGCAACACAATTTTCTTCCCATCTGCAAATATTTTCATTTCTGAGGAAGAGACAGATGTCTCTAAGCAATTGGAGTCTGTACAAATATTACAGAATTATACCCTTATCTTCCTTTAGTTTCCTTGTGAAAGCCCGAACTTTTTCCATCTAGTCACTTTCCCAAAATGTATTCCCTCTTGTTAAAATGCCCCATAGGCTCTCAGACCTAGCCAGTTAGATTTTCCCTTCTTTGGAGCCTTGCTAAGCCTGTGAAACAAACTTTCCCCTTTAAATCTGCCTTATGGTTGCTTAATATTCAGGTCTCAGCTCTTGAAGCTGAAAAGGCAGAGCAAACCTTTATTTTAGGAATACCTAAGAGTTAGGAAAGGTGGGAAACAGACTTTCGGTTTGATCTGACGGTTTCTCTCTGTGGGAACGCAAAGTTGATTTGTTTGCGTGTGGGGGAGGGTGGAGTGGGAGACGTGCTTTGCCAACAAATGGAGCAGGGAGCTTGTAAAGCTGGAGAGAAGAGAAGCCAATGGCTTAGCCTGGGTTATTGTAGGCCCTATCCAAGAACTCCTGGAATTTGTACTTACACAGACTCAAAGGGAGTCACCCTATGAATTAATTAGGGAGAAATGAAACTGGGAGGCAGGAACACATGGACATATCAAGATCATATCAGGAGAACCAGGCCCAGGAATTTATGGGGCAGAAAAGATGGTGAAAGAGGGTAACTCTTGTCTGAACCCCATAAAGTTTCAGATCCTTAACACCACAGTGACCTGCCTCTATACCAACCTATCATAGAATACCTGGCCAGAGCATTAAAAATTAGGTTCCTTGGGTTACTGAGCTAAAAAGTTTAAAACATATCAGGCCAGTTGACCTTGCTGCTTCTAGAGAGATCCAGCCAACTGCAGGGAAGAGCTGACCTTGCTGCTCATGAGAGATATCGTTGCCAGGAAACCAGCCCAGATGGCCCCCAACTCGTTCCAACTTGTAGCTTTGCTTCTGAAAATAGCACAGACTGAGCTCATCACCCCTCTTAGCCCAAAGCCTGCCGCTCCCCCCCCAACCCCCGCAAGAGAAAGAACAAAGAAAGCCAGAACTGTTCATGGTTGTAGCACTTCCCACTGCAAATCGTTTCTGAAACGTAGCCTCTCCTTTTCTGTTTTAACCATTGGAAGCTTGCTAGGCTGGAATCCCTCTGCTTTGGGTGCTCTGGGAGGGACTGGGGCCTATAAATCACCTACAATCCAGAGCTCGGGACTCTCTGCTGAATACCAATGCCTTGGTGTCTGTGAGAGTCCCAGATTGAGCTGCGAATAAAGATCCTTGTGTGTTTTGCAATGGACTTGACCCCTGGTGGTCTTTTGGGGGTCTTTCGAGTTGGGCGTAAGTGTGTGTCAAGGACCAAGGAGTTCCTGACTCCTGTTTCCCACTGTTAACTAAGTGTACTCCACTGCTTACCCCGCCACCTCTTCATATTTTGGGACCTGGATCTAATCCTCCATTTCCTGTTCTGGATCCAGTTTGGCTTATTCACAATGCAGCTGTTTTTTGCAGCCTTTTTCTCAAACCTGATTTCCAGTCTGGTTCATTGTCTTAGCAAGACAAACTTGGTCCACTCCTTAAACCACTTGAACTTTGCTTCAGTCTTTAACTTCATTCTGTACTCCATGTATATGTATAAAGTCACATAAGTGGATTTCTGTATGCATGTGATATTTGAGTTAATTAAGACTGGAATAAAAGACTTGAATTCAGCTGGGCGTGGTGGCGCACACCTGTGGTCCCAGCACTAAGGGAGGCAGAGACCTGTGAGTTTGAGGTCAGTCTGGTCTACAAAGTCCAGGACAGACAAGGCTACACAGAGAAATCCTGTCTGGAAAACCAAAACCAAAAAACCAAACCAAACAAAAAAACCCCAGAAACAAAAAACAAAACAGACAAAAACTGGAACTCTCCTAGTCCAAGATACCAAGGTAGACAGATTTTTATGGCAAATTACTGCCACTCAATCACTAAACTTGGGCTAAAGAGATTGCTGAGTGGTTAAGAGCGCTGGCTGGTCTTCCAAAGGACTCAGGTTCAATACCCAGCATCAACATGGCAGCTCACAGCTGTCTGTAACTCCAGTTCCAGGGGATCTGACACCCTCACACAGACAGATGGAGGCAGAACACCAATGCACATAAAATAACCATTTTAAAAAGGAACCATTAAACTTTGTAAATTTATTATTCAATAAATTCTGACATTTCCACATTGTGGAAAGACTCAAAGTGCTTATCAATGTTTCTGGCATTGTACTCCAGACATAAAATTGTGAAGAAGTCAATGATTCTGTCTCAAATGTTACCACAACGCCTGCTTTCCTTTTGTTCTGTGGTGTTCCATTTTTGAAAGCAGGAATGGTTTTGTGTGCATTGCTGATCAATGGTGACGATCTCACATCTCAGGGCTTGTAGCTTGGCTCCGAGGAAATGGATTAAAGAAAAAAAGTGCTTTGTGAGGAAGCTTCCAGATGCTCCTGCACTTAAATTGTATTCCCTAATTTATGTTAAATATTGAGCATTAGATGTCTTTGATGACAAAGGGAAACTCAGACTGTGTATCTGGTCAGAGGGTTCTATAGACTATTGTTCCCAGAGTCACAGAATTATAGGACATTGCCCTCCTTTAACTTTCCCAGGAGACTGGAGTCTTTGTAGCAAAAATTCAAACAAAACAAAACACCACAATAACCACTTGAAGGTCTAGTTCAGTTTCCTGATAATGTCTAAGAAACAAAACAAACCCAACCAACCAACATTACCACTAATCACTCAAATGGCTAATTTGGTTTTCTGATACTGCTAGGGACTGGAAACTTAAGATCTTAAAGATGTTGTTTTCAAATGTCGTATTCAAAGATCACCTATAACAGAATTCTTTGGGATGCTATTTTAACTCCCAGATTCTACTTTACATTATTTGAACATTACATTTACATTACATTTCTTTTTTTGGGCAAAGCCCAGAAATATAAAATGTTACGATGCATCTTGAAAATAATTGCTGTGAAAACCATGGCTTGAAAATCATTGCCCCCAAAAGAGAAGATGGTTAGAAGCTTTCTTCAGTTTTTCAAGTTTGCTTATGATAAATGTTTGCTAATGATAAATTGTTTAAGTGTTCTTTAAATGTTTTCTATAATAGTTACTCTTTGTTACTTTTCGTGACTTCCTAACATCTGAAGTTAAGCCACAGAGTTGGGGTCAGAGGGGAGACCACAGATGGGGTCACAGAGATGGGGTTAGTTGTCAGCTGCTGTGTATCTAGTGCTTTAGGAAATGTTTGGAGCTGGACAGATGGCTCAGAGCCTTTGGTGCCCTTGTAAAGAATTTAGCACCATAGAAGCGGCTTATAACCACTTGTAACCGCAGTTTCGGGAGATCCAATTCCATCTTCTGGCCTCTGGGGGCACCAGGCAAACGTGATACATACATGCAAGCACTCACACGTATGCGTAAACAATTCCTTAAAGGAGATGTACTTTAATATTTTTTTCATCACTATTAGGTGGGCATTCTGACTCTTACAGACCAACTCACACAGGGCATAGAGTTTTAGTTTTTGCTAAAAAACTTTTATTATGGAAAAATTTAAATACTGTATGTGAAAAGTACCAATAATAGTACAGTAAACTTCTACATACTGTTGTAGTAAATGTCTATTAATATTATTAAGTCATATGATTGTTATAGTGCTTATTTTTAACTTGCTATCATATCAATAAAAGACACAGACACCTGTTAGATTAATATGCCTCAAACTCTGGGGCGGGGCAGATAATAATCCATGCCTCCCATGCCATCTGTTTTAATTATTTCTATCTGGGCTACTTCCCCTCCATAGTCCCCATAAATACTTGCAGAAGCTTTTCATGTTGGCTGCTTCTCTCCATAATGGATCCTCAGAGCAAAGTCCTCCTGGCCACATGATTCTTCCTTACCCTAATCTATGGCGGGTGACTCTGCTCTCTTCTCTTCTCCTGTCTCTCTCCCTTCCGCCATCCCCCTCCTGAGATCCTTCTGATCCAAGCCCTTGAACCTTAGCTCTAACTACCTTTCTTCTGCCCTGCCCACATGTAGGCCTTTATTCAGCCAATCAGGGATAATTTTTGAGGTAGGTTATACAGCATCACTTGGTACACATGAGAGTTTGCTTGTAGAACAGTAAGAAACTCAGGGCACATGCAATCATTTAAATACAAAGCACGAGAGTATGCTGTAACAACATACCATGAGGAACTTCCAGTTCTCAACAATAGTGTTGCTTTATTTATTCTCCCTACCTATGTCCCCTCCTCCAAATGGTTTTCATTGTACTCTAAAGCACATTCCAGACAGACTTGCACTGAGTCTCTCTCTCTTTCTCTCTCTCTCTCTCTCTGTGTGTGTATGTCTATTATAGAAAGAATTGATTTGCAGCCGGTGAGCTGGTGAATCTCATATGACTACACAGGATTTGAGACAGGCACCTGAAGTGTGGGTTAGTTGTATATACTTAGCCCTGAACCTATGAGATCTGACACTATCTCCAAGGAGATATACCAGAATCAAAATGATGTTTAGGAGAGCAGAGTGGTGTCCAGTTGAGAACTGTTTGCTGTGTAGACAAATTCTTCCGTAACACATTAGATCACAGAAATGTTCTACTCTGTGGCTAGAGAGAGGAGGAAAGTACCCCCTCCCCCCTCTCATAGGCTCATGTGATTTAGATCCCCATTCAACCTGGCTTCTGAACGGATCTTATCTAACCATTCTTTTTATTATGGCCATACCCATCATATCACCCATTTTCTTCTTTAGGGCATCAATTATTTATTTAGCTCAGTTGCCATTAAAATATAAATTAGGACATCCTTTCTTGCTTTTAAATCAGTCTATAACTATAAATGGCACATGGAGGGGCCTCAAATAAAAGTTTTCTTGTAAAGGTGATTAGGTGATTCTACATTGCAAAATACAAAAGCTACTTTTATTCTTGCTTCAATTTTCCAGCAAGGGACCATTATTGTTCACTTTATCTCCTTTTCCTTTACCTTTTTATTCTCTCTCTGTTGTACACTGTGTGTATGTGTAGGGGGTGGGGAGAGACATACCATGGAGAAGTCAGAGAACAACATGGAATTTTCTCCTTTTATCTTTATATGTTGTCCTAGCTTTCTTTTTATTGTTGTGTTTATAACATCTGACCAAAAGCAACTTGAGTTTATTTCATTTTATAGCTCACAGTTCCTCATTGAGGAAAGTCAGGGCAGGAACTCAAGGCAGGAGCTGAAGCAGAGACCATGGAGGAACACTGTTTACCAGCTTGTTGTCTCTGGCTTGCTCAGCCTGCTTTCTTATACCACCCAGAACTACTTACTCCTGTTGTGGCATGACCGCCAGTGAGCTGGGTCCTCCCACACCAATTATTAATCAAGAAAATAATCCTACAGACTTTCCTACAGGCCAATCTGGTAAGATTCCCTCTTCCCAGATGACTTTAGCTGATGTCAAGTTGACAAAACAAACAAACCAGTTTATTTGGGTGTCAGGGGTCAAATTCAAGACTTTGTAGCAAGGCCTTTATCTGTAGAGCCACCTCACTGCCCTCTCTTTCTTTCTTTTTTCTTTTTTTAAGCAGAATTCTCTTTTCAGATTATTTCTAGGATCTTCTACTCAAGATAGAAACAGCAGTATTCCCACAGTTTGGTCCTTCCCTCCTCTTTGCCTTGTCTAAATTTTATGCCTACCTGCCTCTTTCTATTGCAGTAAATCTGGCCAGATTTACACTGGCTTTGAAGTTTGGGTGTGCGTATCTTTGTCTACCTGGCCAGCTTGCTTGGATACTTAATACCCACCATAAAATCAGCCAAATTAAGGACAGAATTCTCTGTTATCGTTGCGGTATTTTAAGATTGCTGGATTCCATTCAAAGCCTCCCATTTCCTGGCCCCCCCTGTTCAGAAAATTACTTTGCTTCACTGGCCTTGCTTGCCTATCTCATGCCTCCAATTTAAAAATTCTCCAGTGTATCTCGCTACCCACTACAGTACCTCCCTGGTAGGTACTGACAAGTGTGTTAAATGCTAACCAAAAAACAGGCTGAGTGCATGACTGACTGCTCCTCAAAACATGGCCAGAGGGGGTGGGGGGAGGGTGGGGTGCGGTAAAGGGATGGCGGGGGGTGGGGGGTGGGAGGGAGGAACGAGGGTGTTATCCATCAAGCCCCAGGCTCTGGTTAGATCCTTGCTTTTTTTTTTTTTTTTTAATCATTCATGTCTCAAGCTTCAAAGTCATTTCCTGGGCCCTACTCTTCCAGAATTTGCCACTCAGTGCCTATTATCCTGTTATAGTTTTGATCACAGAATTACCACTACCTATTATTTTTGTTTGTCCTGTGCTACGTCATCCTGTTTCCTCAAATACAAATACAAGGACCTTGCTATTTCCCATGACTAAAACACGGCTGTTTTATTTTATATTTTATTTTATGCTATATTAGGCATTCAACACCTACTTGTTGAATGAACGCATCCAAGAAACTCAGAGAAACATTTTGTCTGGGTTATTTGTCTATTCATACAACATTGTCTCCTCTTGGCTTCTCGTACATTCTTAGGGTTTTCATGTTTCAGGTACTGTGCGAAGGTCCCGAGCTCGGAAAACACAACGTCATTCCTTTAGTACCGTTCACCTGGTTCCTATTTAGTACACAGTAAGAGAACACCAGTCCTAAGCAGGGTGGCGTTACCAACCCTCAAAGTAACGCCCTTCAGAGAGGCTACAGAGATTTTGGATATAAGTATTCCTAGTATTTCTCGACTTCCCTTCCAGAAAGTTTTTAGCCTCTAAAACTTTGGCAGCTTCGCGGTAAACGAACCTTCCGGAACGTGCACGCACTCGCCAGCCAGACACAACGCGCTTTACCGGGTCAGTGCCCAGACTCCGCCCACGCGACAGCGCCCTGTCTGGCCCCGCCCACAAGGCGGCGGAGCTCTAGGGGCCGGGTAGAGCGCGACCAATTACGGACGCATACGTGTCGCAGCGCAGTGACGTCAGAGTGGCGCAGGACGGAGAGTCGTTGCGCCGCGCCGCGGTCGGTCGGTGCGGTCACGGTTGTGGGTTCTTGGGGTCGCTGTGCAGCGGGTTACGGGTCCGCAGCGGGTCACGGGCCGCCGAGCGCCGTCTTCACCCGGCGCCATGGCGGTGGCCGCGGTCGGCCTCCCGGGAGCCGCGTGCTGCCGGCTGTTGCGCCTGCTGTCATTCCTGCTGGTGGCCGGCCCTGCGCTGTGCTGGAACGACCCTGGTGAGTGCCGCCCTGCGTGCGCCCGTCCGCTTCCTCGCTGCCCTTCTGACCGGTTTACCTCCGGTCTGTCCTCTCCGGGCTGCTTTGCTGGTCTGGTGAGGACCTCTGGGAGTGGGCGGGGCGCACCAATGTGTTCTGAAAAGTTCTCCAGGTCCTCGGACTTCCAGATTGTCCACTTGTCTCGGACTAGGCCGCATCCTTGAGTCCCGATGGCAAGTTTGACCCTCACCTGTGCATCTTGTCTTGTTGTCATGGCTGTTTGATGCCATAATCGCCCACTGTTGTCATGGCTGTCTGTTGCTATGGCTCGCGGTTACCATGCCACCAGCAGTCTCTGAGTCATGAGTAGTGGCCAGAACCGCAAACCTGGGAATTCTGGATTGTATTGGTTTTGTGGGCTGGATTCCTGCCGCTTATTCTAATTAGTGCAGTCAACCGCGTTGTTTACACTAGCTTTCTTCATACTTTTCACGGTACGTGGGAATTTAAAATAAATTTTAACTTTCCGGTGCTAGTACAGGAGAATTTACTACGGGGGGGGGGCGCTCTTTTTATGTATAGCTGTTATTAAAATGTAGAACTCAGCTAGCTGTCAGTTAAAACGACATTTTTTTTTTTTTGGTCTGGAGGGGAAAGCTGTCAGCCGTGGAAAATACAGCAGTGGACGAGCATGCCTGGAACTTGCATTAAGCAACAGGTGTATTTTTGTAAGATTTTGTTGGTGCGTGCTGAAGTGAGGCTGTGCAGTTGGTCCCCACGCTGAGTTATAACGATGCCTTGTCAGGAGTTAAGACACGCTGTTTGGTACAAACTGCTTGAACACTTTCTTTTAAGCAATCCTAGAAAGTTGTGTGAAAATGAGAGACCTGCTTAGAATTCACCAAAGCCTGGGGAAGTATAGAGATGTAGACTCAGGGGAATTAGAAGAAAAACAACCACATTTAAATTAATGGTGAACCGCTTCCTGGCAATTCTTTGTCTACTTTGGCTGTAAAAATCATTGTTCTGGAACAGAAAGCACCAGAATATTTTGCAGTACTAATTCGGTTGGTTTCCACCTCATTTGAGGAACTGTTTTATGAAGGTGCTTTATTGGAATATTGATTATTAAGTTGTGGTTAAGCAACTCCTCAATTTATTTTTGTTTACTTTGTGTTTAGGTAATATAAAAACACTTAATAATATGTCTAGGAGGGGAGGAAAAACCCCATTCTCAGATTAAACAGGGCAAGGACTATTTAGCTAATTCTCAACCTGTGGGTTGGTTGAGACCCCCTGACCGGCATGGAATGACCCTTTTTACAGGATGCGTAGACCATCAAAAAACAGTAATAAAATTACAACGAAGGTAATTTTATAGGTCAAGGTCACCACAACATGAGGGACTGTATGAAAAGGTCTCAGCATTAGGAAGCTTGAGAACAACGGCTCAGCTAACTATGCCTTGGATTCTGAGAGTATGGCTGTGAAGAAAACATTTTCGTGTCCCCAGGGGATTTCTGTCTATTGAGGAGGGTACACAGTCAACATGTAAATAGCTGGTCATGTGGTGAAATGAGTTATGGACAATGGTAAAGCAAGGAGAGTGGGGTTTGCAGGCAGAGGGGGTACTTAAAAAAATATACATTGATCAGGGGAGAAGTCACCATGAAAGTTTTTCAGAAACCTGAAGGGAGAGAGCTGTAAATGATGTGATTTAAATTTTTGAAAGTTCATGTGGGCTATCCCTTGGAAAACAGGCTGAAAAATGGGTGGGAGGGAAACTGGAGCTTTGTGGAAAGGAGATTTTTATAGTAGTTTCCAAGAACAGGGACCCTTTTAGGTCAGGGGAGAGTTAGTGGAGTTGGATTATCTCTCTGTTTTGAAGTTGGGTACTCTGATGAGGTAAGGGATGGGGGGAAGATGAGGATGCAGAGTAGTGGGTCGTACCTTTAATTCCAACATGCAGGGTTTAGAGATCTACAGAGCAAGTTCCGAGACAGCCAGGGCTATACAGAAAAACCCTGTCTTTTTTTTTTTTTTTTTTTTTTTTTTTTAAGGGGGATAAGGATGATGCAAACATTCTGGCTTGAGTGACTGAAGTGTTAGTATTTTCCTGAGATGCTGGGAGGTATAGGGTCAATTGAGTTCAGCGGCCGTGGTTGCATTTATCTTAAGCCTGACACCTGAGAAAAGATGGTGAATTTTGAGTCAGAAGTTCAGGGGATCCTGTGTGTGCTTTGTTTGGTTTAACAAGCTAGGTGGGTATATGGTGAGCATTTTCTTAGACCTGAAGGCTCTCTGGAGAATTTTGCTCTGGGGTTATGGTAATTAAACTCCTGTGTAAATAGTTCTTAAAATTTTCTTCCTACTATTCCTCATACTCAATTCTATACTCATACTAGTATTCATCAAATATTCTGCCAGACAATTTTAATAAATTGTATCTAAAGTTTACAGTAAATTTAAGATTAATATCTTAATTTTAAAGGTGATGAAACTTATGAATAAATTTATCACCTTGACCAAAGTCTTATTAAGTTGCTGTTGTCAATTTAGTTTAGTGTTCCTCACATTATTCAACAACCCTCCTATGTAGTAAATTAAGGTTATTCTTCTTCACAGTTAGCTTATTAATAGTGTAACTTAAAATCATGGACCATTTTTATTGCTTTGTTTTTCTTTTTTATGTATGAGGCAGTAATTTGTATTTAGTGTAGCAAACTTTAATATAGTTCTTGGAAATTTTAAATTTTTTTAAAATAATTTATTTAATTTTATATTCATTAGTGTGAAGGTGTGAAATCCCTTGGAATTGGTGTTATAGACAATTGTGAGCTGCCATGTGGGCACTGGGAATTGAACCCAGGTCCATTTGGAGGAGCAGACAGTGCTCTTAACCACTGAGCCATCTCTCCAGCCCCCTGGAAATTTTAAATTTTTTAAGGATTTATTTTTATTACTTTAATTGTGTGTGTGTGTGTGGGGGGTACGGGTGTGGTATGTGTATATGAATATGAATGCAAGTGTTCACAGAGGTCAGAGGTGTGGGATCCCTCTGAGCTGGGGTTACAGGCAGTTGTAAGCTGCCTGATGTGGGTGACAGGAATTGAACTCAGGTCCTCAGGAAGAGCAGTGTGTGCTCTTAATTACTCAGCCATCTCTCCTGCCCCTAGATTATTGTTATTTTTTTTGAGACACCATTTCAAATGTAGCTCAGGCTAGCTGTGAACTTAGGGTGCTTCTGCTTGGACTCCCGAAGTGTTTAGATTTTAGATTTTCATCCCATACTGAATTAAGTTTGTATGTGGCTGCAGGTGAAGATTCTTCTAGAATCATCAGTTATGTCTCTTCCACTTATTAAAGACAATTTTTCCTTCTTTGTTGTTGTTCGCTGAAGTACTGTGCTTGTCTGAAGCCGAGTTTGTTAATACTACATAATGAAGATGCATGAAGAATGATGTGACGGTTTTGATTAGGTTTAAGTCAAACCTTCCTTAAAAAGGACTCTTCAGATGTGAGCTCCAGGCATTTCCTAAGCTGTCCGATCAGAACTGCTGTTGATTGCACCTTTGGAACTGGATTAAACTCAGTGATTTATTATTTATTTATTTATGGTTTTTTGAAACAGGGTCTTTGTAGTTTTTTGTTTTTGTTTTTTCCTCTTAATTTTTTTTGAGACAAGGGCTTATGTAACCTGACCTCAAACTCCCTTGTAGCCAAGGCTAGCAAACCATTCAAGTGAGAGTAAATCCTTTTGGTTCCATAAGAGATACAGTATCAATTTACTCTGTTTTTGCCATTCTGGTTAGTCACCGCATTAAAGCGGCCTTATCTTTCCTGTGAAGCTGCCCTTTGCTCACTTGGATTGGGGAATAATTTGTGTAATGATCTTGGCGATGTACCAGAGTTTTACCACTAATTACTCCTTGTCTGAATCTGTCTCCTAAGGGTTAGAAAATGAAAGTGAAAAAATTTCTAATTCTGTCAGTTTTAATTATTAGCTAGAATTATAAAGGATGAGGTAGGGTTCTCCCTTATCAGCAGGGCTGTTTATGATTACATTCCCTACTGGGAAATCAGGCTGTGTGTTAAATTTTTTAATCTTTAATAACTATGTTTAAAGTAATAAAGTAATTGGTTGTCACTTTAGCAATGAGTTAATTTTTGATATTCACTTGAGTATCATGATTTCTCATTTTCATATTTTTCATGATTTGATCTATATTTGTGTTTAAAATGCAGCATAATTTATTTATAAATGTGAACAAGTAATACTATTTCAGAAGTTGAAAAAAAAAGTACCACTGAACACACTGCCTTTATTTTTGAGAGTTTTGTGATTTATATAAAGAGGATGAGCCAAGTTTTGCAATGGAAAGTCTTTATTAGAACTGTTTGGAGGGGCCAACCATGGTGGTGCATGCCTTTAATCCCCACCCTCAGGAGGCAGAGGCAGGCGGATCTCTCAGAGATCGAGGCCAGCCTGGTCTACAGAGTGAGTCCAGGACAGCCAGGGCTACATAGAAAAACCTTGTCTCGAAAAACCAAACCAAACTAACCAACCAACCAACCAAAAAACTGTGGATGAGAGCCGGGATGAAGGTGCTTGCTGCCAAGTCTAATGATTTTAGGTCTGCTCCTTGGGCCACACCGCGAAAGGAGAGAGCAGTGTTCGCGGACTGTCCGCTCACCTCCACCTGTTACTGCTGCATACTCAGACACATACAAATAAAACGTTAAAACTCCCGTCTTCGGTTGTTTTGAAACAAGGCCTCACGTTGCCTAGGCTGGCCTTGAACTTAATGTGTAGCAGACCTTGGCTTTGAACTCCTGACTCTCCTGCTTCTGTTTCCTAAATGTTGGGACAAGACTGTGTTGATTCTTTAATAAACTAGATTTAAAAAGATGAGAGAAAAGCACAAATTACAAAACTGCATTTAGTCAGGTCAGGTCCCTGTGGAAGGACTTCCCAGACGATTCATTCATCTGAGGACTCAGAACAACCACTGCTTAGATTTACAGGCTGTCTCGGCTGGCACACTTAGCTTTCCGTCGTTGTCTGGAATCAGATGAAATTCTGGAGCCTCCTTCCTTTCTTTTTCACTGAAGCTGAATGTTGAAAAACGTAACATGGACCCAGCTGTTGACCAGAAGAAGTCTGTGATCGATTCATCGCCATGGCTATCAGCCCTCCCCATTTGTAAGACTGAAGTCACTTGATCCCCTTGGAGCGGCTCTCAATGAGTCATTTATCTTGCTGGTCCGCCTTCTGCTTGTGGTTATCAGTTTAGTTGCTTTTTGAGACAGGATCTAGATCTTTAGCCCAATTAAAGATTTTCTTGCCTTCAACTCATGCTTTTCTGGCCTCAGTCTCCAAGGGCAGGGCTAGGGAGGAACTGTGCAAGCTGTGCGGCAGACCTGCCCCGCCTGTACATTATCCATTTCCCAGCACCGTTTGTTCACTAATGTGTCCTTACCCCCATTGAAGTGCCTGTTAGTTAACAGTTCTGAGCATTAGAGCCAATGTATCGCTTAGCTTTTCTAGTTGTCTAATTGTCAGTTATGGTTACAGCGTATATTTATATTTAACTGTTTTTACATACACAAGATCTGTGTGTGTGCATGCATGTGTTGATTCCTGTGGAAGCCACAAGAGTACATCAGAACCCTCGGCTCTTCAGCCAGTTAACCTTTCGTGGCTGGAAATATTGAACCTGCTCCTGCGGCCCTTTAGTTTGTAAGGCTGATTTTAAAATTGTTTTGATGTCTGTCTGATCGGTAAAGCATAAATGGAGATCTGTATCTGCCAACATAAATGACTGACCGTGATTACGATTAAGAAATGAAGAGGCCCCGTGAGATAGCCCAGTGGGTAAGGGTACTTGCCACACAAGCCTGATGAGTTTGATTTCATCAACCCAGAGAGCCAGCTCCCGGAAGCTACCCTCTTATTCCACACATGAGCAATGGCGTGGGCACATGCAAACCCTTACACAAGCTAAGGAAAAAGTTTACAGAATGATATTTACTGCATGTTTCGGCTTTTATGAGGTAAACTGACAAGGATCTAAACAGTCTATTTTTGTCACAGTCTGATTGGGTATTTTTCAGGCTGTTAATTGTGGTCATCACAGATATGGGAAGTTGGAGAAAGCAGGATTGGCTTTTATAAAGGTGACACTTGGATAGAATTGGGGGCAACACGACCCTCTAATATGTTAAACTGCTGAAAGCAGAGCTTTTTTTTAATATATGCTTTTGCAGAAAGGGTTGCCTGTGTAGAAACATCAAAATGGCTGGCCTGTTGGTTTGGCCAAGATAGTGGTTTAAAGACTCTGCTGGTGAGACATTCTTGCCATCATTTTCCCAAGGACTGGTACTTTAAAGAGGCAGTGTTTGTGGTCCTTTAGCATAGCCCCCTTGCCCAAACTCTCTGATGAATATTCTGTGGCTTGAGACTGCCCCCTTTCTGACCAAGTGCCTGCAGCTTCCCAATTCTCTCTGAGTTTTGAGGTAAGCAGGCACCAGGTAAGCATGTGGCTGTAGGAGAGGGCCTAGTGCCCTCTGCTTCTCTGTGACTCTTTGATGAGCTCCACAAATCCCATACTGACAGTGGAGCATAGGTCATTCTTACAGAGCCAGTGTCTTCCCCTCCTCGAGATACTCATCTGCATTTTGTATCTGACTACTCCTCTGCATGGTTTCTCACTATTAAGCACATCTGTCAACATTAATGTGTGTAAACATTAGTATGTAGTACTTTACCTGTTTTCAAGGTTTGTATAAAGCTGAACACTCTGTAACTTCCATTTTGTGTAAAATGTTTCTGTCATTTGTTTAGTTTGATACATAAGTTCTAGTTTCTTTAGACGCTACATACTACAGGATACACTATATGACTAGGGAAGCAGTAGGGAGGTACCTCAAAACAAAACAAAACCCCAACAACAGTTAAGAAAAAAAATCCAGCTCTACTGCTTCTTGCCATTTGCTCAAAGACTCCAAGCCAACACATGACACGATGCCTGTGGTCAGTGTTACTGCAGTCACAGTAACTGAGCTATGGGACCCACCTGGTGTCTAGCACAGTTCGTGAACGGGTAAGGAAAAAGGTTTACATATACAGTGCAGTTTTTGCAACCATAAAGTTCTGCCATTTGCAGGAAAGTTCATACAGCTGGAGATGTTCCAGACTGGTTGCATGGGTTTTCGCTCAGCTGTGGATTCTAGATAATACAGATGCTTAGTATATGTGTAATGGTTGCTGAAAGTGGAATGTAGCTGTCTGGGGTAAAAAGGGTACTAATGGGATGGGGAGGGATAGAAAGGGGGAGGCTATGGGAGGAATATGCTCAAAGTACACTATTTATGTGCTTAAAAATGGTTTTCTGTAATTTTGTGTAAATAATAATAATAGGGCTGGCAAGATGACTCAGTGCACAAAGGCTCTTGTTGCCAAGCTTGATGGCCTTAGTTACAGACGAGGACCCAAGTAGTGGAAGGAGAGCATGGACTCCGTAGAGTGTTCTGTCCTCCACATACGTGCCCAGACATGTGCAAATGCACAGCGGGACCCACAATAACTGAGTGGAAAAAATTAAAGAACAAAGAGATTGCATTCTAATTATAACAAAAAAATCTAGGTTAGAATCTGCCTTTTTACCAGAGGGTAGATATTTAAATTATTGCCTGTAGGGACATTTTGTGTGTTTTTATCATTTTTAATTAACTATGAATATTATTATACAGTAGTTTTATATTATTGAACTTTGGAATTAGGAAAAATTATCCAGAACTAGTGGTGAAGAAATATCTAGCTTACAGTGATGAGAGGTTTTAAATGTGGTCATCTGAGTTTGTGCTGTGGGGTGCCCTTGAGTCTTCTCAGTTACCCCAAAAGCAGGGCGATGGGGAGGGGCGACCGATGCTTGACTTTGAAACTGTCCATAGGATGAGTCTGTTTTAGTAAGAGGTGCTCACTTTGACGCGTGTTCTCATTCCAGACAGAATCCTGTTGCGGGATGTGAAAGCTCTCACCCTCCACCATGACCGCTACACCACCTCCCGCAGGCTGGACCCTATTCCACAGCTGAAATGTGTTGGAGGCACAGCCGGTTGTGATGCCTTTACCCCCAAAGTGATCCAGTGCCAGAACAAAGGCTGGGACGGATACGATGTACAGGTAACAGCTACTGCCTCAGCAACAGCTTCAGTGGAGTGATGTTGTGTGACACTATTCCTGGGGAGACTGAGCAGACGACGCTCACTCCAGATAGGGAGCTTAATGACAGACCAAAGTAAGGACACCATAACGTCCAAGTTGGTGAACCAGTGAGTTTTACTGAGGTTGCCTACAGGAGCTTGGGCGAGGGGTGACTTAACGGGAGCAGATGTGCCTCACAGACCGCTGCATCATCAGAAGCCCACACCAGCATGGGTCCTAGCTCATGGTGGCTGGGTACCTCCAGGTGGCTGGACGGGTGGCGGGGGGGGGGGGAGTGTTGTCCAGAGCTCGCTGGTTTGAGAGCATCTCTTAGCAGTCCTCATGCTAGAGTATACACAAGGGCAGTCCTAGTTGTTTACCGTCAGGGCGTAGTGAGCTCCCCTGCAGGATGGAATGTGTCACCGCTAGTTGGACCTAAGCCTGTGTCTTAATGAGCTTCCCTCCAAGATGGAGGTTTATCTTGGAAGAAATTGATACACAGCAAATTTTAATCCACAGCAGATTTTAAACTGTTTATTGAAACATGAGTTTTGGAAAAACTAATGTTCCTGCTTGATAGAACCTTGATGCATGGCCTTTGTAGTTCACAGTTTTTGTTGTTTGGTTTTTGAGACAGGGTCTCACCATGTAGGCCTGGTTTCTTGGAGCTGGCTGTGTAGATCAGGCTGCCCTCGAGCGCACAGTGCTCTCCCTGCTTCTCCCTCCCAAGTGTTTGCATTCAAGGCATTCCTGGCTCTAGCTTGGTAATGATTTCACAGCCTCCTCCCATTATTACTGAATCCTGGCTAATGCAGACGTCTCACATCCATGCTAAATTACTTTTACAGTCCTGGTGGGGCTGGGGGTGCTAACAGTGTGCATAATAAATGTGTCATACACCACATGACTAGGATAGCAGGAAATTCATCTAGGAGGAGAGATAAAATAAATACTTGAATTGTACACATACCAACAGAAACACATTGTTTCACTTTGGGGGTGTAGGCATCACAGCTGGCTGTGCTGCCCACACATTTCAACCAGACACACAACCAGCTGTGTCTGGTTGGGGCACTGATGAAGACTCAGGGGAGACACAGGTGCTGACTTAGGAAGGAATCATGAAGTGTAGAGCCTCTCGTGTGTTGTTTAGTAGCAGCAATTTAAGTTGCAATGCAGTACTCAGAAACCACCTTAGCATGTACTGTTGTAGGTTCAGCGTGTTCTGCCTACTTAACCCAGTAAATTCAGAAGTCCTTTTCCAGACAAAATTAATAATAACATAGTAATGACAACAGCAAAAAGAGAATTGCATATTATGTAACTAAAAAACATTTGGGATTGAAAGAAATAATCAAGAAAGATGCTCCAAAGCTGGGCGTGGTGGCACATCTTTAATCCCAGCATTCAGGAGGCCAGCCTGGTCTACATAGTTAACTTCCAGGACAGCCAGAGCTACATAGTGAGACCCTATCTCAAAAAATCCCAAAAACCAAAAAAAGAAAAGAAAAAAGATGCCTCAGTCACTCCACTCCTAAGAATATATCCAAGAGAACTGAAGACATATTTCTTCCCAAAAACTATCAAGTATTTGTAGGAATATTCAAATAGCTAAAATATAGAAACAGCCTAAAAGTCCTTTGCTAATGAGTAATGTGATGTAGTCCATTCATAAGGTGGGGTGGAGTGTTGTTTAGTCATTGAAAAGAACACAGTGCTGATTGAGGCTGAAACATGGACCACTCTGAAAATATTCTACTAAAGGAAAGGTGACAGTTACAGAGACCTACATGCCTGTGATCCTCTTGACAAGAAATGTCCTAGTAGGGGGAGGTAAAGCAGACAGCATGGGGAGCTGGGAGGGGGAAGTGGGCAGCTGCTTATGGATTTGAGGGTTCTTTGGGGATGATGAATAGATTATGAAGTTGGTTATAGTAATGGTTGTGCAGCTACATGAATTGTGTGTGAATCCACCTCAGTGAGGCTGTTTGTTAGAAACAGTACAGCAGTGCACCTGAACATGAAAGAGCAGCATAATTTGAGCAAAACCTAACAAAAGGGCAGGAGAACCTGTTGCAGTGCCCTTGCTTGTATCTAAACCTTGTGAGGGAAGCATTTTATCTGTTCAGCAAAAATTAAAGAATTGAAGTTTCACCTGCTTGCTTACTTAGTTTTTGGTGGTGCCGGAGCTCAAACCTTGGATATTTGCTCAGTCCCTGATCTACACTCTAGTTTCAGTTTTGTTTGTTTGTTTTTTTGAAGTGAGATTTTTACTGTGTTCCCTGGCTGCTCTGGAACTTGGTGGGCAGCTTGGCTGGTCTCGGACTTCAGCCTCCTATTGCAGCATGCCACAGCGTTTGCATTATAAATTTGGACCATCATGTCTGGCTGAACATGCCTGCTTTCTCTGGGTCTCTTTGTTTCTCTCTCTCTGGTAAAATTTAAGCATTATGAATTCTTTTGCAGTTTTCTAAATATTATCTTTAAAAAAGCTCAAGAAGATTGTTGGTTAGGATTAGACCCTATAAAGTCAGCCCATGGTTTTTAGAAACTGTGTATGGAAAGTTTTGTTTTTCAGAAAGTGATCTGTTGTATGTAGCTATTAGATCTTATATATCTGATGCTGATTTAAAAATCCTTTTATTGTATTTATTACATTTCCCCCTTCCCTTTTCTCCTCCAAATTCATGGCTTTTTCTTTAATCATTATATGTATGTATGTATGTATGTATGTATGTATGTATGTATGTATGTATTATAAAATATGTGGCACTGAGTCCTCTTAGTTTTGCAAGCATGTATATTTTTAGAGCTGACCATGTGATGGTATTGGAGAACCAATTAGGGGCTCTTCCCTAATGCTGATCCTTTGATGTTTAACATCTAGACAATCTAGCTGTAGAGGAAGTTCCTTCGACAGCAGTGGCAAGCATGTAATAGTTTGACTATTTGCCTCAGATTTATAAATTATGGAATAACTAACATACTATCTTAGTTAGGGTTTCATTGCTGTGAAGAGACACCATGACCATGACAATGGAAAACATTTAATTAGGGTTGGCTTAGAGTTTCAGAGGTTTAGTCCATTATCATCATGGCAGGAAGCATGGCAGTGTGCTGGCAGACATGGTGCTGGAGAAGAGGCCCAGAGTTCTATATTTTGATCCTCAGGCAATGGCAAGAGACTCACTGGGCATAGCTTGAACATGTATAACTTCAAGGCCCACCTCCACATTGACACACTTCCTCTAATAAGGCCACACCTCCTAATAGTGCCACTCCCTATGGGCCAAGCATTTAAAACATGAGGCCATGGGGCCATACCTATTCAAATCATGAGATGTACAGAAGAATGTGTAATGTATATCTGGGGAATAAGGAAAAGTGACAAAAAGAATGCTCATGTATACACACCAGCATAAGTAGAATGCTAGTGGAACCGCTGTCTTGAAGCTCTGAGTCTGTCTCTTCCACACATACTCATGGTGTTGAATTTTGTGGATTGTTCTTTTGCAGTTTTGTGACAGCTGCATAATCAATGTGATATATATGGAAGGAAAAGAATCTTTTGGTTGTTACAGGCTGTTTCTGTTTTTTTTTTTTTTTTTTTTTGCAGTGGGAATGTAAGACCGATTTGGATATTGCATACAAATTTGGCAAAACTGTGGTGAGCTGTGAAGGGTATGAGTCCTCTGAAGACCAGTATGTACTCAGGGGTTCCTGTGGCTTGGAGTACAACTTGGATTACACGGAACTGGGCCTGAAGAAACTGAAGGAGTCTGGGAAACACCAAGGCTTCTCTGATTATTATCACAAGCTGTACTCCTCTGATTCCTCTGGTGTTGGCGGATTGGTTACCATTGGGGTACTCCTTGCTCTTGCCTATGTGGTTTATAAGCTGTTCCTTAGTGATGGCCAGGGTTCTCCTCCGCCATATTCTGAGTACCCGCCGTATTCCCAGCACTATTCCAGGTTTACCAGTGCTGCAGGAGCGCCTCCCCCAGGCTTTAAGTCTGAGTTCACAGGTATGTTTCCTTGCTCTGGGGCAGTAAGTGGGGTGCATGTGAGCAGCTGAGTCTTGGGCCTGTTTCTGAAGATTTGACTAGTTGTATCGGGAAACAAAACATTGGTCTACTTAATTAGATTAAAAAAAAAAAAAGGAAAACTTCTTTTTTCAAAAAAAGACTTTTCAAAAAGTGTCCTTGTACATGTGTGGGTGTCCACGGAGGGCAGAAGTGGGTGTCCAATACCTTGGGACTAGCATGTAATAGTTTGGTCCAGGTGATTTTATTTAACTGTCTCTCTAGGTGCTAGAGACCAAACTTGGGTCCTCTGGAAGAGCAGAAGTGCTACCTTTGCAGCCCTTCTTTTTTTAAAGACAAATTAAAAGACATATTTTGTATATGTGCGCTCTGTGTGAGTGTGGGGTTAGGTGTGCTGTGCTGCTGGTGTGGAGGGCAGAGGGTAACTATGAATGCTCCCTCCCTCCCTCCACCTTTTTCTGGGTTTCTGTGGCGTAGGACGCGAAATTGTCAGTCTCGCACGGCACCTGCTCAGCTGAGCCGGGTGCCTGACTGCTGCGCTCTTCTGAGAGTGTGTTGTGGTTGCTGTCACTGAAGATGCCTGGTAACGCAGGTCACCATTTAGCTGGAACATGCAGTGAGCACTGTTAATAAGCATGCGCTTCATTTCTACTTCATACTGTACCCCACATTTCACGCATTAATATTATAGAATTTAACTGAGAGTAAAAGAACTTACTAGAATAAAATAGGAAAATATAGTAACATTTTCTTCTGTGTGTGCGTGTGTGTTTCTGTGTGTTTGTTTGAGACAGGGTCTCAGTATGGAGCCCCGACTGTCCTGGAACTCACTTTGTAGACCAAGCTGGCAAACCCACAGAAATCTGCCTCTGCCTCCCAAGTGCTGGGACTAAAGGTGTGCACCATTACGCCTGACTAGACAGATTTCTTTAATAGCACAAAAAGTACTAGCTTGAAAAGGAAAGATAGATAAACTAGACTTTACTTAAATTAAATGTTTATCAGGAAACTGTGGTAAGAAATGAAAGGGGCAGGCTATGGGTTTAGATAAAGAATTTGTAAAGCCTGGGCTGGAGAGATGGTCCATTAACAGCGAGGCTCATAACCTAAAAGACGAGATTTGTAACCTATACTGCTGACAAGGCATCCACAAATCTGAGAAAAGACAGACTTGTTAAAACTGGGCAGAGGGGTCGGCTAGATGGCTCAGTGACTAAGGTGCTTGCCTCCAAGCCTGGCGAGCTGCGTTGGAGCTTCAGGAGCAGAGGGTGGAAGGAGAGAATTGACACTTGAAAGTTGTCATCTGACCTCTCTACACGCATGCTGTGCTGCTGTGTACACCCCCAAATAAAGAAATGTAATAATCTAAAATTAGGCAGAGGATTCAAAGAGCCATTTTATAAAAGAATATCCAGGGGCTCAAGAGTTGGCTCAGTGGTTAGGAGCATTTACTGCTCTTGCAGAGGACCTACAGCTTTTAGCTGTCTTTTTAAAAAAAGGAAAAGAAAAGAAAAAGAAATCTAGTCTCAGGAGTATCTGATGCCGTCTTCTGACTTCCATGGGCACTGACATGCATGGTCATGGAATGGACAGAATTAAAGAATAGGAAGTCTGAGTACTGTTTATCTCATAGCATACAGGTTATCTATTGGGCTCTTTCTCAAGCTGTCTGAGGTGCTAAAACGGCTTATTGATGTGGGTGGTGGTTACATGGAGGGAACAGATAGTGAGCTTATTGTTTCATAGTGTTAAGATTAGCATGCTTTTCTAGGTGTATCCATGTTTGCAGTTTCTTCTAAGCAGAAGGAGTTTATAGTCTGACATTGTAATTGATAACTGTCAGGCTCCCTTTCCCATTAGAGACAGGTACTGTTTTTACTGGGAGTTCTCACAGAGCTTCACAGCATTGGAATGGAGACTCTCAAAGGGGGTTGTCATCTAGAAGCTCATCCTGAGCAAGGCACATAATAGGAAGACTGTCCTTTCAAGTCCTAGAAATCTCTCTCTCTCTCTGACTATGGGAAATGTGTTCTGAATTATAAGTCAATATTGTATAAATAGCCCTTTGGAATTCGGCTTGTTCGTGGGCTGAGGGCTGAGCATTGTTAGTAAGTAGTAGTACTGTACAGATGAGACAATGAAATGTCACCTGTGTAGGAAGACGCTTAATCTAATAATGTGCATCTTCTTTTAAGGACCACAGAACCCTGGCTATGGTGCAGCTTCTGGCTTTGGGAGTGCTTTTACAGGACAAGGCTGTGACAGTTCAGGGCCGGGCTTCTGGACTGGCCTGGGTGCTGGAGGATTGCTAGGATATCTGTTTGGCAGCAATAGGTAAGCTTTGCACTCATCCCATTTGCTCTTAGTTCCATCAGGGCACCTTTGTTTTGCTTACAGTTTGAATTTAAGGAGAACAGATGATGGTGATCTTGCCCTACTGAATGCGATTTTTGCATAGAGGGGATGGCACCAAGCTTTGGTTTGCTTTGGTCAGTACTATGACTATTATTTTCCTTTGTTGTCTTCCTTCCTCTCCTGTCCTAAGAGTTAGGAGAGAGGCTGTCTGTCTGCCTGACATCTGAGCAAGTGAGAAGGCGGAGGAGGACACAGCTATTGGGGAGGGACAGTTGGCAATCTGTCTAGGTAGAATGATAGAGGGAAGCATGGAAAAGAGTTGAGGTGGGTTTTAGAATGTCTGTGGTTGGGAATTCATAAAGAAGGAATATTTGCTTCCTACAATTTTCTATTCCCACAGCAGTTGTTACAACTGGCAGAAGTAAATACAACATGTGTCATGGTAACCTCACATATCAGAACAGTCAGGAAAAAAATATTTGGTAAAGGTGCTGTTTTCTGATGACTTAGAAACAAGGAAGTGGTTAAAAATTGTAGTCAGAAGAAAAGATGCCTAACTCACCTTTCTGTCTTCAAGGGCGGCGACCCCCTTCTCAGACTCGTGGCCCTACCCACCCTGCCCTCCTTCCTATTCTGGCACCTGGAACAGTCGGTCTTACTCACCACCAGGCGGAGGCACAGGGAGCTATTCTGCATCCTCAAGTACAGACTCGAGAACCAGAACAGCATCAGGTAAAAGCAGGTGTCCCTGCTGAGGTACACAGCAGCTTCAGGACCTAAAGTGCTTGTGTGTGAGCAGCACAGTTAGCTGAGACTGAAACCTAAATCATACTCCACCTCCTTCACACTTTAAATATTTCCTAAAAGTGGCTTCGAAATTAAGCCTGCCTAGATGCTAGAGTGTACTGATGTTTAGCTTTGGACTCCTTTAAGCTCTAAGCTAGGACTTTCAAAAGTTTGTAGAAGTCTGGCCTCTCAACTTCAAGAGAATTCCAAAAATAGATTGAGTTACACTTTCAAAAAGGTCAGCAGAATGATTATAATATTTATTCTAAAGATTATAGAAAGCAAAGATAGAATGTAAAAAAACAACAAAACATGTTAGAGGTGGTGGGAAACAAGGCATTTGCCTATCTCCATGGTTATTTGCATGGTGGCATATTGCTTCCTGTTCCTTGGCTTACAACGAAGCCCTTCTTTGGTTTCCTGAGAGCAAGTGTGTGAGGTTAGGAGACTATGAGAGGATCTGCCTTGTCCCACACCATCCTGTTCCCCCTCGTGGTGTAACTTTCTCTCATAGCTTGCTTGGTTGCTGACAAGAAACATGTTCAACTTCTGAAGCTTTGTAAGCAGCTTTCATATGTTTTGAAAAGCTAAAGCAGACTTTCTTTCTCTCATCTTTAGCATATGGTGGCACCAGAAGACGATAAAATAGAAAGTTGGAAGCAAACACTGGATGCAAAGTTTGGAACTTGTCATCACCATCTCTTTAACACCTGGATAATGGGAATCTCCAAAAGTTGTGTGGTGTTTTGTCCTTGTATAGCTTTTCATGCCCTGTTGTTTGTGGCCAAGAGCTGATATGTGACAGAATGCTTACATTTTGTATGTTTTAGTGTAATGTGCAGTTCAAAGTGATGGCTACTGTGGAATGCTGACATTGTCTTGCTTGATTCTAAAGCCTGTGGTGCTGGAAGGAGCCTTAAGAATGGAGCATCCTCCTCCTGAGTCTGAGCACAGACAGCTTGAGCCAAGGTGGCTTTAGTTGAGAGTCATTCCCTCATAGAAACAATAATCCTCTATTTGGTATTAAAACATTTGGTATTTGCTGTTCTTCAAACATTAAAGCCCAGCACTGGACTACTAATTATGCTAATCTGTGGGTTCCAATCACTGGATCTTCAGAGCTTGGACCGCTCCTGTGGTGGTCAGCGTCTGGTGAGTGAGCTGACCTTTCCCAGAAAAGGGGTGAAAATGAGGAAGTAAATGACTGTGCTCCCAGAAGGGTGGAAATCACTAGATTCTTTAGTTTTCAGGTGGTAATGTTCAGATGCTCCAAAGCAGTCTGTCAACAGCAAAAGCATGCAGCTGTCTGTGAAGTCTTAGATGGTCAGATGTTGTAACAGTGCATTTCAGCCTTACATTATATGACAATAAACTAAAAAAACCAGGAAGTATTTGTGTTCTTTGTACTAGCTGTGGCACTCTTCTTGTGTGGTTTCCTTATCTCACACCAGTGAGATAAATGTTTGGTAAACATTTTCAAAATAACTTCCGGGGCTCGGGTGCTGGCCCAGTGGTTCAGAGCTTGTATTACTCTTCTAGAGGACCTGAGTTTGTTTCTTAGCACCCACATCAGGCAGCTTACACCTGCTTGTCGTACTCTAGTTCCAGGGGCAGTGGTTGTGTTTGGTCTCCTAGGGCACTTAACTCATGTGGTGCACATACGCACACACAGACACAGTTAAACACTTAAATTGCAAAAAGAAGACAAAACTTAGGCTAAGAATAGTAGTGCACACCTTTAATCCTAGCACTCAGGAGGCAGAGGCAGGCAGATCCCTCTGAGTTTGAAGCCAGCCATGGTTATACAGTGGAGACCCTATCTCTAACAAAACTAAACAAAAACTTAATTTGGTTCCTAGTACCTGTGTTGGGAGTCACATCTGCTTCTGACTCCTGCTCTAGGAAATGAGGAGATCTGACCTCTGAGGTACCATTTTCAGAGTGGATGAGGTCCTCTGCTTTAAAAAAATAAAAAATTAAAAAAAAATTAAATCTTAAGTCTTCCCCAGCCCACCAAAGATTACTTTTTATTTACTGTTGAAGATCACAGACTGGAGAGGATGCAGTTCTGATAAATAGAAAGGGAGATACAAGATCTCAGTAAAGCCGGGGAATTGGAAGCCCTAAATTCTGATACAATTTCCTTGCCTCTGAGAAAAAAACTGTCCTTTGCCTGAAGGGCAGGTTATACTCTCCAGAGATGTTCCCTGCAGGGCACTGCTGAGTCTCCTCAGAAGCTGTTCCTACCCACTCTATAATAGACCTGTAACTAGACCCACGTTCCTACCAAAGGATGAGGTACAAACTGCAATCCATGAGAGAATGGACTTTACGGTAGGAGCCACCATACTCAGGAGAATGGCTGTTTAGAATGGATTTATCATATGAGACCACCCCCCTCGGGACAGTCCAGGGAACACACTTCATTGCATGTGTGACTCTGCTCCTATAAGGTTACAATGGAGACATATTTCCTGTGGCCTAGTGATGGCTAGAGCTGTTGGGCTGTCACAGATGATGGTGGTATTATCAAGTGTTTGCTGCCAGTGACACATGCTCATTATGAATGCTATGTGACTGAAATGTATTTGCTAGGATCTTGGCTCATTATTTTAAAATAGACTCATGTAAAAAAGTTTGTTGTAGGGGCTGAAGAGAGGGCTCAGTGGTTAAAAGCATTGGGTGTTCTTCCAGAGGACCCTGGTTCGGTTCCGAGCACCCACATGGCAGCTCACAATTGTCTGGTCTGTAACTCAGATTCTAGTGGATCAGACTCCCTCACCCAAACACTAAATGTTCATAAAAATAAATAAGTTTTTAAAAAGTTCACTCTCAAACTGTTTACTCACATAGCAGCCTTATACATCTTGTAGTTACCTCCTCGTCGTTCTCTCATGCTTAGTTTAATTTTATGTTTGGTGCACCATTGTGTAGGAGCAGTTTCTGTACACACAGTCACAGCCTAGAGGTGTAATGGAATACACAAACACTAAGTTTAAGTCTATGATGTTCACACAGTAAAATTTAACTGTATTTTTCATGAACACATAAGTTACATGTTACCAGAATTGTGAGGGAGCTCCTAAAATTTGGTCTTTTGTAGGTCAGACAGTATTGTGAGATTTATCCCCCAAAATAGTTCCAAATGCCTAAAGTAAAAGGGCTCACTGTCAGAGCAGGGGGATTCATACCATGGTGGCCAAGAGGCTGAAAAACAGAAGAAGGGGCCAGGACACTGAAGAGCCCATAAGGGCACCTCTTCAGTGACCCTCCTCTAACTAGGCTTTCACCTTTTATCTTTAACCCTCTCCCAATATTGCCATCATATGCTGACTCCATCAAGCACTTAACCCAGACACTACCAACGTATGTTTCACTAATCCAGATAGTTTTCATTCCATTTAAGTTCACAGTTAACCGTTACAACTCATGTCATAACATGGGGGAGTAGACGCAAATGGACACTCAGAACATCAGGCAAAGACTGGAATTATGTTGTCACAAATCTAGGTATGCCACAGGTCAGCGAACTCCCAGGAGCTTGGAGATAGGCCTGGGGTGGCTCCTTTTCCAGCACCTGCAAAGTGAGCGTGGGCCAGCTGATGTTTTTTCTCAGACTCACAGCCTCCCCAAATGTAAGACCAGATTCCTAAGACAACAGGTAAACTGAGTAACACCCCGCTTCTGGAGGGATTGTGGAGGTGAGTGATAACATCTGTCTTAGTGTTCCATTGCCGTGAAGACGCCGTCAGCGAGGCAATGCCTATGAAGGAGAACATTTAGTTGGGGCTGGCCTACAGTTTGAGAGGTTTAGTCCATCATCATGATGGGAAGTGTGGCAGTGTGCAGGCAGATAAGGCGCTGGAGAAGGAGCCGAGAGTTCTACATCTTGGTCCTCAGGCAGCAGGAGAGGCCCGTGTGCTATACCTCCTGCCGGGGGTAGCCTGAACATCCTCAGAGCCCGGCTCCACAGTGACACACTTCTTCCAGCAAGGCCACACCTACTAAGAGTGTCACTCCCTATGAGCCAAGCATCTAAACACGGGAGTCTAGGAGGGCCATCCCTATTCAAACTGGGACATCATCAAAGGCCAGAATGTTGCCGGGTTGGTTTCTCCCACCCAGTCCTCAGCTCACCATTTGGCCTGTGCGGACAGCAGATCTTTGAGAGTGTTAGTCACGAGCTATTCAGTGGTGACTCCAATTGCAGATGTGGCTTTGTTGCTTCGGCACCCCAGCACAGCAGGTAGGCACCCGCCACACTGGCACATGCTTTTCCTCTATACCTCTTAGTACAGAGCTCCAGAGGTGGCTTGCAGCTGGCAAGGTCAAAGCACCTTCACTTCTTCCCTCAGGAGGATAGCCTAGTGTCTAGATGCAGTTAGTCACACTTTGTGAACGCCTTTTCCTTAAGACCCCACACTAGTCCATGAGACAGATGCTATTAAGCTGATTGCACTAGGTGAACAATACTTGGCATGTATTCCAGGCATATTGGTAGGTCCCTTGTAGGCTAGAGGGTGAGAAATAGACAAACATTCAAGGGCCTTCTACCTAGTGGAATTTCTAGGCATCCAGTGGTATGGCTATACCTTCACTGGGGAGGATACATTGTGACCAATTTAAGGCCACCCTAACCGCCCTTCACCTCTAGAGCTGAAGGCTACAGCACTGAAACAGGTGAAGGTCTGCAGAGAGGCTGAGATAGAACACTGGCAGGGGAGAGAGAGATGTGATGCAATGTTCCGCAATGGGTTACAGCACTGACTGGAGGGGCAGGGGCAGGGCTCCTTTGCATACCACCCACCCTGAGGAGAAAAGGAGCAATGCTCGGTAGGTCTTCAGAGGCAACTTATTCCTCAGAGTGCTACCCTGGTGTCCTTACCCCGAAGCTGCTAGTTCTCAGGGGCCGGCAGCAAGAGAAGGTTCTGTAGCAGTCACAGGCTCTAGCATCAGCCAGGGTGTTACACTGAGTTAAAGTCTCTTACTATTGTTATCTATTGCCTTTCCAGATAGTTCTTGCCTCCTCCTTGTTTTCCTTGTTTAATTTTGGTGAGAGGAGATCTCCTTTTCTATTCTGTGTCTCTTGTATCTGAAATACCAAGGAGAGTTACAGCAAGAAATAGATAGCAATATCAAAGCAGGAAAAAAATTTTGTTTTGCGACAGGGTCTCTCTGTGTAGCCCTGGCGGTCCTGGAGCTCACTCTGCAGACCAGGCTTGCCTTGACCTTAGGGATCTACCTCTCTCTGCTTCCGAGTACTGGGATTAAAGGCGTATACCACCATACCCAGCTAAAAGAATAATTTTGAGGATTTAACTAAACTGTTTACTAAAAAAGGTATGGCCAGGCATAGAAAAACCACCAGGAGCCCTGTAATAGAAGAGAACAAATAACAGGTTGGTTCCATTATAGACCTGAAGGAGAAGTAGTCTCATTTGTTATGACTGAGTAGAAGCAGCTGCACTTTACCAGGGTAACTAGGATAAATTAACCTGGCTAATGCCACAAACAACCCTTTTGTTATCTGTTCAGTAGCATGAAAAACTCAGACTGGCCACAAGACAAGCAGCAGGTTTCCAGTGTACAGAGACGTTGTTCCCTGGAGGTGTTAGATTGTCCAAATCCACTCTACAAGTCCCATCTTTTGCATCTTCTCAGATTGTCTTGGTACAGTTGGCCCACAGAGATGACAACTCAGAGACAGTCTCTAGCCAATTGAAAGGCTTTATCCCAGCCAGCTGGGACTACAATTAGGTATCTGGGGACCCAGGTATAGCCCTGAGCATTTAGACCAAGGGGCTTTTAAAAACAAACAAACAAACAAACAAACAAACAAACAAACAAACCTCCTGGTATTTTACTCAGCATCAGAAGGGGGAGATTTTGGAAAGCTAGCAGTTTAACAGAAATTAGATAAGCAGGTGTGGAGGAGGTTTGCACAAGCAGGTTGTTTAACAGAAGCTAAGCTAAGTTAGCTGGGGCATCTTGACCTTGAGTTCCTAGAATAGAGTTGGGTGATTTTCCATGGGATTCTCCATTGATGAGATCAAATCCTAGTTAAACCTGGAATAGCCTTGGCAAGAATACAAGACAGAGCAAACTGCACTGTCTTGCCCTTCCACAGTTTCCACCAGTTGCTTTTTCCTCTTGACACAAGGTCGCCTGTCTAGTGTGAGACCATGAATAAAACGCCACATGACCCTGCTGTCATGAGTGAGATCTGGCTTGCTGAGTAGCTTCCGGGAGCCCAGATGGTGCAACTCAAAACTTTGGGAAGTGCTGGAGCTGTCTCAGCGGGAGAATGATCTATGAATGATCAGTGACCGGTGAGAACCAAATGTTCCTCTTGTCAGGAACGACTACATAGTACGTCTTCTGGTGAATATTTGGAGAGGTCCAAGGGGTTGACATGTCTACACACACGTGCCTATGACTGTACCCCGGCAACCTTCTGTGTCCCCGTCTCCCCAGGAAGCAGCAGTCAGTGCTGTAACACATTGTGTAGCATTGCATCAGATCTTTCGATTTCCAGATGCTTTTACTCATCCTGCCTGCAGACTTGCTCTTGTCCTAGTGTTACAGCTTTAATCTCTAGAAGCGAAGGGAGGTTATGATGGCATGAGAGAACGGGGTTGTTTACCCGAATTAGGGCACTCGGAACAGCAGCATTTTCTTAAATCTCTCTTGCTGCAATAGCGGGCACCCCAGGCACCACCTCTTGGCTGAAGGGGATCAGCTTGCCTTTGCCTAAAGATCGAGCAATAACCTCACTGGAAGTTGATGCCTTGCAAGATAGCATTCCTTCTCAAGACTGCATCCTGGCACACGTCCTTGCCTCCGGCCAAGGAGATTCGGGATCACAACCTTTAGCAAGGAAACAGCAGCCCTTGCCCTAGGAGGAAGGAAACCACACAACACAGAAATTAGAGCACCTAGCCTGTATGTGTGAGCAGCTGCTATGTTTGGAAGTTGCTGGGTGAGGCATGGTAGAGAGAGGAGCAATGCGTACATTCACCTGTGGATCGTGAATCAGTGTTCTGTTCAGAACCTGAGGCGTCGAACACTAGAATGGTTTCTTAAAGTTGCTTGCGGATGGTTCCTATAGGAAATGAGATGCAGATGTCACAATTTCTGTGGTACAGCATGGACTAAGTGATTCAAAAGCCCGGGGGTGAGGAGGATTAGGGGGTGTTGTGTTGGGGACAGGTGGGTGTACATGAGGGAACAGTGAAACCACCAAAAATAGATGGCTCTGTGGGTGCATGAAAGAACAGGTGTATTGTAAATATGGAAGAGGAAATAGCCAGAGGCACCCCGGGGAGTCCAAAGCCACCCTGCCTTCCCTGCAGGGACACAGAGAGGAACAGACTGGAGACTGCCAGGACTTTCTCTTGGAATAAGAGACAAGAGCTGGGCTGGTGGGAGTGGGGTAGGGGTGGCTGGGACAATGACCTTGCTTGTTATAGAATAGTGGTGGGAGGGGGGAGTGGAGGGACATGGGGGAGGGCACAGCCTGAGAGCTAGCACAGCAGGGAGGAAGAGACCAGGTGAGGGCTTTGGTTTGCATAATAGGTACAAATGACTATGGACTGGAGGAGCCTGGAGGTTAATATGGGGCATTGCTATGTAGCTAGGTGCCAGGCAAGGGAAGTGACTCTTCTTGGCAGACAGAGACCTGCTTCTCAGGTTCCTGAGGAATGCTGTGTGTGAGCTCATCTATCCATCCTTCCACAGTCCACCCGAAGCTGAGCCCAGACTGTCATCTTGAGACATCGATGCCTTTTGGGGTAGGGGCTAGGGGCTCCCCTTGGACCTCGAAGTAGGAATGTTAGACTTAGGAGACTGGTTAACCCAAGACCCGACTTCCCCAAGGGGTATGCTTACAAGAAGGTGGTTGGCATCTTTACAAGCCAGTGGAGACCAAGGTTAGTGGGAGGGTGTGTGTTATTCCACCGAGTGAGGATAAGACCACTACCACAATTTTGGGCCAAATTTGAAGCGAGCTTTAATTAGGCCCTGGCCACGTTCATCCTTGGGGTTCCCAGAAAATGGCCATGAGCTGTGTTGGCCAGGTGCTTATAAAGGCTTATATTAGGCTATGTGCTTCCCACCTCCATCCAACCTGGGGAAGCGAACGTACATCCTGACAAACTTCCTGCTGACGCACCTCCCGCCCGTTTGTGATCAAGCGCATCCGGTGCAGTTGGGTCCACCAAGCTTGTTTAGGCGAGTGGAAACACGTGCCTTGTCTCACGTGAACAGCCTGCAGCATCTCGGGAAGTCGCTGTCCTTGGGCAAGGGGCTTACAGGTGGGAGGCACTTTTGTTTTCTGGATCTCTTGGGCGCATTGACGAAAACTTAAAACAACTTTGGCTGTCACAGGGAAGAAAGGTGAATGAGCCTCTCTAAGCACATCAAAGCTGTGATCCCCACCCCCACCCCTGACCCCATCCTTTATCAGTGCTCACAAAGGGGTGACATCAACTACCGGGAGTTTTTGCAGGGTGGCGAGCACTTCTTTTTTTTTCATCAGGTCCCATCCTTGCTCAGTTTACTCTTGAACAAAGTGGGTAGAGCAGTAGCAATGAAAGTCATACATAGATACTACAGCAGGGACTTTCTGTGTACCAAAGCTAGTCAGGCCACAGTGCCTGTTGGAGGCTCAGCTCCCAACAGCAGAAACCAGTACTGGTCGAGCCATGCTTCTCTTCCTTGGAGGAACCAGGAAGTCACCCAGGGGCTCGTTGAATGAGTTTGGATCCTTTTTGTAATGGAGAGGGCAGAGTTTTGTTGTCATTGGATAATTACTGTGGGTTTGGTTTTGTCTTTTCCACCAAGAAGGCTCCTTGCATAGAAATCACTGTTTGTGTGTTAGGTCCAAAAGAAACTCTAATTCCCCAAAACTCTAAAAGGCAATCGATATCCAGAAAGGAGCCCAGCCTGGACTATGAGAGAATTTCTGGGGGTTAGATAAAAAAGCCAGCATTCTTCAGGAACATGTGAAAATGTTCCTATCCACCAGATGATTCCTATCCACCATAAGGGACAAATGGCCACCTGTGATGCCTATTAGCATATCAAAACACATGCTGGCCTCCAGGCTCCTGTTACACATTTTAATGTCCATCTAGCTCTTCTTAACTCCTCTCCTACTCCAAACTCCCTCCAGCTCAAGGGCTGCCCTCCTCACAGCTATTCCTTTTCCTTATAACCCTGCTATTCTCCAAATGTTACCCACCCACAGTTCTGCCCCTGCTTTTCTTACTGGGTTTTCTCTATTCTCTGTCTTAGTGGTTCTCAACTTTCCTCATGTTGTGGTAACCCTCTTCCCCCAACTGTAAAACTATAAACTATGAAACTATAAAATTATCTTGTTGCTACTCATAACTGTGATTTTGCCACTGTTATGAGTCGTAATGTAAATATCTGATAGGCAGGATATCTGATATTTGATCCCTGTGGAAGAGTCAGTTGATCCCCAAAGAGGTCAAAGGGTCAGCGACCCACAATGTGAGAACCATTGTTCTATTCCCCTCTACCAAAAGGAGCCAGTTCCCTTATCACTGGCAGAGGGACAAATGGCACATGCTGGCCTCCAGGTTCCCTCATTATTACAAGTGCCTGCTACACAATTCTAGAATCCGTGATGGCCCCCTGCCTTTTCTAAGCTCTTCTCACTTCCTTCCCTACCCTAAATTTCTCTAGCTGTGGGCTTCTTTTCTCCCAGCTACTCATTCTTACAGGTGCCTTCAGGAATGCCACTGCTTACAGTAGCTGGAGACCAAAGGTTGCCTAAGGGGGAGGGAGAGCATCCCAAACAGAAGGAAATGCACTTGTGTCTCCCAGGAATCTCTTGGGTTCATGAATGGTGCTTCTGGGCCGCAGAGACAACTTTTGCAAGAGGAAGGAAGGATGGTGTCATAGTTAGGGGGTTACTATTGTGATGAGACACAGTCACCAAAAGCAACTTGGAGAGGAAAGGGTTTATTAAGCTCACACTTCCACAGCACTTTTTATCATTGGGAGAAGTCAGAATGGGAGCTCAGACAGGACAGGGACCTTGAAGCAGGAGCTGATGCAGAGGCCATGGAGGGATGCTGCTTACTGGCTTGCTCCTCATGGTTTGCTCAGTCTGCTTTCTTATAGAACCCAGGACCACCAGCCCAGGGGTGGCACCACCCGTAATGGGCTCTACCTCCACCCCATCAATCACTAATTAAGAAAATGCCCTGCAGCTGGATTTTATGGAGACATTTTCTCAGTCGTGGTTCCCTCCTCTCAGATGCTGCCAGCTGTATCAAGTTAACATAAAACTATAGAGGACAGATGGGTTTGGAATGGGGATTCTGGCTTGCGACCAGACTTTAGGTGGTGAGGAAAAGCTGATCTGGTGTTGGTTTGTGGCTCTGTCTGGAGCTGAAGTTTCCGAGTCTCAGAGTACAGCACATGAGAACACCTTAGAAATGGCTACACACATGGGTCTGAACAAGAAAGCCAGATTCCTAGCTTAGGAAGCCTAGAAGACTGGTCTCACTGCGGCCTGCATAGCAGCATAGACTGAAAAGCACAATGGGAACAGCGTACCAGGAAACGGGGGAAAGACCATGATTCCTAGGGCAATGATGATGAAAACGGTCTGCTGTTGAATGTGTCTGGTCCTCTGGCTCTCCAGGAGACATTTAAGAGATACACTGAAGGAATAGACCACCAGCCTATCCAAAATACTGCCAGTTAGGCTTAGACTGGGTGAAAAGAAGTAACCATATTTGCACACTTAATTGAGGGCTCTTCTGCAGCTTCAGAGGTTAATCCATTTTTATTATGGTAGGGAGCTTGGTGGCCCACACGGTTCTCGAACAGTAGCTGAGGGAGAGCGAGAGCAAGAGTGAGGGGGAGAGAGAGAGAGAGAGAGAGAGAGAGAGAGAAAGGAGAGAATGTGAGTGTGCATGTGTGTGGAGTGTGGTGATTGTGAGTCTCTCTCAGTGTATGAACACAGGAAAGATTTATGTTCCCTTTTCTTCCTTTCTTTTCTTTTTCTTTTTCTTTATGTTGCTGGGAACTGAACCCAGGGCCTTGCACGCGAGAGGCGTGTGCTTCAGTACTGAGCCATACCCGTGCCTCCAGACTTTACCTCTCGCTTTTATAGCTATGATAACTGTAAGACATTAATCAATGGGCTTCGTGGATAACTGTAGCACGATGCCTCATTTTATTTCCCGTGATAAAGAATTGTTTATGGTATCACCCATCAAAAGTTGTGGTGGAGTGCTGGAGACATGGCTCAGCTGTTAAGAGCACTTTATGTTCTTGCAAAAGACTTGGGTTCAGTTCCCAGCACCTACATGGTGGCTTACGACCACCAGCAACTCCAGTTTCAGGGGATCCAATGCCATCTTCCGGCTTCCCTGGGCGTCAGACATACATGCAGGTAAAACGCTCGTACATATAAAACGAAAATGATACACCTTTTGGTTTGGGTAAAGCAACTTGTGGAAGAAAAAGAACATTTGAAAATAAGTTATTTCTTGAGGGGGGCATGCTGGTTTCTAAGGTCATGTTTTCTTACGCCACTAGAGGGCAGCAAAGCTCCATTGTGCCAAGTAGGAGCGGTCCCTACTGCAGGACAATGCAACCGCTTCAACTGCATTTATCTCTTTTAAACGTTTACTATATATCAGGTTGTGCTGTTGTAGACCTACTAGGAGCATTATTTTCTTCCATGCTGTTACAAGAAATAAGTTATTTCTTCTAGAGTTACTTTTAATTTTTTTCCACTTATTTATTTGATCGCTTTCCAAGCCCGATCCCAGCCCCATCCCTCCTCTCCTCCCAATCCCACCTTCATGGGCCCCCCTTTCCCCTTCTCCTTCTTCTCAGAGAAGGGGAGGCCCCCAAGGGGTACCAACCCACCCTGGCACCTCAAGTCGAAGCAGGAGTAAGAGCATTCTCTCCCACTGGGGCCCGACAAGCTAGGGGAAAGAGATTGAGTAGCAGGCAACAGAGTCAGAGACAGCCCCTACTCCCATTGTTAGGGGACTCACATGACGATCAAGCTGCATATTTGCTGCATGTGTGTAGGGGGTCTAGGCTGAACCCAAGCATGTTCTTTGGTTGGTGGCTCCGTCTCTGTGAGTTCCCATGGGCCCAGGTTAGTTGTCTCTGTAGGTCTTCTTTGGAGTCCTAGACCCCTCCAGCTCCCTCCGTCCTTCCTCCTGTGCTTCCACAGCACTCCCCAAGCTCGGCCTATTGCTTGGCTGTGGGTCTCAGCATCTGCCTCCATCAGCTGCTGGATAAAGCCTCTCAGAAGATAGTTATGTTAGGCTCCTGTCTGCAGTCATAGCAGAGTGAAACGGCTTGCCTCTCTCCCACGGGCTGGGCCGGAAGTTGTGCCAGTCATTGGTTTGCCTTTGCCTCAATCTCTGTTCCTCTTCATCCCTACACTTCTTGTAGGGAGGACACGTTTTGGGTGGAAAGTTTTATGGGTGGGTTGGTGTCCCCTTCCCTCCGCTGGGGGTCCCACAGGAGGTGTGGACGCCATAACACCCGCTGATCGGAGTCTCAGGGTCATCCGCATAGACTCCCTGGAGCCTCCCCTGTCCCACTCCGATTTCTGTTTTCTCTCGGTTCTCCCCTTCACTCTCCCTCCCCTGCCCACCAGATCCCCACCCCTGTCGTCCTCCCCACCCCCTCTCCCACCCAGTTCCCTTCCTTCATCTACTTCGGGTGTCTATTGTATTTCCTGTTCAGAGTAAGGTTCAAGCATCTTCCCTCGGGCCCGCCTTGGCTTCTCTGGGTCTGTGGATTGTAGCATGCTTATCCTGTACTATATGGCTAGTATTCACTTACTGTGCGTGTCTTTTTGGGTCTGGGTTACCTCAGTCAGGATGATCTTTTCCAGTTCCATCCATTTGCCTGCAAATCGCATGGTGTCTTTGTTTTTAATTCATTGTGTAAATGTACCACATTTTTCTTTATCCATTCTTCAGTTGAGGGACATCTGGGTTGTTTCCAGTTTCTTGGTATTATGAATAAAGCTGTAATGAGCACAGTTGAGCAAGTGTCCTTGTGGTAAGGTGGAGCATCTTTTGGGCATATGCCCAGGAATCATACAGTTGGGTCTTGAGGCAGATCTATTCCCAGTTTTCTGAGAAACCCTCAGATGGATTTTCGCAGTAGTTGTACAAGCGTGCACCCCTACCAACAATGGAGGAGCGTTTGCCTTGCTCCAAATCCTCGCACTGTCACTTGAGGTTTTGGTCTTAGCTATTCTGACTGGTGTGGGATGGAATCTCAGAGTGGTTTTGATTTGCATTTTCCTTATGACTAAGGACGTTGAGCATTTCTTTAAGTGCTTCTTTGCCATTAGAGATTCCTCTGTTGAGCATTCCCTGTTTAGCTCTGTGCCCCATTTTTAAATTGGGTTATTTGGCTTATTGCTGTTTAATTTCTTGAGTTCTTTGTATATGTTGGATATAAACCCTCTGTTGGATGTAGATCTTTCCTCATTCTTAAGGCTGCCATTTTGTTCTATTGACAATGTCCTTTGCCTTATAGAAGCTTTAAAGTTTCATGAGGTCCCATTTAGTAATTGTTGATCTTAGTGCCTGAGCTGTTGGAGTTCTGTACAGAAAGCTGTCTCTTGTACTAATGAGTTCACGGTTATTCCCCACTTTCTCTTCTATTTGATTTAGTGTATCTGGTTTTATGTTGAGGTCTTTGATCCACTTGAACTTGAATTTTGAGCAGTGATAAATATGGATCTATTTGCATTCTTCTACATGCAGACATCCAGTTGGACCAGAACCTTTTGTTTAAGATGCTTTCTGGTTTTGACTTCTTTGTCAAAAATCAAGTCTCTACAGGTGTGTGGGTTTATTTCTAGGTCTTCAATTCAATTCCATTGATCAACTAGTATTTTTATGCCAGTACCATGCAGTTTTTATTACTATTGCTTTGTGGCATAGCTTGAAGTCAGGGATGGAAATACCTTCAGAAGTTCTTTTGTTGTATAGGATTGTTTTAGCTATCCTGTTTTTTTTTTGTTTTGTTTTGTTTTTTGTTTTTTTTTTTTCATATGAAGTTGAGAATTGCTCTCTCCAGGTCTGTAAAGAATTGTGTTGGAATATTGATGGGCATTGCATTGAATCTGCAGATTGATTTTGATAGGATGGCCATTATTTTCTATGTTAATCCTACTGATCCATGAGCATGAGAGATCTTTCCATATTCTTTCCATTATTATTTCTTTCTTTAGAGGCTTGAATTTTTTGTCACACAGGTCTTTCACTTGCTTGGTTAGAGTTACATCAAGATATTTTATTTTATTTGTGGCTATTATGAAGGGTGTTACTTCCCTAATTTCTTTCTCAGCCCATCTATTGTTTGTATAAAGGAGGACTACTGATTTTTTTTTTTTTGGAGTTAATTTTGTACCCAGACAATTGTCTGAAGGTGTTTACCAGCTGTAGGAGTTCCCAGGTAGAATTTTGAAGGTAGAGTTACTTTTTTAACACAAGAAATTCTTTGGCATGTTAATGGGTCCAACATAATCTGCTATAAATGTGTGTGTGTGTGTGTGTGTGTGTGCATGTTCATGTGTGCTTGTGTTGTGTGTTTGCTTCTGGAGGTCAGAGGTTGACACTGGGTGTTATCCTCACTTGCTTTCCACTTTGGTTTTTGAGACAGGGTCTCTCACTGAATCTGGGACTTATCTATTTGGCTAGATGAGGTGCCCAGTAAAGGCCCAGTCCCCCTCCCCCCACCCCGTCCCTGCCTTGCCTGCTGGAATTAAAGGTGGGTGAAGTTGTATTTGGCTTTTACAGGGTTCTGGGGATCTGGATTCAGGTTCTCACACCGTGAAGTAAGCACTCCAGTGGCCAAACATCTCCCCAGTCCCTGGTTTTACATTTTCAGTCCTATGGGACCTGATTCTTTCCCAAGGGTCAAAATATATCTGAATTTGGAGACTGTCTTGAGTCTTCTGTTATTGTTGCTTAAGTTTCAGCCACCCTCAGCCACTCTTGTGTGGTGTCCTCTGAGAGACAGCCTGCATGAATGAGGAGAGCTCATGCAGCTTGGTCAACGGGAAGCTCACACTAAGTACTCAGTGCTGAATAGGACGTCTATGTCAAGCCCTCCTCCAAAGCTCATCAGGGAAGGGGGGCAGAAAGGGTGGGGAGGAGTGATGGGAAACACCACTTTTGGCGTGTGCCATGGCTATTATGCACATAAACTCATTGCCCAGGACCAAGTCAACAGTATTCCAGCAGGTGGCACTTCTGAGAGACAGGGCACATGTTGGGAGTGTCTGGGGTATGTGGAAGAGAGAGAGTGGGGGTTCCTAGAGGAAGCAGGGGGGCATGGTGGCATGGAAGTATCTGAAGTGGTTAGAAGGGAGGAGGTGTAGATTCCCAGGAGGAGAGAATGGGGGGAGTTATGGCGACTATGATAAAGATGCATTGCTTACATGCAGACAATGGTGAAAGAATGACTAAAACACATTCTATTAAAAAATTCCAGCTTTCTCCACTTATACCGTAGGTCAGGAATTTGAATCTTTCTCACCCCATTGCATTTTTTTCTCATAACACCATATCTTAACATTATTTAATTCACTCTATTATTGATATCCCTTCTCCGTTGCACTGGCACCTGAGATGCATAAGGACAGAATGTTTTATCGTTGGTTTTTGTCTGTTTTGTTCTGTACTCACGTTACTGAAATGATTCTTCTCTCATGGTAAATGCATCCTGAATAAATGAAAAGGCCAACTGATTACATGTCACTCTCCTTTTACACAATAGCTGAGTACATCCTGTGTCTAGGTAGGTGAAATGATAACACACATTGGAGATATTACTTCTATGGTTCTTTAAAACCATAGTAGTCAGTAAAATTTCTGTGAGCAGAAAATCTTCGCCAAGAGAAGAGGGAGTGCTCTCTCGAAGCCAGGCACTCCCAAAGCACCACAACAAACAGATCACTAATATTGCTTACTGTGTTGTCTTTAGAGTTGGGGTTGCAAACACAAAAATAAATCACCTGTTTTAAATGTGTGACACTGTGTTCCCTGCAGAGGCAGCAGACCCCTACATTTTGGGCTGACCAGAATTGGTTTTGTATGCTAAGGCTAATGTCATACATACACAAGAGCTATAAAAAGCTATTTTATAGGGGGCTGGAGAGATGGCTCAGTGGTTAAGTGCTTGCTGCTCTTCCAGAGGACCTGGGTTCACTTCCCAGCACCCTCATGTCGGCTTACAACATCTAGTTCCAGAAGATCTGTTGCTCTCTTCTGGCTTCCAGAGGCATATACATTGTACACAGAAATATATTCAGGCCAAACGGTCATATACATAGAATAAAAATAAATATATTTTTTTAAAAAACCTATTTTATAAACATATTGGGGTCTCTGGTGAGAAAGGGACAATACTTTATAACAGGCCCAGAACAGGAGACTAGATGGGCTTGGATTTAGGGGAGAACCAAATGCTATTGTTGTGTTAAGGAATGTAGCAATGTAATGACTCCTAATGATATTCTGCTATTCTTGTTTTCTAAAAAGAGAGAAAGAAGTCATGGAGTTGCATGAGTGAGGAGGTGGGAAGGGCCTGGGAGGAGATTAGGGAGTGGAAACCATGATCACAATATATTGTATGAAAAAAATCTATTTTCAATTTAAAAAAAGAAGGAACAAAAAGATTATTGCATATTTTGACTATATTCTCCTCCTCCTGCCTTGATCTTTCTCCTCCCTGCTCCATCCTTCTTCTTGTTTGACTCCTTCCTTTCCCAAGTGTCCAGAAGGAAGGAACTTTGATGATAGAAACACAGATGGGGACTCAGCCTCTGGAGAAAGAAAACTTCCGAGTATCAAATGTGTTCTCATTTGAAGTCCACTGGCTAGGCATTTCTTCATGTGATAGACGTTCAACTACTCATTTTCAACACTGCCTAATTTAGATAAGGTCTTACCAGAAAGTCATGGAAAAGCTATGATTTCAGCGTTTCAGATGGCCCAGGCCTCGGTAACGGAAGTATCCCGTTTCGCAAGTGATCATTAAGGACAGGAACGGGGCGAACTTGTTAGTCTCCAAGATCCTCATTAGCGAGCCAGCCACTAAGGTGGCCTGCTGAGTGACTGGGAGGAAGGATGGAGAGAGGATTTGCATACTTCCAGATCTGATCTTGTTAATACTGGACAGCTGATTAATAACTGTGGAGAAAAAAAAAAGAAGGTTCTGCTGCATGGCCCGCAGGGAGCAATACCTAATTAGAGGAAACTTCCCCTGCCAAACACAGCTGCCGATACAGGGGTGATGCATAACCTTGTGACATCGCCTTTGGAGCCAAGCCCAATTCCTGCCCCTTTCTCCCGGAGTGTGACGGTATGATTCACAGAGAACAGCTGTTCTCTGGAGGTGAGCCCTCCTACGAGTGAGCCTCAGATCCCCAAGGGACTAATTCGCCCTCCTTTGGAGATTGTCAGTTAGGTAATCTTTCTTACTCAGGTTTATGACTGAGGTGAATTAGAAAAGTAGCGGCACTTAAAGTGCTTATGGGAGATGCCGAGCTTGGACCTGTCAAGGCGTAGCATATTCTGTATCACTTCATGTGAGCCGTGAACCTCGTCTCCCCCAGCTTCTTGGCTGGGCAGGATTTCATTCCCGATGAGGCTGTCATTGGCCGAGTGGCTGACTGTTGACTCAAGGACAACAAGGAGAGGGAGAAGTCTCCAAACTTGTCAGAACTTTCGGGTGACAGTTATGTTTCTCTTCCAAATTCTTCCTCAATATGCCCAACAAACAAAAACAGTAACTTTGGAAGTAACGGAAAGAGAATGGTGAGCTCCACATGGACCCACTCACTTAGGGGTAGCCATGTGACACTCTGAGATTTATTTGAGGACTTACTATTAATAGTGTTTCGGATATTTGGTAATAGTCTACCATGAAGTCACCTGTTCTGAGGCTTTCTTTGTAGAAAGTTGTAAAATTACTCATTCAGCCTCATTATAGGTTTATTTATAGTTTTTGTTTCTTTATGAGTCATTTTTCTTAGTTTGTGTACTGTGAAACATTTTGCTGAGGTCACTGAATTTGATGACATCATTTGCAGCCTTCCTTTATAGTCATTTTAATCTGTAAATTCAGTAGTAATATCCTACTTTCGTGCCTGATTTTAATAGCTTGACTATTATCTCCTTTTTCTTTGTCAGTTTAGATATTTCCCAATTTACTTGCCTTTTTAAAAACATAAATTTTGATTCAGCTCTTTCTATTGTTTTCTGAAATTCATGTATCTTTGCTCTAATCCTTGTTATTTCCTATTGTTGCTCTTCTTTCCCCAGTTTCTCTCTCTCTCTCTCTCTCTCTCTTTCTCTCTCTCTCTCAAGAAAGGTCTCATCATGTAGTCCTGGATGGCTTGGAACTTGCTGTATAAATTAGGCTGTCCTCAAACTCATAGAGATCCTCTTGCCTCTGCCTCATGAGTGCTGGCACTAAAGCCTTGTGCTACCACCTTTGGGCTTTTCTGGTTCTGTGTATATGCTGGCTAATCAGTTTGCAATCTTTTAAACGCAGTGCTCTGGCTTTATATTTCTCTAATTATACTTGCCACACATCCTGAATGCTTTAGTATATTGTATTGTTATTCATCTAAAACTATTTTCTAATTTTTTTTTGGTTTTTCTTTGGAATGTTGGTTGTTTAGCAGTGTTTTATATAATTTTCACATATTCATCAATTTTCCAGATTTTCTCTTCTATTGATGGGGCCAGAGAAGACACTTTGTGTGCTTTACCTGTTAAAGGTGTTTTGAGAGTTGTTTTGTGGTTATAAATCTGTCCTACCAGGTGAATGTTTTGTGTGTGCTTATGAATTCTGGGTATAAGAAGAATAGTCTATAGAGAATTCTATGGAGTCTTCTATTAGAATCCTCTAAAGGAACAGAACTGATAGAATGAATATGTAATCTGTATAAAATATATAATTTATGTAAAATTATATATATGTGTGTGTGTGTGTGTGTGTGTGTGTATGTGTGTGTGTGTGTGAGATTTATTAGTGTGACTTACAGCCCGTGGTCTGGGTAGTTTAACAATGACTGTTTCTTGACCAAGAATCTGGTTCAGCAATCATGGTTCAGTCCAGGAGGCTGGATGTCTCAGCAATCAGGTGGAGTCCTGGAGGGTTCGTAAGAGCTGGTGGTCTTCAGTCTGTGCTCGAGTCCTGAAGAAGTAGCTTCTAACCCCAGCAAAAGTATGCCTCGGTGCAGGGTAGATGAACTTGCCAGTGAGAGGGAGGGCAGTGTGTTCTCCCAATGTGGCAGGCTGCCACTGGAAGGGGTGGCCCAGATTCAGGGTGGGTCTTCCTCCCTCAGCTGATCCAGTGAAGAAAATCCCACACAAGCGTGCTGAGCTGCTGGGGTTTTAGGTGAATACAGATGTAGCCCAGCTGACAGCTGAGATTAGCTGCCAAGAGTCTGTTAGGTCTGGCTGCCTTGCAGTGAGTCTCCAGTGCCCTCCTTCCACACCCATCTTTATTCCAGGTGTTACAGGCACCTTTGAAAGTGGAACCTTGACTCGGGCAGTTGCTGTTGATATTTCTCCTGTAAGTTGTCGGGGGTTTTGCCTCTAGGGTCTGGTCTCTGTTTGTAGACAAAAGTATGTTTCCAACTGTTGTATTACTTCAGTTGGCCGACACAGCTGCCGTCACATGTGAGTGACTTTTGTCTCTTAATCACCTAGTCAGAGAGCTTACAGCTCAATTTTCCTCAGAACCTGTGCAGAACCTGGCGATCTGCCAGGGGTCTTTTTGGAATAGTTAGTTATTCTGTCCTGGGTTATTCCAGAGGCTGTTCAGTGTCTCGGGAGCAGTGTCTAAAGCCCTTATTCTTCTAACTCTTAGTTCCACAGTCCTTCATTTCCTCTTAAGTCTAGCAATTTATCTATTATTGATTCCTGTTTCATCGTTTGCCCCAGGTGGCAGCAGCTAAACTATCTGTCTTTGAATGTTTTAAACAAATGTCACCCCTCCGTTTATCTCAGGTGACATATTGCCCCAGCGCTGGGAGAGTTATGGATCGTATGAAGTCAAGGCAAGCTCTCTGAACTTAAGCTGTTAGGTGGCTAGTTAGCTAACAACAGGATTAGATGACACTGGGCTGGGTCCCTCCTTCACAACCAACAGCTTAGAAGATCGGGAACCTGAGCAGCGGGTGTGGAGGCCACAGGTCTTTGTCATGTGTCTTTCTTGTTTGTTTTTGTATCTTTTGAAACAGCATCTCTCTCACTGAACCCGGATCTCAGCACGGTAGCAAGGCTTGCTTTCTAGTAAGCTCTAGTAAGGCCCTTGTAGCTGCTTCCTCAGTTCTGGGGTTACAGGCACCGTTACATCCAAATTTTACATAGGTGCTGGGGGTCTGAATTTAGGTGCCCATGCATTCATGACAGGCACTTTGCTGACCGGCCCATGCATGTCCTTGTAGCCTCATTATGATCTTTAATGTGAGTAAAGTCTATTCTGTTCCCTAAGCTACTGTACTGACATTGTGGCCTGTTATCTTCAATGTACCACCAAGCTGGGGAGTGAGAGATGGGTCCAGGATTGGTAGAAACCTGCACAGCCTTCATCCTGAGATTCCATTATTTTCTTCTTGAGCTAATGGTCCCCTCCTACTGTAAGCTTATAAATTTCAGGATTCTGAAAAAGCCAATTCCAATCAACTTTGCTAGTCTGTCTGTTCCTTACCCTTATGGATAGAAGGACCTAGAGTTCTCAATTCTGCTGTTTTTAAACAGTTATGTTTATGTGTGAGTTGTGTGTGTCTGGAAGAGCAGCAAGCCTCTCAACAAATGAGCTATCTCTCCAACCCCCAATTGTGCTTTTTTTTTTTTAATTTTTTTTAAATTTGTATTTATTATGTATACAGTGTTCTGTCTGCATATAAGCCAGCATGCCAGAAGAGGGCACCAGATCTCATGATGGTCATGAGCCACCATGTAGTTGCTGGGAATTGAACTCAGGACCTTTGGAGGAACAGTCAGTGCTCTTAACCTCTGAACCATCTCTCCAGCTCCTTTTTTTTTTTTTTTTAAATTTAATTTGGTGTTATTCAGTATCTTAATTCTAGGACAGGTTGTCCCTATCATGAAACTAAATATCAAATGTTTACTTGGTCTGTAAAGTTAGAGTACAGTTTCGGGTGATTTACTGGGGTTCAGGATCAGGGCTGCCATAGTCAGTTATTTCCTTATTCTAAGCTTCTCCAGGAAGGAATCTATTCCTTAAATATAAGTTATATACATTCTTTGTTTATTTGTTTTTCTTTCTTTCTTTTTTTTTATTACAACTCATCATCAATCAATTCACTTTATTACTATGAAGCAAAAACTTTAGTTTAATGTCAGATGGTGTTCTTCCAAGGAGCTTGGAAGAAATAGATTTGCCATGGAAAGATTGGGGTGATTCAGTTGATAAGTAATGTCATCCATTTCTATGCCGTTTGCTACTTCAGTCTTCAAAATAGGATTCTGATTCTATTTATGAGTGTTCACAGTTTTTTTTAGGGGGGGATTGAAAATGCACAAACATATCTTCTGTCATGATGGGAGGAGGAGGTTGAAAAGGTCTGTTAAACTAGTGGGAACAACCCCCCCCCCCCACCTGGCCCAGAAGGGCCCTAGCACAGGTGCATAGAGGGCATCAAAGTGATGCAGGAAACAGTGACAGTTCCATAAGTCCTCATCAGACACAGCTCCTCACCACGCCACATGAACATTCAGGACAAGTTTGTAGAAAATTAACCCGAGGGTTTGGGTTTAGGATGAATTCGGGCCTCACCGTTGACAGGCAGTTATGGTGTCGTGTGTACAAATGTCTGGAAAGGAACAGGCCTTTCTAGCTTCAACCTCCTCATCTGGGACCTTGAAGTGCCACACAGACATGGCATTCTTCCAGCTCCTTATGAAAGCCCAGCACACACAGAGAAGGGGGCGCAGACAGAAGGCACTGGGATGGATGCTCGCTCTCCAGGAGTGGTGTCCTGGGAGCTGAATTCCGCAGCAGAAGTGAGAGCTTGCCAGTTGGGAAGGGATGGGCTGTGGACTGCATGAGAAAGAAGGCTGCTCTAGAAGGAGAAAAATCTTGTTTTTCAGTGCTGGAGGTTGAGCCCAGGCTTTCCCACACTCCTGATGATTGTCCTATTATGAAGTCACTTCCTCAACCCATCGGTGAGTTTTAAATCGGATGTTAAATGGATTCAAACCCTCCCCAAATTGATACAATTAGAGCTGTAATTCCAATGGGATTATATTGAAGATGGTGCTACCCTCTTTTTAAAATTGGGTCATTGCTACATTGCTCAGGATGGCTTGGAACTCCAGAGTTTCAGGGGCGACTTGCTTTAGTTTGCTGAGTATCTGGGGCTGCAGGTGCACTCTCCCATAGAAGGGAGAGCGACATCAGAAGTTCAACACTCACACAGAGACTGCAGGTGAGGACACAGAGGGACAGTGACTCAGCCGTCTGCAGATCAAGGGAGAGAGCTCAGGAGATACCAACCCTGCTGGCCCCCAGATCTTGGACTGCCGGCTTCCTACACTGTGAAGAAGTTAATTTAATGTTACATTGGTGTTTCTAAGCCACCTTGCTTGTATCTAGCTGCTATACTTCAGCAAATTGATAATGGAAGCTAAGCAAACTGAACAGAAGGCTCACAGCTCAGTGTGGCTTCTAGACTGGACAAGTTCCAACAGCTAATTCTGTCCTTTAGCCATCCCACTTTAGATAAATATTCCTTGGAGATGGATGGTCCGGTTGCTGCAATTTCAGCTGTGGCTCATGTTCAGGCTAGAAAGGGTATGACCAAAAGGAGCAGGCAAGAGTGAGTGCAGAAAGGTTGGCCACCTCCGTTACCATCTTGGGCTTTGGGACCTTAGCAGTGGAGATGAACAGGCTTGATTCTTTGACTCCCAAGAGTCATTCTGCATGAGAACTCAACTCCATTCAAATCGCCAGAAACCAATCACAAGTTTTAGTTATCCCCAGAGGCAAGAGGAGATGAATTTCCCCACACACTCACTCTTGTGTATACCTAGCATGTCAGGGTCTCAGTGGACATTCTGCAAACGTCAGTGCCAGGGTTATTTCTGAGATGAATCAGCTCCCTCAAAAGGGTCGACCCCGACCTTCTCTTGACAAAGAAGGGTCAAAACATGGGCTGAATGCTTTTAAATTTTGCATCTCAAGAGATTAGGATTGATGGCAGTGATGGGGGAGACAGGTCTGTCTTGGGTGACCTCTTCACTTAAGGTCCAAGGCAGTTCAGAGCAGTTTAGCAGAGCCACTGTCACTGGGGTTCCTTGGAGAGAAAGTTAGGAAAGCATTCAGCTTTTAAACCTTTTGGTTCAATTCTCTGTCTTTCTCTTCTCTTAAAACATTTTTATTTGAGCTGGTGTGGTTCGCACATCTGTAAAGCCAGCACTGGAGAGGATTGCCATAACCCATAGAGTGAGTTCTTGGTTATCTGTGATCTAAATAATGATTCCACATGGCAAGACAAATAAACAACTAAACTACACAAAATCCAAAAATAAAATCCCAGTTTACTGTATAGAAATTGTGTAGTTTTTTTTTTTTTTAAAGCAGAGAGAATACAATAGCCTTCCCTCAACCGTGAAGATATGCACCAATACCTCATTCAGTTAACGCCTACAATTGGTTTTGGCTTTGGTGCTTATATGCACTGTGCCAGTGATATATATTTATAAGCCAGGCACTGGGATCTATTAGCAAAATAACATCACAAAACAATGTGCTGCAAAAATGAAAGGTCATTTAAATTTATAAACTGTCAATTTCTAGAAAAATCCCATTTCACATTTTTAGACCATGGTTAAGCACGAGTAATTGAAACCATGAAAAGCAAAATCGTAGGTAAGGAGGTCTACTTCATAATGCCCTAATTTCTTTTCTTTGAAAACTAGTTATTTTATTAATGTGTTTGTTAGTGCTTGTCTGAGTTTATGTATACCATGGGCATGCAGGTGTCTGTGGAGGCCAGGGCGGGGGCATTAGATCTCCTGGAATGGAAGTTACAGGCAGACGTGAGTTTCTTAACGTGGGTCCTGGGAACTGAACCTGGGTCCTCTGGAAGAGCAGTAAGAACTTTAGTCCCTAAGCACCTGACCTTAATCATTGCTTTGGCAATGTTTAATGCCAAATGTTAATCAGTACTTTGGCCAATGTTGTTCCATCTGCTACTACCTTCAAGATTATTAAGAAAAAAAAAATCCAGACAGCACCATTCCATCTTCTCAGTGGATGCCACCCAAGACACAGACTCAGTTTAGAAACCGAACCCCGAAGGGGAGCGGCGAACTTCTAGCTGCAAACACACTTGTGAACAACAATAGGCAATTCTTCAACTCCTTCAACCCAGGATGAACTGGGTGCCTAGCATGGTGAAAGCAGAAATCTAGCTTAAGCAACTCTTTTATTTTTATTTTATTTTTGTTTTTATTTTTAATTTATGTGTACACCTAAAATGGCTTAGCTGTCACACAATCGAATCCATTATCCAGTTTCTTACTTTTTTGGCTATATGATTCTTATACTTTATTAACTTCTTGGAGCCCTAGTTGATAGGTTAAAAAGGACTAGCAATGTTCCACACATATGGAATGGGAATGAAGGAAGGAATGGCTCTATCCTGGTATTTGGCAGTGGTGGTTCTGTTCCACTGGTGTGTGGGTTTTGTCAGCTTGGCTTCCTGGAAGGAGGAAAGGTTTATTTTGGCTCATGGTTTCAGAGGCTCTGGTGTTTGGGGCCTGAGGCAAATCAGAAATTCATGGTGGTCAGACTGTGTGGATGAGGTAGCTGCTTACCTTACCATGACAGGAAACAGAGAGGAAAGGGCTGGGGATGAGATAGAGCCTTTAAGAACATACTCCCTTCACCAAGGCTCCTTTCCTAATTTCCCATCATCTTCCAATATGCCACCTTTTGATGAACCCATCAACAGATTGATCCATGGACAAGGCCAGAGTTCTTATGATTCAGTCATTTCCCCAAAGCCTCAGATTGCTGCCACTGGGGGACAGTTCAGACCCAAACAAGAATAGGCGGTAACTATAGTAATACTGATTCATTATCATTATTATTATTATTATTATTATTATAAACATCATTATTGATTTTTTTGGAGGAAAATAAATAGGTATACAGTCTAGAATCCAGAAAGAAAGGGGATCTAAAAGTAGCAAACTACTAAATCTGGGGGTCAGTGGGGTGCAAGAAGAAGGCAGAAGAAAAGGAGCCTTAAACTGAGTAAGGGCCATCCGAGTTGAACTCACTTAACCCTGGGTTCCTTTCTGACTGTCGGTTCTGGCAATACTCTGTTTTCTAGACTTCATTTTCCCAGGTTAGGCGCCATTTAGCACGCCATTTCCTGTGCTGGGGTCTGTCCGCAGTATTTGGGAAAAGAGGTTTTCCAAGGCTGGCTCCCCTCAAAGATGGAGACGTGTTTTGACTTAAACCCAGCGCTGTGTAATGTGCTGCACTCGAGAAGGTTTATGATCCCACCCGTGCCTGGGTCTGCTCTTCAGTTTCTAAGGCAGGCGAGGAAGTAGATAGACTCCTAATAACTACTTAGTAGGGATAATTTCTTCCTCTCTGTATGCTGGCAGAGATGATCAGAACCCCAGTCTTCTTGTCTGGCTTGTTAAAGGTGACAAAACAGGAACGTGGAGAGAATAAAGGCTACGCCTCGGTTATTCATGCAGAGCGATGGAGTGAAGTCTCCCAGCTTCTGAGTTCACCGAGTTGGCGCAGATGTGCTGCTGCCTCCTCACTTCCTTTGGCAGTAGGATGTATCTCGAGCCATGCCAGCTGGGATATTGCCCATCTTTCTCCTCCACCTCCCCTTGGCATTTTGACAAGAATTGCTTGTACATACACAACCACCTAGCTCTGCTAGTGACTTACTGGCTCCATGTTTATCCTGGAATTTCACTTGCGGGCCAGACAACAGCAGCAGGCATGAGCTTATCCAGACCGACCCACTGACGCATTCCCCCAACAAACATTAGCGCCTGCGTGACTGCCCGGGATTAAGCTAGATGCTCCGTGAGGGAAACAATATGAAAGGTGATCTTAATCTGTATTATAGCTCTTTCTTTTAAACATTTTGTTTTTTTAAATTCATGTGTACGTGTCTGCATGATTTTATATCTACCAATCTGTGCAGCTGCCCGAAGAGGTTAGACGAGGACCTCAGGTGCCCTGGAGCTAGCGTTTTAGGTCATTGTGAGCCGCCTGACATGGGTGCTGAACTGAATGAACCCAGGTCCTCTGGAAGAACAATGAGCATTCTTAACCGTGGAGTTATCTCTCCAGACCCACCATTAGCTCTGTGTGCTTGTCCAGGAGACTGTGTGGATTCAGCAGCACAGGCCTGTCCGAATTTGGGCAGTCTGGATGATTACAGTTGTATCACTATTGCTTCCTACCATGAGGCTATTCAGAGGTCTGTATGGAATGGATCACAGTAAGTGAAGAGCAAGGCACATGACTGTTGACTAAGAATCGTTGAGAAATGATTTCACATCAGGTGTAAGAGGTGGACAGATGTCACCATGGATGTCTGGGGCAGGATGCTATGAAGTACTTTGACCTTACTACAATTTATACCTTTCCAAATTTAGCTCTACAAAACTTTCCCTTCCATCAGTTCTGGCTTCTTTCTAAAAGTTTGTTCCTGTAGCCCTTTGATGACAAGTCCCTGCACTGTGAGATGGTCTTCCAGTAAGGCTGGCACATGAGAATGTCTTCAACATATTGAAGTTCTTTGAAAACTCTACTAGAAACTTCTAATTTCTAGTTTCCTACCCTCTTCTGGACCTGAGGGAAGATTAGTGTCTTGAAGTTAGGAAGCTGGTTTGACTAGTTCTGATCAACCGGCTGTGCGTGAGACCAACTTGAGCCACCCCTAGATACTTAGATATTAGGGTGAAATACCCCATTGCTAAGATTTCTAGACATAGAGTTGCTGGGTTAAGTCTCAGTGTACATCTTTAATTATTTGGTGTCCCAAGTTTATTCTCCAAAATGGGCATAGAAATTTTCTATCCCCAACGTGATACAATGGTACCATTTGTCTATATCACTGCCATATTTATAACAAGTATTTTTTAATACTTTAGTTATAAAATACCGGTCACCTGTTTTGGGGGTGAGCATGATTTTGCATTTCTACTCGTGAAATTTACAAATCAGTTGTAGTTGCTGGCTTTTTGGGCTCTAATAAATAGTTTGATTTCTGCTGGGATCACACTTTGATTATTGATGTTCTATTTTTTTACAGTTTAGTAATTGTTCATATTCAGAAGAACAGTGCCAGAAAAGCAACATTCCCCAACTCTCTTGCAGCTAGGGTGTACCACGTAAGATAGTTTCCTCCAATCAGACTGTGTCCATATAACATTTACTTTGTTTCTTAAAAGATTTATTAATTTATTTATTATTTTATGTAGATGAATGCTCTATCTGCATGCCAGAAGAGGGCAACAGATCCCAATATAGATGGTTGTGAGCACCATGTGGGTGCTGAGAATTGAACTCAGGACCTCCAGAAGAGTAGACAGTGCTCTTAACCTCTGAGCCATCTCTCCAGCCCCATAAAGTTATTTAGTTTGCAAATGAGCAACATGAGCAGTATCCTTAGGATGAGTGAGAGCAGCTGTGGCGAACCATGCTCACGCTCTTAACACACGGGTGCAAGCAATGTGCATTTACCTCTCAGTGTCTGCCATGAGAGGTCCTGGCGGGTCACCCAGGGGCTCAGGCTTTTTTCTTTCAAGTGAAATCTGTGGTTCTGTCATGTTCCAGCTCCTCAGAGGAAGTGAAAAAAAAAAACAAACAAAACAAAACAAAACAAAACAAAAACAAGAAAGGAACACTTGTTACGGGCCTTTCCCTCCTAGGAAGTGAAGTACTTTTCTTCTAGCATTTTTGTGCTGACTGGATCAGGCATGTTTCACTAGCTGCAAGGGAGTCTGGAGAGGTGTCTCTCATGGGTTCTGGTAACCACCCAGCAGTTTCTACTACATGGTGGAATTGTTTCTCTAGCTTGACGATAGAAGGCTGGCTCCTTGAGGAAACCATTTTAAAGGTCAGTCTTGGGAGCCTACGGACTGAGTAGTGCATTTGAGTGCCATTCCTACCCTCACAGCTACAGGCATTGGCTGCTAGATAAGCAGTTTAACATCTTCAAACAGTATCCTTTTCATCCTAGACCAGGCTGTCATCAATTCCTTCTGTTAATCCGTTGTTTTCTGGTTGTTTTCACTTCTCTCTATCTGTTCGTCCTGTGGTACATGTGTGTCTAACCTTTGAGACTGGAGAAGAGTATCTTTGCTGAATAGACTTCTGTCTGTATAGCAGCTTACATGCTCTGCTTATGTTAAGAGCAAGCTTAGGCACACACTAGCATAAAAGCATGCCTTCAGCAAAACTGTTCTACAACTTTCAAGCTAGATCTCGATCACTTGATCTGATCTCACCAGATCAGAATGAGGCAAATATTTGTAATTCTTACACAGTTGAGGCAGGGCGTTCTTGTTGGCTCTTTGACTAAAGAGCAGTCTACTTGAGATTTTATTGTTTCCACCAAATTCAATGGGTGTGGTATTGATAATGCGGCACCAACTCAAGAAAGAGCGTGGCCACTGCGCTGCCTCTGAATGCTCTTTAGGCTGGACAATGAGGCTTGTGACAGTGGGAATCCTGTCTTTATCCTTGGGGAAACCAACCAAACTTCATGGCCTGTGACTGTAGCTCAGAGTGCTTGCCTAGCACACGTGAGGCTCTGGGGTTTGATCTTCAGCCTTGCATAGAATAGGTATAATGGTACATGCCTGTAGTCCTAGGGCCCGGAGGCTGAGGCAGGAGGATTAGACGTTCAAGTTTGTCCATAGCCACTGCGGTGGTTTGAATAGCTGTGGCCCTCATAGACTCATGTGTTCAAATGCTTGACCCATAGGGAGTGACGCTATTGGGAGATACACGGCTTTGTTGTAGTAGGTGTGGCCTTGTTGGAAGAAGTGTGTCGCTGCGGGGGTTGGGGGGGAGGAGGAGGGAGGGAGTCTTCTATGCTCTAGCTATGCCCAGTGTGACAGAACCTCCTTCTGCTGCCTGCAGATCAAGATGTAGCACTCCCTGCTCCCCCGGCACCACGTCTGTCTGCAGGCTGCCACGACAATGGACTAAACCCCTGACACTGTAAGCCAGCCCCAGCTAAATGTTTTCCTTATAAGTGTTGCCATGGTCATGGTATTTCGTCACAGCAATAAAACCCAAACTTAGACAGCTGTGTAGTGATTTTTGAGGCCACCCTGGGCTACATGAGACCGTATCACAAAACAAAACATGTGACTGGCTCTATATGTTCCTGGGTTCAGAAAAAGCGAAAGATGAAAGTTTTAGGACAGAGTAATTTTATCTTGTAGTCAACGCTCTTCAAAAGTAATTCTCTACTTTTTGGTTCATATTCATTTTAAGTTTTACCTGGAGGTGACAAATTTAATACTGACTGCTCTTTACTCTTTCATAGTAAGGGAGTCATTGAATCTCGTTGAATTTCAATTTCTTCGTAAGTAAAGACAAACATTATCTCCCAGTCACCACTTTTGCAATGTGGTTTCCCTGAGCGGATTTTCGCAGATACTTGTCATTCTTGGCTGCTTTCAATACTCTCCACCAGATGGCTCTGTCCTGCCTGTGAAAACCCACACCCATAGCTTCCTCTTGAGCCAGGCTTGCATTTGTTGGCTCTGTCTCTCTGCAGGCTCACTTTCCTTCTCCACAGCTTTAAACAAAGCCCCTTCCTATGTTTGGAAACATCATCTTTCTCCTCTATTCCTTGGCATGCTACTTCCATTTAACCATAAACCCTCGTTCGAATAGTCCAGTTACTTATCCAGTTATCTTGGTATGATGATTCTAAGCTCTATTCCCTGTGGTGGGCTGTAGCCAGGTCTGGTGTCTCAAGGGTGGCCTTTGGTGTAGGAAGAAACAGAAGTGCAAGAGCTGTCTCTCAGAAAAAGAGGTTGCTTCTGTTCCCACAGGGAATTGTTGTGGAAGCCAGTGAGCGACTCATGATGTTGGGCCCCTGTCTTAGAGAATTCTGCACATCCTGCTGAAACCATTGGGTTTGGGGAGCTCCTTTGAAAGAGATTAGGCAGGCAACAAGGGAGCATCCATGGACCCACATCTTTTGTTTTGTGTGCATTCATGTCCCCCTTTCCATTCAGGAGATGTGCTGTTCTTGAAGGCTGATAAACACTGGTGATGGTGTTCGCTGGTAAAAGAACGTTCAATAATATTATGGTTGCACGAGGAAGTGCCCCCCACAGGCTCCCTGTAAAACACTTCATCCCAGACAGTGGCACTAGGCTGGGAAGTCACGGGATCTTTATGTGGCATAGACCACGTGGAAGCAGTAGGTCATTGGGGGGCTATGTTTGTGCCTGGTCCCCAGAGCCCTTATTTTCTCTCTGCTTCCTGTCAACCACGAGGTGAGAAGCTCTACCTCTGCACACTCCTGCAGTCATGTGGTTTGCAGCTAGCTGACCGTAGATTAAAACTTCCAAGCCATGGGCCAAAACAAAGCCTGCTTTAAGTTGTTTCTCTCAGGTATTTGTTCACAGTGATGAAAATCTCACTGACATATGAGCAAAGAGAGTAGCTGGGGGAGGCACGTAGGTTACTCAATCAGCAGATTCGCCGCCACCAAGGGGTGCCAAGAAATTTCCCAGCCACTGGGTCTACATATTAATAAATAGGATCACCAAGGACTCTGCTCTTATAGACTTGGTAACTTTTCTATTTTTATTTTTTTTATTTTGAGAACATAGACAATCAACATATGGGCCATACATCTAGCTATCTCAGCACCTTGAAGAAAACATGGTGGGGCTGTGAGTCCCAGAGTGTCAGGAGGGGTGGGGCTGAGGGCTGAAAAGGTTGAAGAGGGAGCAGAAACATTCCCAGAACCACTGAGGAGGCTGGGAGCTTTCTCAACAGTAGGGAGCTCAGTCCATCTGAATTCAACATCTCAGGGGTGTGAAGCCATGCAAAACCAGTGTCTGCTCGGCTGAGTGCTGGCTGGAGAGGGCTTCAGCCTCATGGTTGGGGGCAGGGCATGCATATGGGGGTGACATGGCTGGCTGCCATTGAACACATGCAGCCTGTGTCTGAGAACAGAACACAGTAGAGCTGAGTAGGTTGCCCACCTTATTTTTCGGGACTCATAAGCACCATGGTTCTTATGTGTTTGGGGAAGAGAAAGACAGACCCTCTCTCTCCCCCAGCCTCTGTCTGCCTTCAAGTGATTGTCACTGATCTTTTTATCACCTTGGGAAAAAAATGTCTCGTGGGGTTTAATTCGACTGAAAAATAAAGGGTCTCTGAAAAAAAAAAAAAAAGAGTCTCCAGTGTCATGGAGCTGCATAACGCTCATGCCCATGTATGACCTATAGTTGCCTGCTTTATTTAAAAAAAAATTAAAATTATGCTCATTTATTTAGTGATTTGTGTATTGCATGTGGATGAGTGCCTGCCACGGGGAGCTTGTTTTTTTCCTTCCACTATGTGAGCCTCAGGGATGAACTCAGGTGGTCAGGCTTGGGAGTCAGCATCTTCGTCCACGGAGCCCGCTTCAGTTCCTCCATTAGAATCTAAGTGGCTTAAGGTCAGTCATGTGACTCTGTAGATGGACAGTTCCAGTGACTGACATTTCACAATGGGTAGTCCTTTCAGCACAAACACTCAGAAACCAAACCAAGCCGAACCAGACAAATTGGCAAAAATTCCTATTTGAGTATGTGGAACTGTATAAAGAGGTGCTACAATGGCGCCCAGGAAGAGACAAACAAGGGTTTGGCTTGGAGACTGGCTTCTCAGAGGAAACCGCTGCCCAGCTGTGATGACTTCCTTTGTAAGCTTTCCCTGCCTGGGCCCCCGCTTCCACGGTGTGATCTTGCAGAGTATGGAGATTTGAATAGGAATGGCCTCCATACGCTCACATTTTTTATTGCTTGGTCACTGGGGAGTGGCACTATTTGAAAGGATGAGGAGATGTGGCCTTGTTGGAGGAAGTGTGTCACTGGAGGTGGGTTTTGAGGTTTCAAAAAGCCCAAGCCGGGCCCAGTGTGTCTCTCTCTTCCTGCTGCCTTCAGACATGAGATCTCGGTAACCATGTCTGTCTGCGTGCCGCCATTCTCCCCACCATGATGATGATGGACTAAAGCTCTGAAACTGTAAGCCAGCCCCAAACAAACGCTTTTCCTTCTTAGTGCTGCGGTGCTCATGGTGTCTCTCCGCAGCAATAGAACACTTACTAAGACACAGCGCTTGCGGACAGAAAGGGGTAAGTAGACCAAAGCTTGAGTGATCTAGGACAAGCTGCCCTTGAGCCCTTGTGGGATGAGAGACAGACCCTAGATGATTCTGCAGAAGGGCTGTATTGTAGGTCCGGGAAGCAGGCATCTGGGAGGTGCTGGCTCCGGAAGGGCTGGATGGTGTCAAGAAACCTGCGAGGAGAGCGTGTTCCCTCTGCTGTGACTATGGAGCATCTGCCAGCTTCGGTGCTTGCCATCTGTTTCTGAGTGCTCTGCCACCGGGCTGGGGCTGAGAGTTCAACATCTGGATCAGCAGGCAGCAGGAAGTGAATGTCACACTGGGCCTGGCTTGAGCATTTGAGACCTCAAAGCCCACCCCATAGTGACACACTTCCTTCAACAAGGCCACACCTCCTAATAGTGCCCTATGGGCCTTTGGGGGCCATTTTTATCCAAGCCACCATAGAGGCCAAAGTCACAACCCAACGAAAGAGCACATTAGGTTCTTTGGTTTATTTAAAGCTTTCTTTGCAACAAACTACAACTGAAAAGAAAGTATAGGAGGCTGCTTTCCACACCAATAGGTTCCATTACTAAAAACAGAGGCTATTAAGACAGTGCAAACCAGTACTCTAAATTTCCTATATTGATTTTTCATGACTTGAAAAAGCAACTGAACTTGGAAGAACAACAAGCAGCTTCAGGGGCACAGATAGAAGGTTTTGGTTTACGTGAGAAATCACCGGAGGGCATTTAATTTCCTGTCCACTTCATCAGTCTCCCTTAGCCTCCAGCGCTCGATCCAGACGCATGGATTTCCCAGGTCAGTCCTGATGCCCTGGCTCTGAGGGAGGTGCCAGGGAAGGTCACTGAGTGCTCTTCCACCACCGGCACTGGCAGTACACCCTCCTGCCAGTCCCACCTGCTAGGAAAGAGCAGGGTCAGGTTTAGGAACGGAAGAGAGTCACATTTCACTAACCTCTTCATTTTACAGGTAGAGCGGCAGAGACTCAGAACCTCAGGCACAGAGCTCTGGCCCGTTCTAGAAGGCAGGTTAGCGAAAGCCCTCAAGGCCCAGAACCACCGTCACATCTGAGCAAGGCAGAATTTGCCTGGCGCAGAGAAACAGTAGCCCAGTGATGCTTAGATGGTCCGGGCAGTCACTTTTACGCAGGGGCAGGACCGGGAAGCGAGGTGGCCTTCAGGGCGCAGTGCCGGAGGTGTGGGCCATCAGGAGGAGGGAGGCTCCTTCCGCTGACTCACTCCCCGGCTGCAGCTGTTCCCGCCCCTCTACCCTGCTCTCCACACCTACTATTTTCCTGGTTTCGGTTCCAACCCCAGCAACTTGCTCCGGCGTCTAACAACACCTGCCCACTCAGAAACCCTGCACCCAGTCAAAGAACAATATACATCGAGGGCTTCCTATGCCGCCTTTTGCTGAGGCCAGGATGTGAGCTGGCTCCTGGCAACATGACCGCCTGCTAAGCCCGCCTTCTCCCTGGTTTCTCAGCACCTCTCCAGCGCCGTGTCTGCCCGTGTGTCACCGTGCCTCCCACCATGACGATAATGGACTAAACCTCTGAAACTGTAATCCAGCCCCAACTAAATGTTTGCCTTTGTAAGAGTTGTCTTGGGTTATGGTGTCTCTTCACAGCAGTAGGAACCCTAACTAAGACAGCCCCCTGTCATCAAAACCCACCTAGGGATTTTGTTTAAAAGGTCAAAGCCTATTCCGCACCTAGTAATAAAACTATTTGGGAATAAGGCTCAAGGAATCTATGTTTTTAATTTTCTTTGGCGGTGTATGTGTGTGTGTGTGTTTGTGTGTGTAAAGGAGGAGGGCTTTGCTAAAGAAATCTGACTTTTGGCCCCGTGTTATTGGATTCCTCCCTGTTACGATGCCACTCTGTTTTCTTTACTAGTCCACAAGCCACCCTCTGGCCTCTGTAACTTGATTGTAAGTTTCCAGAAGGCAACATAATAACTGGAAGGTAACACAACATACAACATTGTGTGGTACCTAGCGTGTACTCATGCCATTCGCCTCTGAGGTTAGGCGGCAAGCTGTTGGTGAGGTGGTACATGACTGTAATCCTAGCACTCAGGATGCTGAGGCAGCAGGCTCAGAAACCCAGAGCCAGCTTGAGACTACACAGCCTGAAGAACAACAAAAGCAAGCCACAACACTCAAAATCGAAAACCAAGCCAGGCAAGCAAAAACCAAATCCTTGCATTGGTAAGTCGAAGGTTTGACATAACTCGGAGGTTTGGAGGTAGCAGAGTGATTTGCTGGGAAGACATGGTAAGGGGAGGTGAGGTCAGACTGGATTACTCTAGACAAATTTGTATATATCCTTTTGTTTCTGGGAAGCATCAGGTACGCAGGGCTCTTTCTCCCTAGAAGTTTGCATCATAGGTATTTTGGGACCAGTCAAAGGTCTATAAAGATCACAGTCTAGGAACAGTATGGAGGAGGGTGTGCTGAAAGTGATGGATGCAGGGCACTGGAGTCCGGAACATGGTCACGAGTGGGACTTACTCTTACATTCAGGGCTATCTGGTTAAGACCCAATCACATCAAAAGGAGAAGAAGACAGGAAAATGGAGAGACCCTGACAACCCTCAGGCCATGCGGGAGTTAGCCAAAGGGCTGTGGGGTGCTCAGGCTCTTCCTGAAAGAATGTGACATTGCAGGATTGTGTCCCCTCTGCTGAGAGCGGAGAGAGTTCTAGAAGTCACATCCAGCCGGACGAAATGTGCAAGCCATGGCGGGAGGTGTGGAGCAGCAGGCATGGGGTGAGGGAGGCAGTGGCGAAGAGGACTCAGTGGGAGCTGGAGTCTCCAAGAAGCCCAGAGAAGACGATGCTGGGGAAGATGAGAGCTGTTTCTGCCGCAGAGGCTGGCTTCCAGGATTAGAGGGGCAGACCCAGTGAGAACCCCTCTGCCTCGGGGCATTTCAGGACTGTGATTTGGCTGCAGCTGTGGTCCATGTTGCAGAAATCTGATCTTGAGGGGACAAAGAGGCAAATAGCAGAATCTGTTCAGCCAGAGCAACCCAGTCTCCATTTCTTATGTAGCTGTGCTCAGCCTTAAAGGGTGCTAGGACAACTTAGTTCAGGGTCTTACGGTTCCTTTGGGAAAGACCTCAAGTGTGACTTCAGCCTTATCTGAAGAACAGCATGCGTTGTAACCAGAGCCAAGTAACACGGACATCTAAGGAAGTGATACAAAATGGCCTCATGGTTTGGTGAAGGTTCAAGGAGAGACAAAGTACAGGAACCTTCTAGCCGTTTTCTTAAAGCTTGCTCATGTTGTAGATTAGATGAAATCGTGAAACTTTGAGACTACAACACAATAAACACGCTCAGGGAGCTTCAAGGTCCCTCCCCACTGTCATCTGTTTTCCCCATCCTGTTACTCTGAAAGATGGCCAGAAGGTTAGCCAGAAATGTAACCGTCAGTGGTAGAAACAGAAATGGACCTGTGTGTGGCCCACAAATTACCTAAGCTGAGTTTCCCTTTCACTTCTGCCATGGAAGCCCCAGTCATACCATTGGAAGGCGAGGGTGGGAACCATGAAAAATGGAGCCTGGGAAGGAGTGGGCTGTCAAAAGTGTGCCTTTTTACTCTCTGCCATTCCAACATTCTGCTATACCTTTCTGCTATGATGCTCTGTCTCCACAGTTTCTCTCTGAGTTGTCCAAGTCAGAACAATGGGACAGCAAGTCACAGCCATCTGCCTCCACCTCCTTCTTGGCTCTTCACTATCTTCTGAGACTCAAGTTCAAATTCCTTCCTGCTGCCGTTCTTGTGGGCCTACTCCTCTCCCACAATTACAGTGAATGGCCAAGGAACGCTTTTCTTTGCAAAGATCAGTCTTGTTCTACTTTATTCACTAACATGAGAATACCGGTGATGAGGATTTAATTGAGTAATAGAGTGTTTGCTTCACACATGTGAGATCTGAGGTTTGATCCTGGAACTGCCAGAAGAACTAAAACAAAATACCTCCTCCCCAGCAGGGAGGAAAAGAAAATATTCACTGGAATCCTCCAAATAATGAGACTGGCACTGATGTAGAAAATGTATCTGTTTATTCATTCCCAACTATCTTCTCTGCATTCCATCTGGGGCATGGTAAGGTCAGGGAGATTAACTGGCCACTAGTGGTTTCCTAGTATTTGCTTTCTTCTGGGGCAAGACAATCACCAGTTTTGAGCTCAGCTATGGTTGCCTAAAGTAAAAACAGTATTTCACAATTGAATATGTCCTTACCACTAAAGTCTAACCAACAAGATTATAGGTGAAAATATTGGGCAGTACATTTAAAACCTTTTTTCATCTTGCTGTCTGAAAGGCAGTTATTGCTGCCTTGGACCTGAGGTCAAGGTTCTGCTTGGTGTAGAGCAACAAGATGGAAAAAACCTGGGCTCTTATCCCTGGAGAACAACTCATGGGGAGTTGGGTCACTTACCTGGATTTGTAGAAGCAACTGCTCACTTTTTATTTTTATTTTTGGTTTATTTGTTGTTTACCCTAGGATAACTCAACAAATATGCAGTGTAGCAGCACCCTAAGCAAACCCACACTGATTTTATACCATGAAGTGAAAGGGGTACTCTGGTTATACACCTAACCCTCTCTGTATGATGGCTGCCACAGCTACGGTGCTTTTGTTGCCTGGTGGCATATATATTCTTAAATGCCGAGCTATTAATATTTCTGCAGGGCTTTATTTTAGAATATGTTCATCTTTAGGAAGGCTTCGAGAAGTTCCTCTGTGACTTTTCTCCATTTTTTTCCTTATCGTTCTACTCTTAAATTGATTTCAGCCAAGAAGTCACTTGAGAACATTAGCAAGATTGATTTATTTGTCCCTGAACCATGGCGTGGCCTGCAAGGACAACTTACATTTCTTTGTTCTGCTGTTGAGGAGCCTGGTTATTTCTAAGACATCCAATGGTCTAGATCTGCCCCCCCCATAGCATGTACGTGGAGATATTCAGATTACTGCACCATTAATTTGAGATTGTATGAACATGTGCACAATGCGATTTCAAATCTGTCCTCTGGCTACTTCAGTGGCTTAACCCAAAATTTTAAGAGGAGACTAAAATCTAGCTAGAATTCTTTTTTTTTTAAATATTTGTTTATTTATGTACTTTTATGTATATGAGCGCTCTATCTGCATGTCCACCTGCATGTTGGAAGAGGGCATCAGATCACATTATAGATGGTTGTGAGCTACCATGTGGTTGCTGGGAGTTGAACTCAGCACCTCTAGGAAGAGCAGACAGGGCTCTTAACCAAGGAACCACCTCTCTAGCCCTAGAATTCTTGTCTGTTGCAAGCCTTCACCTGGATATCACTAACGCTCTCTCAAAGACATTGCCGTACCTTGAGTTAAAGTCCTCCTGGAAAGTTGAATGTTTGTTCCTTAGGTGGTGGCACTGTCTTGAGAGACTGTAGGATTGGTGGGAGGTGGAGAGGTGGCTGGTAGATGTAGGTCACTAGAAGAAGGCCTTTGAAGGCCTCCAGTTGCCTTGCCCTCTGCTTCCTGGTCTCCCGTGATGTGAGCTTCAGCCACTGGCTCTTGCCGTCACGAACTGAGCTGCTCCATGATACGGTCTGTGCCATGATAGACTGAACTCTCAGAAGCTGTGGACCAAGACAGGCCCTCCCTTCTGTAAGTTGTTTATGTCAGGCATTGGCAGAGCGATGCAAGAGTGGTCAGCCCGGTGGCAAGCTGCTTTGTTCTGGCTACTCTGCCTCCATTTTGAGAACACTTCCGGGAAACCCAATGGGTTGCTGAGACCGTATGAACATCTCTTGAGCATAACTACCAAGAATTAGCAAAGCATAGGTCTATGTAATTCCTTCTTTCTTTTTAAAATCACATACACATGCTGCACATGTATATGTATTCTGTACATATATGCAATTATGTGCGTGGTGTGTGGGGTATGTGTGTGTGTATGTGTGTGTGTAGGTCAAAGGACAATTTGTGGGAGTTGTTTTCTCCCTCTACCATATGTGTCCTAAGATTCAAACTCAGGTCTCCAGGCTTGGCTGTAAATGCTTTTGCACAATGAGCCATCTCACAGGCCCAATTCCAGCCTTTCTGCCCCTGAGGTCCATTGCCATAAAAAGTTCTGAAGCCCAGGAACTTTACAAGAAACAAGAACAAACCATATGCTTCAATAACATGGAACATATTCAATGGATTTCTGAGCTATTTAGCTAAGCGTGACGTGCACACAGTTCTGATAACTGTTATTTGGCTTCATCCTCTAATTTATTTGTATCCTTTTACTCATCCCAGTGGTCCCGTGACTCATCTTATCTATGGTGCTTCTGAAAAGTTTTCTGTTTTTTTTTTTTTTTTTTTCTGTTTTCATTTACTGTGTCTTGTTCTGAATTCTTGGCATTAGAAATAAAACCTTTGAAATGATCATAGGGAATTTAAGTCAGCAACTGAGAGCCACTTAGTTAGACTTTGGAAGGGACTTACAGACACGGAAACTTGGTTTCAACTTAAGATATGTGTTAACTTCCACCACTTGCCTGCAAATTTCATGATTTCCTCCTTTTTGATTGCTGAGTAGTATTCCATTGTGTAAAAATACCACAATTTCTGTATCCATTCCTCCGTGGGGAACACGGACTATTTCTAACAGGATTTCAAGGGCAGGCTGTTTGACCCCCCACCCCCGGGGAGGAGCAGTCTGTTAGGCCACAGAGGAGGACTTTGCAGCCAGCCCTGAAGATACCTGATAAAACAGGGTCAGATGAAAGGGGAGGAGGTCCTCCCCTATCAGTGGACTTGGAAAGGGGCAGGGAGGAGACCAGGGAGGGAGTGTGGGGTTGGGGAGGGAATGAGGGAGCGGGATACAGCTGGGACACAGAGTTAACAAAATGTAACTAAAAAGAAAAAAATAATAATAATAAAAAAAGAAAAAAAAAGATATGTGTTAACAAGCAAACTGAGACAAAGAACAGAAACAGCACCAGCGACAAAGACCTTCCCCCAAAGCCAGTCATTCCTCCCTGTAACACAGCTGTCCTTGTTACATTTCCATCCTGGCTGGTGTTTGCACACGTCCACACGATATACTCGGTACAATCAGAGTTGGAAACTACTTCATGATATTCAAATGTACCATTATATTCCTTTCCAGTTACAACGATGAGAGCAAAGTGGCGGGGACACTCCCTCCCCACCCTGCCAATGGGGTCCTGCTGTATACACCAGGCTGGCCTTGAACTCTTCAATTTCCAACCACAGCCTCCAAATTTCAGGAATACAACATCATGCCTAGAAGTTTTCTACAGCTTCGGTGTCATGAGGATTAGTTTAATAATGGAAAATGTAATTCTCTTCCATGGTTAAACACACACATTAACTGGTGTAGTGTACAAATGACTGAATCTTTCTTTAAGAAAAGGTATCCACTCTGAACACTTCCTTTTTTTATCTCCTCCACCCCAAAAGAAGGCTTTCTCTGAGTGGCTTCGGCTGTCCTGGAACTTGCTCTCTAGATCAGGGTGGCCTTGAACTGTCTCTGTCTCCTGAGTACTGGGATGAAAGGCTTGCACCACCGCAGCCGGGGCTATCGCTAATACTTTGAAAGGAGCAGACCATTCTGTGTGAAGTTTAGGTCCGCCTTGCAAAACGTCAGATGCTTCAGAGCGGCAACCGTCTATGTAATCATATAGATCCTCCTATTGCTTTTATTTGGCTTGTGGGCTATGTAGCTCCAGTTTAGGACTCCAACTGAACACTAGAGGGACCTCCTGGCTTCAAAATAGCTCTGACCTTTCTTTTCTTTTCTCTCTCTTTTTCCCCTCCTAGCATTGTCTCAGGGAAACTGAGTCACACCAGTACACTTAATGAATGCTGCTTTACTGAGTCCCTGGCTCCCGGAGGCTCTGAAATGCAAAGGGATGTGGCTGTGAAGCTCCTGGAGACCCCTGCCTTCTCCTTGGCTTCCAGGAACGCGCTGCTTGGGTGCTTTCAAGAACAAAGATATCACAAGTCTATCCATTGGAGGAGCTAGTGATGCTTAAACAAGCAAATCCTCAGGCAGCCCTCCTCGAAGAATCTGCGCGGGACACACCAACTGCCAGCTCCAGCCCTTGGCCGTTTGGATTGTACCGGGGACCGGATCCTGAGGGGACCAATTGGAGACTGGCAGTGGAAGCAGGAATAGACACAGAGACCCTTGGGAGGGATGGAAGACGGAAACAGCCCGGAGCCCCTGGAGCCAGGACTCATCATTCTACAGGAAGAGAGGAAGCCACGCGGCTCTCTTCAAAAAATGATTAGAACAATGTTCGTCCCAAATCTAGGTAGCCTGCTTCTCGGAGGAGCTCAGAAGTCGTGATCTCATTAGCCCTGGAGGCAGCTCTGTGAAGACAGCTCTCTTGGTGACACCTTGTTTCCTGACAGGAAATCAAGTTCCCAAAAAGCAAAGGCGGAGGCAGAGCCTTGCTTGGTCTTATGTAACAAGCTGGTTCTGTTGAGTCCTCTCCGGGCTGTCTGTGGCTTCAGAGAGGCTCAGGGCACCGCATGCTCTAACCCTATAAGGCCTCCAAAGTCTAAAAGCTTTTTAGTGCTGTCTGTCAATTTCTCTTGGTTCTACCCTCAAACATATCCAGGCACCTCCTGTATAAAAAAATCTCACGGAGGCCGGCAAATCATCCTTCCACCCGCCTGGATATAAAGCCAACTTCCTGCCTTTGTCTTTTCAACAGCGGGGAAGATGGTTCTTTTTTAACAGTAAAAGATTTCAAAGAATGCTACAAGTCTAGCAGTTGGTGTGGACTTTGGGTTGGGCAAAAAATAGGACTATTGCTCAAACAATTAAAAGCACCACTGAAAAACTTTTGGAACAAAAGTTATTGGAGACTGTTGGAAATAAACTTCCAGCTACCAAACCGAATATCTCTGATATATGTCCAGAGGTGAGGAGGTCTTAATGAAATTGGTCCCCATAGACTCAGGGAATGGCACTGTTAGGAGGTGTGGCCTTGTAGGAGTAGGTGTGGCCTTGTTGGAGGAAGTGTGTCACTGGGTGGTGGGCTTGAGGTTTTAGAAGCTCCAGCAAGGCCCAGGGTTGCTCTCTCCTCCTGCTGCCTGTAAATCCAGAACTCTCAACTCTCCAGCACCATGTCTACCTGCTGGCCACCATGCTTCCTACCATGATGACAATGGACTAAACCTCTGAACTGTAAACCAATTAAATGTTTCCCCTTAAATAATTGCTGTGGTCATGGCATCTATTCACAGCAAGAGAAATCCTTACTTATGTACAACAAGACAAGAGGTGCTCATAGTGTTTGGATGTCCAGACAAACACAATGGATATTCCTCACTATGAACCTCAGGATGTTCATAGTGTTTGAGGATGAAATTCAGGGTTGTTATTTTTTTCGTCCATACTTCTTTAACATTTTCTTTTTACAGTAAGTAAAATAGGAGTTTTAAAAACAGAAAAAAGGGGCCTTATTAATCTTTTACCTTTCCTGTGTCCTTATATTGGCTAGCTCCTTAGCAAATCCTTGTATGTCATCTTCTGTCTCCACGTCTTTACCAGCATGTGACTCATTCTGAGTCACAAGTGCTCAATGGCTTTTATAGTTTAGCCCCCGTCCACCCCCTGCCCCCAAAGTGTAGGGATCAGAGGAAGTCTTGAATAAGTAAAGTCCCAAGTGAATGTTTACTTTGACAGGGGCACAGCTTGCTAGGGACACCAAGACCAATTGGGAAACTGGCAAAGCTGATGGGCCAGCAATGACAAAGCTCTTTTTGGGAGTCTGTGTATGAGGGTGGACGAACGATTGATCAGAGACTAGCAACTGCTACTTCCTCCTCTGAGATATTTAGAGCTTATTGTTTGTAGAGCTTTCCTCTGGGGACCAGCTCACCCCTCCTCCTGCCGTATATAATAAGTATGTTGAGGTTCCGGGTAGCAGCAGTTAGAAAACCCCACCTGAGCTCAACTTCATTATATGTGTGTCTGTGTGTTTGTCTTTTCTTCATTCCCTCTCTGCTTCAGGGTTCCAGGACCCAAGCTACACAGGTCATGGCACCAATGTAAATCTTTCTGCCTTCCTTAGTGTCTCCTAGACATTTTCAGATGGGACCTCAGGGTTTTTCCACAATGTGCAAAATGGAACAAATATTCTTTATGTACATGTGTCATTTCTTTGTTTTTCTTTCCCAGTCTCACACAGATATCTTTCTCATTTAAAAAAAAATCTGATACTGATAATGACATTTATACCCCATCCTGCAGGGCTTCAACAGGGTTCCTAAGGAAGGAGAGTGGAAGGAATGGGGGGGGGGAGAGGGGACAAGAGACGCAAGAAATGAAAGCCAAGTCTGTTTGTCTGATCAAGGCTTCCGTTTATTAGAAATTTTTACCCAACTTATATAAGGAGAAGGCAGGAAAGGGGGAAGGTTAATCTACTGCTGCAGGAAATAGGAAGAGTGCTTTCATGGGTTAAATATTGTACCTGCAAGGTACCTTAAGGATGTTCTCTTAAGATATCTTACGGATGCTCTAACAAAGGATGTCCTCACAATCTATCACCCATGATTTAGGGTCCCATGATTTAGGGTCTAGATAACTCTTTTACTACATAGCTTTAGGTCTCCACTAAATGACCTTTGCTCTCTACTTGGCTTTGGCCTCAGTAACTACCTTTTTCTCTACTAGATAGCTTTGACTTTAGCTTCCATAGATAGCCTTGGCTCACTAATTGACTTTGGCTTCCGTAGACACCTTTGTCTTCACTAGATAGCTTTGGCTTTGGCTTCCGTAGATAGCTTTGGCTCCCAGCAGACATTACCTGGGTTCATTAGCTGCTTTTGCATCATAGTGAGACTTATTTTGGTTCATGGTTTCACCTCATCGTGTCAGAGAAGACTTGGTGGAGCCGTGACAGAAGGAGTGCACGGCAGAGGAGGCTCACATCATGGTGGCCCAGGGAGCAGGGGACATGACAGGAACTGGGGTCTATGTATTGCCTTCATAGGCCTTCCACTAATGACTTACTTCCAAGTAGCCCCATAGTCCCCCACAGCGTAAGGCTCTCAACTGAGCTGTTGGGATCTCCAGTCTCATAAAGTAGTGCCACCAGCTTGGAAACGAGTGCTTAAAACAGAAGGCTTCAAAGCACACATCAGAGGCCAGTTATAACCCTTTGCTTCTGTAGTCTTTGGTGTGGAATAGGAAGTCCAGTCAGACTACTCTTTCTTCCTGGCTTTGCTCCCCATCCACTTTATTGCCGAGTCCTCTGAACTCGATCTCAGTCATTTCTCTTTTGTCTACCCTTCCTTCCTTCTTCCCCATAACCACTCTTGTAGGTCAGAGATTTTCTGTCTATATATGGATGATGCCAAAAGCATCAAAACAGCTTTCCTGTCCTCTAATTCCTGCCCTAGACATTCAGTCCATTGGCTAGAGGGCTGCAGCCAGTTCTGAGCCAGTTTCTACTCTGGGTTCCTCGTGATCTACCAAAACCCACCCAGTTATTCTTAGGTTTGGGTAAGCCTAACTATCCCTCCCAGTTTTGCTTCCCATTGTCCCCCAACCTAAATCTAGGTTTCAGTCAGTCTGGGCAGGCTGTATGTCTAGGCGGCCATATGCGAGTGGTACTTTGTTGTATCATTCAGGGGATTAAGCTTCTCAAAGGACCAGGCTCAATGTATCTATTTCTTTCTACCATTGTTTTCATGTCCATTGTGTTTTGAACAAATGCTAGCTTGTTCACGATCCTGTGAAAATTTGACACCCAGGATGAATTTCAGCATTCTGAGCTCAATAGGCTTTTTGTCTTGGGAGGGGATTGGATATGAGAAGTTGATGCTGGTCACAGAGGCTGACTCTCCAGAACCAGCTGTTTTCCTTTGGGATTGAAGAGGTTCTCCCCCCCCCAACCCGGGATGGACTCTGATGCCCACCACTGAGAGTCAAGAGTAGAAGAACCTGCGTGTTGGATGGAAGTGATTTAGAGGAATGTGTCTCTGAGAGGAGATTACGCTGAAGACAGGCAAGGATGCACCAGCTTCATGTCCAGAGATGTAAAGGGGCAAATAACCCAGGTTCAGGAAGTCAATCTGACCTAGCCAAGCTGGTGTGGGCAGAGATGGTGATTCTGCTTATATGGGTCTGAATTGCAAGAGGGGTAACATTTGGCAGCATAGGCAGGCAGACTGGCTATGAGCACTATGAGCACTATGCAAAGTATGTGTGCGCATGTGTTATATTTGTGTATTGTACATGTGCATGTGTGTGTTATATTTGTGTATTGTATATGTGCATGCATTATATTTGTGTATGGTGTGTGTGTGTTGTGGTTGTGCATGGTATATATGTATGTGTATATGTTGTATTTGTGTATGGTATATGTGCATGTGGTACATTTCTGCATGGTGTGTGTGTGGTGTATTTGTATATGGTATATGTTCGTGAGTGTGTAATTGGGGGGTACTTAAAGGGAAGCCAGAAGAGGTTGTTGGATGTCCTCCTTAATCACTCTCCACTTTATTCCTTTGAGACAGAGCCTCTTATTGAACCCAGAGATAACTCTGGTGGCCAGTCAGCCCCACTGATCCTCCTGTCTCCCCCCTCCTCCACAGTGCTGGGGTTACAGGCATACATATGACCACTCCTGGCTTTTTATGCAGATACGAGGATCTAAACTCAAGACCTCATGGTTGGGCACTGACTGCTCTTACACACTGAGACATCTCTGTAGCACCCACATTTTTCTGTTTCATTTCCCCAGTAGCTTACAGTACCTTAAAGACATAAGACTAGCTGTGGGGGAGTCCCTACAATTCATACTAAAGCCATTGGCTAGAGAGTCTGGCTTCTTGGACTGCAGAAAAATTTCTGCTCTGCCATCAGGAAGTGCTAAAGAGGCAGAGTGAGTTGTGGACAATTTTCTGCCTTCCTGGAGGTTCTAGGGAGAGGGATTTGCCGTAAAGGCAACTCATGAAGCCTGAGATGCCACTTACACAGAATGGCCTTTCCCCTAGAGACTATGAGCTCTGTTGAGTGTAGAGATTTGCCTATTTTTTAACCATAAAACCCAATGCTTGAGTCTTAATGAGCACAGTCATGAATGTGTGCGTGAGTATCTAGTTTGTTCAATATATATCAGAATGTACAATATTCTGATATTTCCTTCCTTCCTGGGTGACTCTAGTTGCATTCTTCGGATTCCCGCTAAGTTTCCTCTTACTAGCTTTGTCTCCATGCTTTCGCTCATCAGCGTCTTTTTGATCACTTGTCATTCATTATACTAGCTATTTCCTCTCAGCGATGTGTCACACGCTAATTACATAAGCACACCTTCTTCCTCTTCGTGCAATTTATTGGGAAACATGGGGAAACATCAAAGGGTTAGGATCAAAATGGATTCATCAATTAACACCATGAAATAAAATAAGCTGGAAAAAAAAATTTAACAAGTCTAATCCCGTCACAAATGTTGTTTAGAGAGCACTGTCACCAGGGCACAGCTAGGGGATTTAATCTGTTACTTCCATCTCTGCCAATTAGTATTTCTGTGACTTGGGTAAGATAGTTTCTGGATTTCACTCTGTGGGGGCTGGGGACAGCTCATGCCTTGGGCTGTCCTTCTGTCTTGTTTTCTTGCTGGATCTGTCCTGGTTACATTCCTTCCTCCAAAGCTTCCCAGTGCCCAAGCCCAGCATACACCTGACTGCTTGCTCCCGGAGACCAGCAAGGGCAAGCTAGAAAAATATCAAGAGTGATTTTTCTGATAGAAAACAGAGGGAAGAAAACCCCACTGGAAATAGAAAGGATATTATCCATTCGACAATAATTTGATGAGTTTCTGGTGCACGTCAATCGCTGGATGGTGGAGAGAAAACGGTGGATAGGAGCATCCACTTTGATGGGCCTCATGATCAGTCGTTGGTGGGGTGGAGGGTGGGAGGGGACAGCTGATGAACATATAATCAGATGCACTGCTCGTAAAAACGCTTGGGGGAAAATAGAGCCTGGTGAAGAGGGTGGAACTGTGGATGGGTGGTTGCTAATTTTAGGTGGGACATTAAAGGCAAGTCTCTCTAAGACACTGACACAAGCAGAGCTCTAAGGGCACGAAGGAGAGCTACGAAGAAGCCTTAGGTGGGAGCATTCCTTGCAGTCTGGGGATAGCAGAGGCACAGGAAGAGGAAGATCTGGTTAGGGAAAGCGGAGACAAAAGAGGCAGCTGAGGGGCCGTTGTCATGTTGAAGACTGGGATGAGGGAGAAGGCTGAAATGAATCGAGAGCAGTTCACTGTGGCAGGGGTGGGGAAACATGAGGCTTGACCGAGGGTCTTAAGATCAGGGTGGGGAGTTGAGGTGTGAAAGTGTCCAGATCTGGATGTAAGTGCTAGGACAGTCAGCAGATATGGTGGGTAGGATGGATGGATGAATGAGGGGGAGGGAGAGAGCGAGTGAGAAGGAGACAGAGACAGACAGAGAGACAGAATATGAGAATCTAATCTAAGCCAAAGGAGATGTCAAGATTTCTCATCTGAGGACAAGAATGATGGATGGAGTTGTTGCTTGTTAAGGTAGAAAGGAGTGGACGTAAACTAGATCTTGGAAATGTGAAGTCCGAGGTGGTTTTTCAATACTGGGATGAGTCAGAGTTTGATTTGTAAATGGAGGCTGCCCTGGCTGTGTGAAGGGGACTTGGTATCCCACAGAGAGGTACTTCAAAATCGAACACACACATTATCTGCATTTCTGGGTCCTGAGACTTGCTCTCCGTCCTGCTTCCTGCGTTTTCAGTCCGACTCATTCATTTTGCATAAGGTCTTCATATTTACCACCGACTGTTTTTCCCAATTAGAAGGCCAACTTTCTTCAACTGTGATTTTAATGGAAGGGTCTCTACTACACATTCTTTTTTATTTTTTATATTTTTATTTTACTTCAGTTTATTGACTGAAGGGTGCCCCTCCCTCCTCTTCTTCCAACTCCCCTTCCCTTTCCTTCCCCCTTCCTCTCTCTCCTTCATTCTTGTCGGAGACAGGCCGACGCCATGGCTTTTCCTAGTTGAGAAGCTGAGTCTTTGGTGGCTGCTCGATATGCTTGGATGGCTAGCGCTGTTGCCTCATTTACAGAACCCCTGTGGACTCCAGAGAGAGATAGCTACTTCCCCAGGTTCCCTTTGGTGTCTGAGAATGGCTCTGTCTTTCCCCACTTGGGTATAGAAATCAAATACAAGTTTCACGCTGAATTCCACTGAGAGAGGTTTCAGTGAGGGAAGAATGAACCCATTGATTAAAGGTAACTAAGTTCCTTTCTGTAAGTAAAGGGTTGGGCCTATACTAAGACAATCTCCCAAGATTCTGAATATTTAAGGGCCACCATGCGACAAAAATTTAAGGAAAAAGCAGAACTAGCCCCACCCCCTCCATTATTTCTTGCCCTGACTCTCAGAAGGATTCTGTGGGTAACAGTAAGAGTTCGACATTAGATGCTACCCATGACATCAGCAAAACAATTTCTCTGTCTCCCTCCCCTCCATTTCCTCTCGCTTCCTTTTATTCTCTGTGAAGGTGTTAATGAACAGTTAATAGCTTAAGGGTGGGCTTGCTGACAAAGGAGAACAGAGACAGGAAAGGCAGCGACAACAGCTTTAAAAAGTGTGAATAGAGAACCATAAATGCAGGCTTCCGCAGAACCTCAGGTGAGACAGATTGATGCAGTTCCTTGCCTCTGGCTCCTACCCAGTGTCCCCGCTCCCATCTCTTCCCATTACTTTAGTTTTGTCACAGCTGTTGGGGTTTTTACGGAGGACCTCCAGAGGAGAAAGTTCCATGACCGATAACTGGGTGGTTATTATGGGAAAAGAGCCTGGCGAGCACACGAAGAAAGACTGAACTTAAGAAGAGGGGTGCCTTCCAGCTTTGAGCACACTGCTGAGAGGCCCAAGTCAAGCAGAGGAGAACCGGAGCCAAAGTTAGTTTAGCATCTGTAGACCAGACATGATGCTCAAGGTGGGATCAATGGGGGCAGGGGAAGAGGTTCCGTTCACCTTGGCACTAAGATGAAGCCACGTTAAGGAAGTTTAAGCAAGAGAAGCATCCTCTCTGACTCACCGTCCTAGCTGCTTTTACCGTGAAAGCACTCATACAAGGGTCCACCAGACAGCGGCCGGAACCTGCCATTGACAGGATGGCCTGATAGCGTGGGCTCAGTATCGAATCATGATGTGTTGTGTGTGACTCACTCGACGTTACCGCCTCCCTAGTCGGCCATCCATTATCTGTGGCTTGTCTCATCCTCCTAAGCCTATCACATTAGCTCATCTCTTTTGCCCTGTTGACATCCGCTCCCCTTCCTGTCTGCATTACCTTCTCCTGTGCTCATTGCCCCATGCGGTGCCATCTGTAGATAACATTAGCATGCTGTTTACACTTTCCTGGATCACCAATCCAAATGTTAAATGAGTCAGAAGGTGACACTTGGCAGTCACCATCTGCAGTGTGTTGACGTTTGCAGCTACCCCAAACACCGGTCCTCTTAAAGTGGAGCTGGACCCAGCGCTTGTCAAAACCGGACCCGTTCAAACTTGAATGTCAGCCTGTGCATCCTGTGAGCCAGAACCCTTGGTCATATTCACCACCCTAATGGCCTGTGGCTCCGAGAACTGGCCAGAGTCGGGGACTAAGGAGCAAGGGAGTGGCAAGCTCCCAGCCTCCCAGGCTGGAGGCTTCAGCTGCCCGGGTACTTGGAACCTGAGCTCGAATGCCAGTGCTCTACAGCATTGTCAGGACTAGTGGTGAGGTTGTGCTAGCCCAGGTTAGCTCTGTTGAGTTATTTGAGATGCAAATTAGATTCATTAAAAAGAACCTATTTGGCTACCTTGAGTATTGTGACGAAACAGACACTTAAGCTTCTACGCAATTTAGAATTAATGAAATACTATTTTCCTGGCTGAACTACTAAACCTTGACTTTTAGTTTCCTCTCTCTCACTCCTAGGGATGGAATACAAAATCTTTCACATGCAAACAAAACATCCTTATTTTTCAAATTGTGGCATAGTATTTAAGCTATTTTGATTAAAATTTTTATTCCAGAATCTCCCCATTTGCATACTCGTTTCCTCATTTGCTTGACTTTATTTCTTTTAAAAATATTTTTAAATAGTTTATTTTTAAAGTGTGTGTGTGTCAAGTGCAAAGGGCTGCAAAGGCTAGAAGAGGGTATGGATTCCCTGGAACTAGAGAGGCCGATGGCTGTGAGCCACCTGATGGTCCCATCCACCTGCTGGGAATTGAACTTGTTCTTAACTGGCTGAATCACCTCTTCAGCTCCCTTGACTTTATTTCTTGATGAGAAATTGTTTTGTTTTGTTTTTGAACTGAACTTATTCTCTCTGTGTGAGTGTATGTTTCATCATTGGCAGAATAGAATCATATAGCTCTTTATGTATCTGACTTATAATTTTAGGGTGGATCATCTCTCTTCTTTAGTTTCCTGTACTGGGGCCTTAACTCAGAGTTTTGTGTGTGTTAAGGATTTACTAGCATGAGCTACACTGCTGGTCCTGTTTGTTTTTCTGTAGAGTGACTTTTCAAAATTTCATGCTGTAGGTATTATTTTTGGGGGGAGAAATAGTTTTACTTCAAAATGTCCTAATGTGAATATCTCTTTCTCCTATCTATCCTTTGCTTCTTTCCTCTCCCTCTCTTTCCCCCTCTCCCCTTTTCCTCTTCCCCTCTCTCCTCAGCTCTGTTTATACCTGAGATACTATATATTTCAGGTGAAGCTTAACCTCATAGTCCCTAATGTTTTAGCTCCCTGAGTGCTGGGATTGCAAGCATATGCCACCATACCAGTGATTTTTACACTTTTAACAGACTTGCAGAATGGACTGTGATCTTTTTTTAATTTTTGATCAGAGGTGGAAAATAGGCAGAGACATATAGAACATCAATTGAAGAGACAGAGGAATCAATGACATCATGTTGCTGGCTGTGGCAGTGATGCCATCCTATCCGGGAGGGACTCTGCTCATGTGGAAACTAGAGGATGGAAAGTCTTGGCTGGAAACCTTGAAGCCGGAAGAGAGAACATTAGAACATGTAGCCACACCTGCATATATATTATCTTGGATCAGCTTCCTGTAAAAGGCAGTCATCTAAGCACAGGAAATGAAAAAAAAATCTACTTTTATGAACTTCGTGCCATTTAGTTAACTATGGCTGATAATGCCAGGCATCAAATTAAATGCTCTTGCTGAATTTATAATAATAAATTCTCATCAATATGTATTGAGAATTATTATGATAATAATCCTCAATAATTATCCCATCAACCCAATCAGCTTAGAAAGGTTAAGTCAGAAAAGCTTTCTGAGGCTATACAGCTCATGGGAGGAAGACTGAGGATGTCATCCTGTTTGACCCCAAAGTCTGAGCTATCACTGTTACTCTGATTGCTTCAAGGTTTGGAGGTAAACCAGATGGACTCCTGCTCAAGGCTCTTCCGATGAAAAGGGAAGAAAGCAGAATTCCTGTCAGCATATCTTAAGGGTTCATTCTAGGATAAAAGTCTGCCCAGAAGCCACTGGGCATAAAGAGGACGTGGTGGATTCAGGTAATAATGCGGGTGTGGTGGGGTACTGAGTCACAATAGAGGGAAGGGACATTGAGCTGGATCATAAAGACGTGCCTGGGCCCCAATCTGTAGACTCCAAGACTGTCACCCTACTTGGGAAGTTTACCCATGTGGTTGACTAAAGGATCTTGAAGTGAACAGACTGTCTTGGATTGTCGAAGTTGACCCTAAACCTGTTGGCAGGCGCAACCTCATTGTCCTCTATGGGGTTTACTCTGAAGGAATTCACACCTGTATCCTAACCCCCTTTTCTTGTCGTGTTGGATTGGTGCTGGTGATGATTGACATCAGCTTGACAAGATCTAGAATCACCTAAGAAACAAACCTCTGGGAATGTCTAGGAGGGAGTTTCTAGATTGGATTCACTGAACTGGCGAGACCAGCCCTACATTTGGGCAACACCATTTCATGGGTGGAGGTCCTGGACTGCATGAAAACGACGGAACAAATGGAACGCCAGCCTTCTTTGCTCTCTGCTTCCCATTTGTTGGTGTAGAGGCGATTCAGCAGGCCGCCTCCATGGGCCTAGCAACTGCTTATATGTCATCACCTGATGCTGCCAGGTGTACCAGGTATGTGCAGGACATAAGAACCCTGGACACCCCCAGCCCTCTGTCTGTTTCAGCTTCTCTCTGACCCCACATTTTTCTTTCTCTCTCTGGTCCTCCTCCTCTCTGCCCTCATGTCTCGCTCATGGCCTCTACCCCTCCTCTCCCAGGGCCTCACTCTCTAACTGAAGGCCCAAACAAACCTTTCTTCCTTAGCTAGCTTCCTATCAGGTGTTTGGTTACAGCAGCAAACTAGTAACTAATACAGTTACCAATGCGCAAAGGCAAACCGAAGTGACCTCTAAACAAGGAGTCTGCTGCCAACTTAAATGGCTTTTGAGCCGGTGTCTTGAAAAAGTTCAGTGGACAATTTTATATGCTTTTGATGACAGGAGGTCAAGAGTTACCATGCGTTTGGTCCCATCTTAAGTGTTCTAATGAGTAGCTCATGTAATTGTCATCTGAGTGTCCATGTTTCCCTCACTTACATGTAAAGATGGAACTGATTTAATTCCATGTGAAGGATTTTTATTTATTTATAGACTAAAGCACTTGTTTTTTATAAAATATTTTTTATTACATTTTATTTATTTTGTTGGAGGGGGTGGAAGTGGTACCTTAGTGTATGTGTGTATGTGTGTGTGTGTGTGTACATGTGTGTGCGTGCATGTAGGTCAGAGGACAATTTACAGGAGTCAGTTTGTTCCCTCCACTATGTGGATTCAGGGGATCAAATTCAGGTCATCAGGCTTGGTGGCAAGAGTCTTTAACCACTGAGCCATATTGCTGGCTCTGGCTGCCCACTCCTGCCAGACAAGGTCTCTCTATTATGTAGCTCTGGCTATCCTGAAACTTACTATGTAGACCAGGGTGGTCTCAAACTCCCTGAGATTTACCTGTTTCTGCCTCTAGAGTGCTGACATTAAAGGCTTATGCCACTGCGCCTTCCTAAAATAAAACACGAGAAAGGGTCTTACTACCTAGCCCACTAGTGTGTATTTCCCCCAGCTGGTATGTAGGCCCTGACACATGTTCATTCAGCTTTCTGAGCCCTAGAGAAGGAGCCTCAGTGTTTGTTTTTTACATGCCTGAAGCCAGCAAACCTGACCCCTGCGTCTGTGATCATGCTGGTAAAAGGACTATAGAACATCTCAGCCTTGTGTAGCACAGGCAGCCCTTGCTGGCCACCAGGGCTGTGATGGAGAAAGTGAAGACAGACACAGCCGTGACCTCACCATCATTCCAAGCAGGGCAGGATCCCCTGAGGGTCTGTAGAACCAACATCTCCAGGATCTTTTTGTTGTGAATTCTCGGAGGCTGTTCTTCTCTGGGGAGCTGCGGTCAGGAGGTAGACCAGACACCATGGGCTTTTTATCTCATTGCCACAGGTCGGCTGTTTATGTTAAACAAAATTTTACACTTAACTAAAAGCACTTAGGTTATTTTCTTTGTATGTACATGATCACACAAACACATGCCATGGCTTGTATGTTCTTCTACTGTCTGGGTCCTGGGGATCAAACTCAGATCTTCTGTCTTGGCAGCAGGCTGCCTTTTCCCAGTCAGCCAGCTCATTGTCCCTGACCTTAAGGGTTAGAACAGATAGTTCATTTTCTAGTTTACCGAGCATCATTTGTTTATTTATAAAGTGATAAATGAGTAAGAGTTTAAAGCTGTTGTATGCCACACTAATTTTTTTATAGAATTATTTGTTTCCGGGACGTTTCTCTAAAATAAATGTGTGTGCATGTAAAATAATTACTGAAAATAGCACAGATCATATTTCAAATAAAGATTTTATTCTATAAGTAGTATTATTTTTAAAGTTTTATATGTGTGTACTTTATTTACGTAATTTCTCCTCGCCTTCTTTTTCCTTCTACTCTTATCTGTACCCTCACTCCCTTCTAAGATTCATGGTCTCTTTTTAATTATTACACACAGACACACACACATATATGCAAAAATACATAGATAGACACACCCTGCTGAGGATGTCTATCGATGCTCATATATATGTATTTTAGGGCTGACTAGTTGGTATTGGATAACCGGCTCGTGGGCTGCTCCTGAGGAAGAATGCATCTTCTCTCTTAGCAGTCATCAGTTGCCTGTAGCTTTTCATCTAGGGGTAGATTTTTTTTCCCATCCATGTTGCCAAGTCAACCGATGCAATTGATACCTCCTACAGGTGTTCAAAGAAACCTAACCCCAGACTTTGAGTCAACTTTCGATACAGTTACAATAAACTGTGTGTCCTAATTTGTGGGTGGTCTTGATAGCATCTATCTTGCTATGGTGAATCTTTTGAAAATTTAAGTACAGACCCATCTACCTCACACCCCAGTGATTTTAGCAGAGGAAAGGTCCATTCTTCACAATGCAATGGACAAGCAGACGAGCCTTCCGTACTAGGCTGGCAAGGTCAAGGTCCTTTCAGAGGTCTTGCTTTATTCATGTACAGGTACACGTGTTTTGTGTGAATATGTGCTGCCTGTTCGTGGGTGTGCAGTGTCAGATCTCCTGGAGTCACAGTTCCCATGGGTCCTGGGAACAGAGCCTCGGTCCTCAAAAAGAGGGAGAATCATCTCTAGGGGCTTCTTATTGGAACTGGCAATTCTTCCTGCTTCGCTTTCTCTCACTGCCACCGTAGTTCCCTGTCAAGTTTGCTGATGTGCGAGGAGCAGCAGAAAAGGCTAGCTCATCTTGTTTTTAAACTACACCTTTAAAAAATTATAGTTCCTGGTGAAGTGATATTTTTACTGCAACTAACCAACAGCACTGAAAAATATCTGTTGGAGGATGCTGCATTCCTTTCCTCATAATTTGTTTGTAGGAAAATTGAGTTTGCCTGCCTAAGCTACGTATGAACTCCCAGCCCAATGCTTATTAACCTGCTTCTCTCATAAGTGAATCTTCCAGCTTCATGGTTACGGACTCTGCACGAGACATATTGTGTGTGCTCTCTTGTTAGTTAGAAAGCACCTATTCCAACCTAGTTTCCTCCCCACAGGCCTGCTTGAATGAGTGTAGATTTTGCAGACTTTGGCTGGAATATACTGAAAGTTTTTACTCTTCTACAAAATTCCCCAAGTCAAGGAGAGCTAGTGTTTCAGATAGACCACAGCTCTTTCTTTATATGTAGTGCTTTAAATGCTTCATACCAATACCCACAAGCATAACAGGTTGTAATTATTCCCAGACAGTGACTCCTTAACCATTGCATCCCAAATTGGCTTAGTTTTGTGATACATACGATTATCCCATTGTGGTCTCTCTTTCTGCCAATTATTTTGTAAATTGACCTGACCAATGATGACCTTTAAAGGTGCATGGTGTGGTGGTGCTAGACCACTGAGGTCAAGTGAGAGCATCAGAGCAGGTGTTCAAGTGCAGGGCATTTGGGGTTTTATTAGGGCACACTGATGAATAAACAGAGGGTACAGTTTGGTAAGAAGTTGGGGATTTGTGGATGTCCTTTGACGTTATGACTGACAGGCATCATAAAAAGGATTCCATCCTGGGAATGATTGGTAGGTAAAATGATTGGTAGGTCAGAACGAGTGAAGGTCAGAGGGACTTTGACTCTAAGGGATTTGGCTGTTAATAGCTGGTGTACAATTCCAGGGACACACTAAGCTTGAAGAACCCTCTAGGTCTCTTCTAATTCCCAAGAAATAACTGTCCACTTCTAGCACCTGTAAAAATGTATGTTGCTGTGGATGGATGAAACATTAATTGTATGGAGAAGATGTTGAAAATGAGATGTCTTCACTCTTTCACCACTTCCGTCCTTATGGAGAGCCACTGTTAGCATTTCAGAAAACATTAACAGACTTTCTGCTTCCAGGTGTATATAAGCTACGGCAAGATTCAGGCCATATATGTGGGTGGCAGGAAATGTAGTTAGTGTTTTTCTCTAAGAGAAATTCATTCTATTTTTAAGCCGTGCCTGGGATGGGTAGCCTTGAGCAGAGACGTTTCTGAATTTGCCCTGGCCTTTTCTCTGGTGTTGTGGTGAAGCTCTGAGAACTGGGCACGTGGGGCTGTGGTGATGGACAGGAAGGGTGTGAGGTGGGTGAAGCATGCACTGCTCAGTGCCACCTCCTGCTGGCACTTAGCATTCGTATTCTTTTCATTGCCCATCACTGGACCACCTGGTTTTAAGAACTACGAGGTTGGCCGGGCAGCGATTATGGCACATGCCTTTAATCCTAGCCCTTGGGAAGCAGAGGCAGACAGGTCTCTGAGATCAAGGCCAGCTTGGTCTACAGAACAAGTTCTAGGACAGCCAGGGCAACACAGAGAAACCAAAAACCAAAACCCCAAACCCCAGACCAAACCAATCAACCGAACAACAGCAACCAACTGCTGAGGTCTGACTTTCCAGTTATGTCTGGGGGTCTTGGGGTACCCCAGGAACTGTTTGATTCTTCCTCTTCCCTGGAGGGTGGTTTGCGGGAGAATCCTGCTGTTTCTCAGGCTGCTGGCTTGGCTGTCTCTGCTCTTCTGATGCCATGAAATGTGACACCAGAAGCACTGTGGCATGCTCCCCACCCCACTTGGTGGTCCTTTTCCTGCAGTGAGGTTCAGGCCTTCTTTGCACTCAGACTCCTGACCCATCCTCTCCTGGCACATGGGAAGGCTAGTGCTGGTGTCCCAGGCCCATGCTTTGGGCAGTGCTTAATTCACTTTGCTGTTCTAAGGCTCACAGGATCCTTTCTTGGGTGTGACAGAGGGCAAAAGTGGGTTCAGTGGAACAGGGAAGTCTTCCAAAACTTTGGTTGGTGGCATAAACAATGTTCATCTCAAAAGCTGGCTTCTTATAAACCAAAACTAAAAGCTATTATGACAGGAGTACTGGGGGTGTATGGAAAAATTCCAAAGCAACAGGATCTGGGGAAACAGCTCAGTGGAAGAAAGTTTGGTCCTGTGCAGCTATGCTGGATAGCTCACGACCACCTGTAACCCCAGATCTAGGGGATCCATTGCCATCTCTGACTTCTTGGGTACCACATGCATTTGCACAGACCTAGACCCAGACGGACACACACAGTTAAAAATAAAAATAAATATTAAAAAAAAAAACCCTTCAAAGCCAGGCATTGCCATCTTTGTTCTCTGCCTAGTATATCTAAGGCGGTGTATTTAGAAAATTCTGCTGCCTGAATGTTGGATGGGATGCTAGGGGCAAAGATCGTATCAGGGTTAAAAGAGTTTATTGCACGCGTTTATCTTTTGCCAAAGTGTCCACGAGATCAGAAGTCTCCCTGCTGTATCTTGGCTGATTTTTTTAAAAAAATTTCCTTTAATCGTATATTTTGGAGATTTTTTTCCACACCACTATGTATAAACTAATTCTTTTGAACATTTGCTTATCATTATTTTGTAGAGTATCAAATTTATTCAAATTTTTATTTTTTTTAAATTTTATTTATTTATTTTATGTATGAGCGTTCTCTCTGAAGAGGGCATCAGATTCCAGCGTAGATGGTTGTGAGCCACCATGTGGTTGCTAGGAATTAAACTCAGGACCTCTGGAGGAGAAGACAGTGCTCTCATGTGCTGAGCCATCCCTACAGCCCCACAGTGGTATTTTCTTACATCTTTTTTGTTTGTTTGTTGTTATAGAGAATGCTTTTCTGGGGCATGGTTACCCACACCTCTTTCCTAAGGGGAGTCAAACCCATACTGCTCCTTGCTCTTTTGCCACTGAGGCTGCTGGTTGCAAAGGGCTTTTCCAGTGCTGAATGGGAACATGCTGTAGACAGCATGCCTTCTGGGGGCCCCAGAGAAGGATTTAGACAGTTGTTAGTAACCCTAGGACCTCAGGGCATAGAAAAAGCTTGAATAAATGGCATTTCCCCCTTGTACTGGACACCAAATTTTGCTGAACCTCCTGGGATGGCTAATTTTGATTGTCAAATTAACTGGTCTGGAATCAACCAAGATACATGTCTCCAGGTCCTTCTATGAGGCCATTTCCAGAAGGGCTGGCACCTTCCCGAGAGAGCCCAGGTATAGTTTCCAGGAAGCAGCGCTTCTTGCCTGCCTTCGGTTTGCCTCCGGCTGTGGAGCACATCTACTCCTGTTGTTGATCTTCCTGCCACTGACATCCTTCACTGACACCAGAGTTCAGCTTCTTCAGCTGTCTAAAGTGCACCAAAGGCCAGCAGCTCTCCGGTGACCTCCAGGACTTCAGCATCAGATCTGGACTACGGGGCACTGGCTTTGTGGGCCGAGCGGCGATGAGCGGAGAGGGTTTCAGCTTCTCTATGTGAAGATGGTCATTGTTGAACTCCCAGGCTTTATCATGCAAGCCAGTGTAGGGGTATATATGTTCTGTTTCTCTAGAGAACCAAGCCTAAAACACCTCTTGAGCATCTCCTGGCAGTCTCCTCCAAGACCTCCTGTTCTTCAGCCAAGAGTCAGAGTCAAGAGAGAAAAACTTTTTTTTTTTTTTTTTTGAGACACCATTTTTCTGTGAAGCTTTGGCTGTCTTGGGAATCTGTAGACCAGGCTGTCCCCAAACTTACAGAGATCTACTTGTCTCTGTCTCTCGAGTGCTGGGATTAAAGGCGTGGCATGTGCTACCAACTTGTCCTTACTCATGCCTCTGGCTGGGATTCTTTTATTCTCCCTGGATAAGAGTCATGGCTCAGCAAGGAGGAGCTTTTATGATGCTGGAAATCTTGGGCCTATCAGTGTCCAAGGCCTAGGGGCTTCAAAGGCAGATGGAGAGGCTTTTAGCTCCAAACCTTGATTGTCAGAGACCTATCCCTGCAAGGTTTTAGAAGCCAGAAACATATGGTGCTCAGGTTGGAGGCTTGTCAGTGGCTCTGATACTTGGCAGCTGATGTAATTCTCGGCTTCTGCCAGTTGGGAGTGACAGTTGCAAATAGTCCCAGGCTTTGCCTGCTAGTGTTACAACTCTTACCCAGGCCTGAGGTACTGGGACTATCAGCCCACAGTGACAAGTGTGACGCTCTCTAGCCTAGACTGTTGGGACCCTGAGCTCTTGAGAATGGCCTTAGGGTCTGAGATCTTTCCAGCTACTTGGTACCACTGTCTATTGTCTTCAGCTTTTTGTTGTTGTTGTTTTGTTTTTTTTGTTTTTGTCAGCGACAAATGGATCTTTGGTGACCCATTTCTGTTCTGGCTACTCTGAAACTCTTCACTACTGCTGGTGACATTGCCTTTGCCATTGCTATACCTTTATTGCTCCTTCCCTTGTCAATCTTGATGCCACCATTTCAGCCCGGCCTGGTGTGGTGGTGTGAATGAGATGCCCTTCCCCCATCTCCTTAGCTGGACATGGTGGTACATGCCTGTAATCCCAGCACTCTCTGAGGCAGAGGCAGGTGGATCTCTGTGAGTTTGAGGCCAGCCTGGTCTACAAAGTGAGCCCAGGACAGACAAGGCTACAGAGAGAAACCCTGTCTCAGGGAGAGAGAAACAGAGGGAGAGGAGGAGGGAGAAGGGGAGAGGGAAAAGGAGGAGGAGATGGAGAGGAAGAGGGAGAGGGAGAATGGCCCCCATAGGCTCACATTTTTGATTGCTTGGTCATCAGGGAGTGGCACTATTTGAAAGGGTTAGGAGGTGTGGCCTTGTTGGAGGAAGTATGTCATTGGAGGTGGGCTTTGAGGTTTCAAAAGCCTACACCCGCCATCTCTGTCTGTTTCTCTGTAGGTCAGGATATCGCTCTTAGCTGCTGCTCCAGTACCCGCCTGTGTGCCACTGTGCTCCCCAGCATAATGGTGAAGGACTAAATCTCTGAAACTGTAAGCAAACCCCCAGTTATTCATAAGGGTTGCCTTGGGCATGGTGTCTCTTCACAGCCATAAGACAGTGACAAAAACACCTAATAACCATAAAGATCTGAACCAGACAAGAAAAGACCATTTGTGAGGAACATTTTATTGAATGTAATTCGCAATGCCTGGATAGAACAAACGGTGTCTCCTTGTGAGTCAAACACCCAAGAGTATATAGCAAGCAAGTTGTAAGAATGTCTGAACTGGTCATGGGAGTCCTTCAGCAAAAATGAACCATATTTGTGCTATTCACAAGGCTTTTGCTGGAGACCACAAAGGAAATGCTCCTTCCTTGGCCTCGGTAAAAATGACTGCAGGCTCATCTTAAGTTCACTGGGCTGATGGTGGCAAGTGTCCCGTCCAAACTGTGAAAACCATGGCTAAGTCAGCGCCTTCTGGAATCAGAGCTGTGCTTTGGCAGCAAACAGCTGTAGTTTCTGTAGAGTTTCCTCAAGGTGTTGTGAAGTGTTCAGAGCAGCTAGCACTGGCATGAAGGTAATCCCAACTTGCTGCTTGGTTAAGAGTCCTTCACTCCAGGCAGTCAAGGCACCAGGGAAGGGTCTAACACTTGTCAGTTTAGGGAGTCAAATTCCCCAAATCTTAATTTATTTAAAGGAAAACTGTTAATTAAAAGAGACCCTTACAATAAAGATCTATCACCAACAGTGACTTAACAGTGTTTGAAAGTGTTAAAACAATGAGTATCTCCTGTTTTACTGTCTAGGGAGAGATGGACCTGGTAACATATCTCACTGTTACTGTTCTATTTAGGATCTGTGAGTGATTCCAAGATCTCAGCGAGAGGTAGGGGGATTTAGCCAAATTCAATCTGAGTTCATAGCAGATGTCCTTAATACCAAGCACATGTAGGTACAACAAGTCTTTGCAAATTTCAGTAGACAATTTTATATTCACTGGAAGAGACAGGCACCTGAAACAAAACTTAGAAGAGTTAAAAATAAATACTCCTTCTAAAAAATATTCCACTGTTACAATGCTGACATTTTGGATACTTCTGGCACTATTTGTAGCAAATAGGAGAAAATGTCACTCATGTTGAAACATAACATTTTTTTTTTAATAAAAAAATCTTTAAATAGAGTAGGCATGGTGTCACACAGCTGTAGTCCCAGCATTTAGGGGGCTGAGGCAGGAGGATTGAGGGCAGGCTAGATTATGTTACATTGTAAGTTAATGGCTAGATTTTGTATCAGAATAATTACATATGTATTCATACATATGTGTAACCAATACTTACATCCAACAATGTTCATTGTTCCTATGAGCACACACATAAATGTCTACTGACTTGTGAGCACGTACGTAGGTAGATGTCTCCTGGATGTATACCCTGGTATTAGAACTATTTAACATTTATCCTAGCCACTCCCACCAGCGCCCCAAAGATATTACCGTAATGCTCCTGTCATTTTTAGCACTGCATTGCCCAAACTCTCTTCCCAGCTGCTATTAACAGGAGTCAGACACCATCGGGGCTACGAAAGCTTCCGGACCTGAGCTTGTTTGTTTGTTCTTAGTTTTGAGACAGGGTTTCTCTGTGTAGCCCTGGCTCTCCCGGAACTTGCTCTGTATACCAGGCTGGCCTTGACCTCACAAAGATCTGCCTGCCTCTGTCCCCCAAGTGCTGGGATTAAAGGTGTGCGCCATCACCACCAGGCCCTAGACCTGAGTCTGACACCTGGAAACCGCAGCAGGAGAGAACTGACTACTGAAAGTGACCTTTGACCTCTACATATGCGTGGTTCTCCCCTTTGTCCCCTCCCCGTCTCTCACACAATTATGACAACAGCAGCAGCAACAACAGACACAGCACAGTAAATGAGGCAGTCTATGTACTCAGCAAACATTGCCCGTTGATGCAAGTCTTTCCATCGGGGGAGGAGTCGCCCCTTCCATCCTGTTAAACTCCTTTTCTTAATGAGCCTAGAGGGTCTTCTCAGAGTAGCAGCCGGCGGTGGAGTGGCCTGAGATTAAATTCAAGGCAGCTGTTTATGAAATGGAGGAGCGGGAGGGAGGGTTTTCCATGAAAGGAGGTGAGAGCAGATCACGGCTCCCCAGCTCATCTCCCCCTCCCCCTCTCTGGCTGCAGCACAATCGGTTACAGTAATTACCTGGAGTGGTGAACTCTAAATCACTTAGGGACCCCACTCAGTAACAGACGGAAATACAGACGAAGGGTTCATCCTCCATTTCAGACCCCATCTAAGCTCACTGACAAAGAGGTTATTCCATGTGCAGGTTTGCGCCAAGTAAACCTGAAGACCGGCCCCTGCGGTAATTTCTAGACCGACCATCCCTTTCTACCGGTTGCCAGTGGAAGACAGTCTTACTTCCTGATTTTCTGGTTCCCTGGAGTCTCAGTAACGTTTGAGTTGGTCCTCATCCCTACGCGAGAAGCCTAGCAGAATTGCAAGCTCTACTGGAGCAGGAGGCTAACCTCACAGACGCTGTGTGCTGCGGGCAGTTACCAGACGCTATCGTCATCGAGCTGCATGTATTAGCTTGTTCTAGCTGCTATTATAAAGGTGGCTAAACACCACAGAGGAGCCTGGAGAGATGGCTCAGAGGTTAAGAGCACTGCCTCCTCTTCCAGAGATCCTGAGTTCAATTCCCAGCAACCACATGGTGCATCACAACCATCTATAATGAGATCTAGTGCCCTCTTCTGGCACGAAGGTGTATATGCCCCTCACACATGAGTGAACAAACTGGCTTGGGTGCTTCTCTTTGCTGTGCTAAAACACCACCATTCATGCAACTTAAAGGAGACAGGGTTTGTTTTCGTCTTACAGCTTCAGCGGGACACAGTCCACGGCAAGAAAGATGGGGAAGGCACAGTGGCAGAAGCAGGCGGCTAGCTGTCTGCACTCAGGACATAGAGAATGAACAGGAAGCAGGGACTGGCTAGAGAGCCTCAAGTCCCAGCCCCTTCCTTTAGTGAGGCTCCACCTCCTAAAAATTCTATATCCTTCCTAAACAGTACTGCCGGCTGGGAACACCACACAGTCACACACATGAGCCTAATGGAGACATTTTAGTTTGAAACCACAACACAAACAATCACCCCCCCTAAAAAAAAAATCCTATAAACCCTATTTGATAATATTTGTTTAACTCTCGTAGGTCAAACTGTGTTCTGGACCACAAGGAGCTAACCATTGGGATTACTGTGATGTGAGTCTACAGTAGACGAGAGAGAGAGAGAGAGAGAGAGAGAGAGAGAGAAAGAGAGATAGATGAGAGAGAGAGAGAGAGAGGAGAGATTGCACTCATAACTGGATACAACATGAGTGAGTAGGAGTTCATAGTCAAGGGGCAGAGTTGGGAGTCAAGGGTCAAAGGAATTCTGGCTGAAGACCCTCACCAAAAGTCTTGCTGAAGATTAGTCATCACCAGGGAAAGGTAGAAGATGAAACACCACATCAGATATTTTTGTGGGTTGAGTAAGTACTTCCCAGAAGTCCATGTGGTGAAGGCTTGGTCCCCAGCTCCTAGCTGCTAGGAGGTAATGAAACCTCGAATAAATGGGACTCCAGAAATCTGGTCATGTGGTACATGCCCCTTTAAAGAATATCATGATGCTAATATCCTTTATCTTTGGGTTCTGGCTGCCATGATGTTAGCGGCTTTTCACCAGTCTCCCGCCATGACATTCTGCCTTTCTACAGGCCCAAATGCAATAGGCCCAACTGGCCATTGGTTGGAACCTCTGAAACGATGAGACAAAAGAAACCTTTTTTATTTTTAAGTTGATAACTTCGGGTTCTTTGTTACGGTGATGTAACATGACTAAAGCAGGAGAGTATGATGATCACCCATCAAGAATGGGAAGTTCGTGTTGAGCTGACTTGTTAGAATTCTTTGCTAACCCTGTTTACGTTTTGGCAAAGCAGAGAATCTTTGTCAAGGGTTGGATCAACATATGGATATATGGAGTTAAAGCTTTAACCCGTGGAGTTTTTATATGTTAAAAAATGTTTTATACGGGGGCACAGTTTACATTACATAGGCTTTTAGCTTTGTCTCGATAGCTTTCTTTTCTTAAAAAGTAATCAGAAATATTACTGTTGCTGAGTAAGAACTACCCCACAACACTGACTTAACTATCAGCCTTCACAAGCCTGCTCTTCTGATACCAGCGCCTGCCTGCCTTTCACTTGGCTCCAGGGTTAGGCAGTTGGGGCAAAGACTCCCCTAGTTCGATTGTCTCTTCTCCTCCTCCAGGAGACGTGGGGCAGGCTTCACCGTGGTGAAGACACAGTCGCCACTGCATGAGACACAGGCCGTCATGTGACTCAGCTTCCATGGTACTATGAACCATAGGGCCGAGCCACAACCATCTCTAGAAGACAGGGAGGCCTCCTAGCAGGCAGCAGACACCCAGGGAACAGGAGTCCCTGGAATTGCAGCTTGTCTTTTTGGGACAGTCAGACCTATTCCACCCACAAGCAGAATGTGAGGCTCTTAACCCAAGTTAAAAGCTGTGAGGGCCAGGGTCCGGTGGTATGAGACTCGAGGTTACTGGGATAAAGGAAAGGAATCTGAGTTTAAAAGCACCGTTTAGTGTTGCAAGAAACATTTCTATTATGTAGACACTCAAGTGACGGTGGCCCGGAGGCTCCACCCCTCTGCTATCTATACTGGGAGGTTCGTCAGCAACAGTAATTGTAAACTGAATAAAGTAAGCAATGTTTAAGTTTGTACTTATCTCATGTTTACGTAAGTAAAATCTGAATTTTTTTTCTTTTTTTTAAATTTCAGTTTTAAGCCTGTTTTAACCAGGAAGAGACAGTCTTGGCTTTTGTTACTTAGAAGAAAGGCCTCACACCAGTTTGGGCAGAGCTGGGGGAAACTGAATCTCCACTTAAATCTACAGATAGCGAGGTGGTAGGGTTACACTAGACAGCACCAGTTGCGCTGGCCATTGTTTTGGGATAATTACATTTTTGAGAGCGCCCTGTGTGGGGCAATGGCTCTGATCACTCTACCTGGGTCAGCCATGTGGCTCTGGGAGGCATGAACCTAGTTTGCTCTTCTGCCACGTGATCAGCACCATGACCAAAGGCAACTTGGGGTAGGAGAGGGTTTACTTGGCTTACAGGATTTAGCCCACCCTTGGGGGATGCTAAGGCAAGAACATGCAGGCGGGAAGTGAAGCAGAGATCATGGAGGAACGCTGTTTCCCGGCTTCCTCAGCTGCTTTTTCTATACATCCCAAGTGTACCTGCTTAGGAACAGCACTGTCTACAGTGGGCTGGATTGGGCCTTCTGACATCTACCAAGAAAAAAAAACTTCACAGACAGGATTCCAGGCCAATTCTGATGCTGGCAATTCCTTAGTTGAGGGTCACCCGGCACTAGTTTGTGTCAAGTTGACAAAAACTCATCCCTCAGTACCCTTTTCCCAGGCCTTTAAGAATGTTATCCAAGAATCCAGAACTAATAAGTGACGAGGCAGGGACTTGAACCTTGAGCAAATGATTCAAGATCTGCATGTTTATGCTATTCTGTCCTCATGATTCAGGAAGATTGCATCTAAAATAGGTCTACTGTATGAATCAGAGAACAATTTTAGAAACTGTGTTCCAAATGTGACCATATGCATATACATGGATATGTCCGCTGAGGAAGAAGAGGAAACTGTTATGGGGAAAATATGTGAAAAGCCCAAGAAAAGGCTCCGCAAAGCTAAATACAACAGCTAAAAAGAGAGTGGGGTCACGCAGAAACGACACACGTGAACGTGGCTAAACAGTGCAGCTTCCAGGAATAAGATGTCAAAAGCGGTGTGCTAGCTGTGACGTGAAATGTTTCAGAGATTCCCAGCTCATTAAATAATAATTATTCTGCAGCGAAGAAAATCCAGCAAAATGCAAAAAAAATCGTAATCAAAGAAATAAAGAAGGAAAATGCCTTTTTTTCCCCCCTAAGCGAGTTTTTAGCCTAAAGAACATAAGATGGTTGCTTAACTGGACTGATACAGTGTCAAGCTGCCCCCTAAACACCTATGTCCATATCCACAGACCGCGGCTACTCTGAGCTTTAAACGGAGAAGCCTCTTTCTTCAGTGAACGGAGTTAAACGCAAGGACCCATGGGTGCATTAGAGGCAGAAGACAAAGGAAGACTGAGGGCACAGCTCTAGACAAGGATCCATACCGCCCTTCTAAGGTTCAGGGAACGAACATTGCTGAGAGGGGGCAGGAAGATTGGAAAGGCGGTGGATGGGGGAGGGGCTGTGAAATGCCATCTTCTAAGCAGTCCAAGGCCATGGTAAGCAGACCCAAGGCAGCTGTCCTCAGAAGTCAGGTCTAACAGTCAGCCGCGGGGGCGGGGGCGGGGGCGGGCCCACAGGCTCTTGCCACTTATTGGCAACCAGCAGCTTCTGAGAGAGAAGAAGGCAAGGTAATCAACTGAGTGGCCATCTGTGGGCTGCATGAGTGTGTGTGTGTGTGTGTGTGTGTGTGTGTGTGTGTGTGTATGTGTGTAGGGGGGGAAGAAATTGCTCAGAATGCATAGTGTATATGTATGAAGTTGTGAAAGAAAAAAATTTACTAATGAAAATGATGAAGTTAAAAAGCAATAATCAAGTAACCCAATTAAAAAATGGGGTACAGAGCTAAACAGAGAATTCTCTGTAGGGGAATATAGAATGGCAGAGAAACACTTAAAGAGATGCTCAACATCCTTAGCCATCAGGGAGATGCAAATCAAAACGACCCTGAGATTTCACCTCACACCCATCAGAATGGCTAAGACGAATAACTCAAGTGACAACACATGCTGGAGAGGTTGTGGAGAAAGGGGAACCCTTCTCCACTGCTGGTGGGAATGCAAACTGGTACAACCACTTTGGAAGTCAATCTGGCGCTTACTCAGACAATTAGGAATAGTGCTTCCTCAAGATCCAGCCATACCACTCCTAGGCATATACCCAAAATTTGCTCAACCATGTTTGTAGCAGCTTTATTTGTAATAGCCAGAACCTGAAAACAACCCAGATGTCCCTCAACGGAGGAATGGATATAGAAATTGTGGTATTTTTACACAATGGAATACTACTCAGCAATCAAAAACGAGGAAATCATGAAATTTGCAGGCAAATGGTGGGATCTAGAAAAGATCATTCTGAGTGAGGTATCCCAGAAGATGAAAGTCACACATGGTATATACTCACTCATATAGTCCTGTAAGATATGATAAACATAATGAAATCTATACACCTAAAGAAGATAAACAAGAAAGAGGACCCGGGGTAAGATGATCAATCCTCACTTAGGAAGACAAATGGAAGGTGCATTGGACATAGGAGAAAACAAGTAACAGGACAGGAGCCTACCGCAGAAGGTCCCTGAAAGACTCTACCTAGCAGTGTATCAAAGCAGGTACTAAGACTCATAACCAAACCTGCAGAGTGCAGGGAATCATATTTTAAAAAGTAAAGTGGAGCCCATTCACAGCTCTTCCGTTTTAACATGAAGCATACATTTCCGTGTCTTTCTAGTGCCAGCTGCAGCGTGTGCTCCTGTGTGTCTTTGTCACTTAATTAGAGGCTTCCTTGTTGTCTTTGCCTAGTTGTAAGTGTTTTATACTGGATTGAATTGGCCCTGTTAAAATGAGATTATTCTTTAATGTATCTAATACTGCTATATTCCTATGCATAAAAATTCTTTTTTGTATATTTTTTTTTACTCTAATAAATTCTTTCATTCAGTTCACTTTCACCTGTTTTAAAAATAATTTATTAGTGTGTGTGCACGTGTGTGTGTGTTTGCTTGTGAATGTGTGTGCAGATGCTTGCAGAGGTCAGAGGACAATATTGTGGAGTTGATTCTCTCGTTCGACCTTTGCTTGGGTTCTGGGGATCAAATAAATGCTTTCATGGCAAATGCCTTCATCTGCCGACCCATTCCACAGTCCTTCATTTTACCCCTTAATATTTGCTTATGCTAATATTATTTGATAATATAAAAAGTATCTTATATAGAAAAAAAGCACATAACACTCACCTTTGAGTAATAGCAATAAATCAGCATGTATGTGTTCTTCCTGTGTGTAAAGAAAGAATGTTTCCAGGATGCTTGAAGCTCCTTTAGCTATATATTTTTTAATTTTTTCTTTTGAAAATAAATTATATGTATGTGGTGTGTGTCTGTGACAATGTCTGTTATGCATGAGCATAGGGGCCTGCAGAAGCCAGGAGAGGCTGTCAGATTCTCTGGAGCTGTGGTTACAGCCAGCTGTAAGCCACTGTGGGTTCTGGGAACTGAATCTGGGTCCTCTGGGAGAGCATGGAGCCTCTCCTTCAGCCCCAAATGCTTCTTTTCAGAGATAATGACTGATCTGACTTCAGTTGTAAATAATAGTTCTACTACTTTCTTTCTAGCTTTACCATATATATATATATAATTATATGTATATTATGTATATTTATATGTATGTATATATAATATAATAATATAATATATGTGTATATATATATATTATAGTAACTTTGTGAATATCGAAAAACCATGAAACTTCTTTGCTCCAGTTCCCTCATCAAAACTGGTTTCAAGAAAAAATCTAATCGTATCTGTCTTCTGTTTTACTAATTCTTTCTTTAACTAGATCTAATCTGCTGTTTAACTTCATATTCTTTCTCTAGTTCTTCCCTCTACCTACCTTCCTTCCTTCCTTCCTTCCTTCCTTCCTTCCTTCCTTCCTTCCTTCCTTCCTTCTTCCAGTGCTGAGAATCAAATCCAGTGTTTCATGCATGTCAGGCAAAAGTCACCTCCCCAGTCCCTACTTTTACTGAAAAGAATGTTCTCTCAAGCATATTAATTTTGTAGTCCATATTTGATAATCAACACCTTCTCTTTGTCATTCTAATTCTATTACTTTTTGTGTCTTGTACTCCACCTCATAGAATTTTGTTTCCTGTTGTTATTGTCTCAAATACATTTTGTGTAGTTCATCTTAGACTGTAGTGTGGTTGAAATAATCAGCTGTCTCATGATATATATTTTTTTCTCTTCCCCATAGCAGCAGCTGTATGACTGCTCAGCCTAAAGATGGCAGGTTCTACTGTCTTTGAATACTTGGTCCCTAGTTGCTGGAAGTGGTTGGGAAGGATTGGTAGGCATGGCGTTATTGGAGGACTATTCCACTGGGGGGGTGGGCTTTGAGGTTTTAAAGTCCCACGGCATTCCTGGTTAGCTTTCTCTGCCTCCTAATTGTGGATAAGGATGTAAGTTCTCAGCTGCTGCTCCAGAGCCATGCCTGCCTGCCTGTGGCCATGCTCCCTGCTATGAAACTGTAAGCTTAATAAACCACCTCTTCTAGAAAGATGCCTTGGTGTCTTATCATGGCAATAGAAAAGTAAGAGAGGTGTAACTTATGGTTCTAGTCATAAGTGTTTACACATCAAGCTAGCTTTGTAAGACTGAGCAATACTTAAAGCAAGACAGAGATGTAGAACTAGAGATCTGAGACACACACACACACACACACACACAGAGAGAGAGAGAGAGAGAGAGAGAGAGAGAGCGCATTTGGGAAGAAGGCTGGGCAGCAAGAATAGAAAGATTAGGATCTATTACTTTTCCAAGCTAGGTGAGCGCCCTGCCGTTTATTCTGTGGCTTGGTAATTACATTTTATGTGCGAGGGAAACCACATTAATGTTGGCAAGGAGATTGGTGAATGGTCTATTCCTTTAATGGTAATGAAACCTTTCAAGACTCAGCTTTACTGGCTTTAAGTCATTTTAAAGGCCATGAAGACAGCATAGGTTACTGCTTCAGCTCCGCCCTCACAATGCATTCTCTGCTGAAACGGACAGCAGCGTAGTGCCGATATGAACTGCTGTTTAAGACGCATATTATACTTATTTTAGTTCTATTCATTTTTCTTGTTTTTGGCTTTAACTATCACCATACACATCGGTAAACAGAGGTTTTAGGCTAAGTTGTACGATTTAAGAACGGAAGGAATTACTTTGGGAAATGTTCTACATCTCATATACCATCTCTTGCTACTATTTCTCAAACAGCTGGCTGTTAGCAACGTTTAGCTTGGGAATAACTGAAGTTGTCAGGCTGTGTTAAATTCTGTAACCTGACTTTGCAATAGATCCGTGAGGCTGAGATCACAGCTGTGGACAGCAGCTCTCCAGACAGACAGGGACTAGTGAGAGGGTGCTCCTTAGGGCTGTCTTTCTTTAAGAACAGGACACACATATTTGGCTGCCTGATGCTCTTCTCTGTAGGCAACTGTTTGTGCCTGACAGCGAAGGCAAGGCTCAGCGTGAGATACAAAGTAACTAATTATCAGTGATGCAGATCCTTGCAGACCGTGGACCAATGTAGCACAAGGCTTCATGGGAAGTGAAAACAACAACAACAACAACAAAAAAGCTAATCTGAACAATGTTATAGCGAGTTAGAGATTGTGGAGTTTTTCAGGTTCTTAACATGCTGAGGTGAATTGTGACTCTCTTAAAAGGAGGATGGGTATTGTAGGCAGGAATCCCAAATCATCACTACAGAACTGGTTCTTCGCTATTAGCTGAGAGGACGCATAGGGAGAGGTGTAAAACATGCATCTACTTAAAAGCATCATGTATTTTGACAATATTTACATCATACTCTTCTTTCTCCCCTGCTTCCTCCTGTTTGTTTCCTTCTTTCCGGCAAACAATCTCCCTCTGCTTTCATGCCATAAATTTATGTCTGTATATATATTTACATGAGATCTAGCATTGAGGAATATGGAAGAAAAATGTATCATATGTTTAAAACAATATTTAAAAAAATTCTTCATGAATTTCACACAGTGTGTTTTAAACATATTCTTCCTTTCCCTCATCTCCTCCCACAACCAACCTCTCCATGCTCTCATTCCTTGTCACTCAAATTTTGGGTGAACCCCTGCTCGGATGTAGCCCATGGTAGCTCAGTATCCAAGTGGGTTCCCTACTAAGGGGAACAGGGACTATTTCTAACATGAACTCAATGGCTGACTCTTTGACCTACCCTCTGCCCCCCCGAGGGAGAAGGAGCCTTGCTAGGCCATTGCTAGGAAGGACATGGCAGCCAGTCCTGAAGAGACCTGATAAGCTAGGGTCAGATGGAAGGGGAGGAGGACCTCCCCTATCAGTGGATTTGGAAAGGGGCGGGGAGGAGATGAGGGAGGGTGGGATTGAGAGGGAATGAGGGAGCGGTCTACAGCTGGGATACAAAGTTAATCAACTATAACTAATTTTTTTTAAAAAAATTGGGTTTTCTTCTTTTTCCACCCATCCAGCCCAGCTTGTGTTGTTCGAGTAGTCTTGGGAGTCGGGCCTGACCTGGCATGTGAACAACCTACAGGTGTGGGGGGCAGTGTCGCTCCATAACATGCCACTTTTGGCTTTTCTGGATGAAACTATTTTGCTTATGATGATGGTGTTCAGGTACACAGTTTCCTGAAAATTACATAAATTTGTTCACCTTTAGAGCAAAATAAAATTCCACTTTGTGTATGAAGGCGGCAATTGACCCCAGATATGTCACATCTAAGTTGCTATCTCGTCAAGCTTCTCCTGAACTTCCAAATGTGTTTATGCTGTTTTGTTTCTTCTTGGTAGTTTTGGTCTGTTGCTCTCGATGCACGGGATTCATTTTGAATCTTACCACTTATCCTTGTAGCTCTCTCTTCCAGAGCTGTGATAATCACAGACATAGTCTGTGATTGCAGCATCTGCCATCTTTCCTGCTTGTTCAGACTCTGCTTCCCTACAGGGCAAGGGAAGGGAAACTGAAGAGCATCTATTCAGTATCTATTATTCGCTGGGCTCTCTGCTAATTGCTCTGTCTGTATTTTGGTACTTAATCCTCACATTCATCCTATTCTCTAAAAGGAGAGCATGAATCTTCATCTCACAGAGACCCAGAAAAGGAGAAATGCATGCGGACCTTTAAATTTGTTCTTAATTCCTCTGGCAGAGACCATGCTTTGTCATCTCTGTCCTTTCATGTTCTCTTTGGACAATATGAGGACAAGGGCAGGATGACATTCCACCGCAGAACCCACCCCTTAGCTGCCACAGAAGCATCATGAGCTCCACAGCACTGTCTGCGGATGCCAGGCATTGGCTGTTACTGCATTGCACGTGACGCCAAAACCCAGTGGCTTAAGGCATTGTAAGTTTGTCTCCTCAGTTTCTGTGGGTTTGGCATGAATCTTTTCCGTTAGAACCGTAGTCTGTCCATTTGCTCTAATAAATATCACAGATTAATAAACAATAGTGTTTGTTTGTCACAGTTCTGGAGTCTGGGAAGTTGAGAGCAAGGTATTGGCAGATTTGGTATCTGGTGCGGCTCTAGTTAAGTTTGTGGAAGAGCTGGATTCCCAGGGGCCTTCCAGCACTAAAGGAGAATATGAACTCTGGCCACTGTGTCTATTTCTGTCCCCCCCCCCTTTCTCTTTCTCTCTCTCTCTCTGTCTGTCTCTCTCTCATGGTAGGTACTCACTGTGCTATCACTGCACAACTTTCCCATACCTATGGTGCTCTCAAACACACACACACACACACACACACACACACACACACACACACACACAGACACACACTGCTCTAATTCATTGGTGTGTGTATGGGGTCCTTCCAAATGCTCCACCTCTTATAAACATTGGATGGGTGCCTAGGTTTGACCTATGACTTTGTGAGGGTACAATATCAGCCATATAATATGGCTGGATCTCCCACAACTGCATTCAAGATGTCCCCCAGAGCCTCACTCTAATCTGAAAGCTCAGCTGGAGTCCTTTCCTGGTCATATGGATAGGGAATGAGTCAATTCCTGGAAGCTTGCTAGGTTGAGGACTTCAGTTCCTTGCTGTGGTTAGCTGGGGGAGGCAGGGGACACCCTTGTTTCTCTCCCATTTGTGCCTTTTTCTTTCTTTCTTTCTTTCTTTCTTTCTTTCTTTCTTTCTTTCTTT
>NW_026596143.1:2944771-2979002 GCF_907164565.1 Psammomys obesus | reverse complement strand
TTTCTTTCTTTCTTTCTTTCTTTCTTTCTTTCTTTCTTTCTTTCTTTCTTTCTTTCATAGTTTGTTTTTTTTATGATTTTTTTCACTTTATATCCTGATTGTAGCTCCCTCCCTCATCTCCTTCTAGTCCCACCCACCCTCCTTCCTTTTCTCCCCCTCCCCTCGTCCTCAAAAAGTGTGTGGGGGGAACCTCCTCCCCTACCATCTGACCCAGCCTATCAAGTTTCTTTAGGACTGCATGCATCCTCTTCCTCTGTGACCTGGCAAGGCTGCCCCAACATGGGGAAGTGATCAAAGAGCAGGCAACAGAGTCCATGTCAGAGATATCCTCTGCTCCCCTTTTCAGGGCACCCATATGGAGACTGAGCTGCCTATGGGTAACATCTGAGCAGGGGGTCTAGGTCCTCTCCATGTACGGTCCTTGGTTGGTGCATCAGTCTCTGCAGCCTACCCTGGGCCCAGATTTGTTGGCTTTCTTGGTCTCCTTGTGGAGTTTTTGTCCCCTCCAGGTCTTTCTATTCCCCAACTCTTCTGTGAAACTCCCTGTTCCATTTCTTCAGCCACTTTCAGTGTCTATTCTATTTGCCCTTCTAAATGAGAGTTAAGCATCCTCTGTACGATCCTCGTTGGTTAGGTTCTTTGGGACTCTGAAAATCAATCTGGCACTTCCTCAGAAAACTGGGAATAGCTCTACCTCAAGATCCAGCTATACCAGTCCTGGGCATATATACAAAAGATGCTCCACCATACAACTAGAACATTTGCTCAACTATGTTCACAGTGGCTTTACTTGTAATAGCCAGAATCTGGAAACGACCTAGATGTTCCTCAATCGAGGAATGGATACAGAAATTGTGGCACTTTTACACAATGGAATACTACTCAGCTATTAAAAACAAGGACATCATGAAATTTGCAGGCAAATCAATGGAGCTAGAAAAGATCATACTGAGAAAAGTAACCTAGAACCAGAAAGACACACATGGTTTATACTCACTTAAGCAGATATTAGCCATATAATAATGCGTGCCTTTTCTATGCACCCATCAGAGCAAACTTGAAGAGAAACGATGTGGACATGACAGAACTCCATCAAGGCATCTCACTCCTCTGGCTATGTTTTAGTCTCTGAACGTGAGTCATTAGGTCCAACACAGAGAAGGGATCTGTGCAAGGGGTGAACAGGAGAAGATGGCCCAGAAGGCTATGCAGACAGCTCCCTATCACACACCATGTCTCCTTTAATGTCTCCCACAATGTCTTAGTCACTGGGCTGGGAGTCTAGTGAGTCCTTGCTCTTTTCTCAGATGTGAATTGGGGGAGAAAATTACAGTGTGAGTTGTCAAAAATCACGACTGTGAGCTAGCTCATTATGTGGCCATTTTCTCCCCTGGCTTGGTTTTTGGAACAAGAACAATTTAATTGTGAGCATATAGGAGTGGTGAGCAATGGGACTTCCTTCACGCTTACTTGTCCCAGAGCCACTGTTTTTCATTTCCGGAGGTACAATTTGACTCCCTTGGAAATAATATATCTTCAGTCTCCTCACCTGCAGAAAATAGCCTTCCTTCCCCTTGCACAGAGAAGTGAGATGCTATCATCTGTGATTGTTTTCAGCCTGCATGACCCGTCTACCTTCTCTCCCACTTTTTGACTTCAGAGGATAGAAAATTATTCTTCTCTGCCAAAATTCCCTCCTGTTCTTTCCATAACTTGATTACTAAGGTATTACTCATGTCGAGGTCTCTGAGGACACGCTGGTAAGGGGTCTGTTTTTTTTTTCCTGGACGCTGAAAAATTTAAAAAGTATTTCAAAGGTAAGGACAGAAGCTTCATTATAAAGGTGCAGCAGGATCAAATGGGACTATGTGATCAGACTTGACTATCTGAGGCTTAGAACTGGGAAGTCCTAGGTAGTGCTGGGCAGGGGTCTTCCTGGGGGAGGGGGAAAAGAAAGGTACTGCATGAAGATGAGAAGGAAAAGCACACTGTGGGTTGGTAGGTTCATTTCTGAAATGACGAAAGGTAGAGCTTAGGTGCCACTTTTTCCTCCAAGCTTACTCATCAAATAAGTCACCGCTTTCTGGAGAGCTGGAGTAATATAGAAGGTTGAGAAAGACTTGTAGTTATATTAGCTGAGGTGTTCTCTCAAGAGGGCAAAGTTTGAGATGGGTAAGTCCATTGCAATCTCGTGACTCCTTCCATGTGTACATAATGCTCTTCTCTTTCATTAGTGTCCCTTTCTTAGTCAATTAGTTGTTTCTATTTTAATAAAAACAATTCCCTGCTCTCTGTTTCCTGTTTGTGAATCTGGATGTGAGCTATCAGCTGCCTACTCCAGCACCCTTCTCATCTACCTGTGGCCATGCTCCCTGCCATGATGGTCATGGATTCCTAACCCTCTGAAATTGTAAGCCCCAAATAAACCCTTCTTTCTATAAAACCAACCAACCAATCAACCAACAAAATGAAACAAAATAATGATTTCTGGGAGTGAGAGTGGTTCTTGTACAAACATGAGGGCCTGAGTTCAAATCCCCATGTGCAAAGCTGGGTGTGGCCTTTGTGTATACATGTAACTTCAGTTCTATGAAAGGGGGGTGGTAGTGGAGAGAGGAAGATTGCTGGAGCTTGCTGACTACCAGGCTAACTTCAGATTTGACAAGAGATTCTGTCTCAAAAGAAAAAAAGGCAGAGAACAATAGAGCAGGACAGCTAATGTTTTCCTCTGGCCTCTGGGTAGTCATAGGTACATGTCACTATACACACACACACACACACACACACACACACACACACACACACACACACCACTCTGCTCCATCCAGTCAAAATAAAATTTCATGTTTATTCCCTTCCATTCACAGCCAAGATACTTGTAAAGAAATTGGACTGCAGAACCTGCCTCATCATTCCCCACACATTTCTCATGCCAATGATCATTGACTCTTGCTGTCATCACCGTGTAGAAATTGCTCTGGCAATGGTCACTAGTCACTTCCTACCTGTCAAAGCCAATGGACAATGTAAGATTGATTAGAGATGACTACTTCTTCTTCTTCTTTGAATTTAATCCTGTTGGCCATTTCATCTCTTCAGAAAGGACCACTTATGTTTTAGTCAGCTTTTCACCACAATAATACAATATGCGAAAGTAAAAGAAGGCATGTGTGTGTGTGTGTGTGTGTGTGTGTGTATGTGAGTGCCTATGCATGCATTCACACACACACATAAATATACTGAACTTAAAAGAATAGAAAGTCCTAGAGGGAAAGGCTTTTGTGTGGGTGTCCTCACTCTATCTCTAATAGAGATGCTAATGCTATTTGTTGAACGATTGAACTAATGCTTGCTTGAAGCTTATCTTCAGAACTCATGGTCATGTGAAATCTCACAAACTGATTTGATGTTAACATACCTGTTTATGAATGTATTTAGGAACGTTTTCCTAAATTAAAAAAAAAAACATTAACTGAAGCTACAATAATTTTTCCTCATAGAACTTCCTTGGCAAGTTAAATATAAGTAATTCAAGTTTTTTTTCATGAGGAAAAAAAAAGGAAGTTTCTGTGCACCAGGGCTGGTCCTATAGTTTTTGCCATGTTACTGTCATGCCTGGGTCACTCAGGCTGACTCCACAGACTACCTTTGTCCTCTCATCCCTGCTTCGTGCCTTCACTGGTCCACTGGTCCCGCTCTGAGCTTTGGCAGGAGGGACTCTGGTCCTGGGGTCCTGTTTTAAGGAGCTAACTCTGGTCCTTTGAGTGTCCCATGCCTCATGAGGGAAGAGTTCTTTAGATCAAAAGATCTGGATCCCATATTCCTTTATATGTACATTTTTTGTTAATTTTTCATACAATATATTTTGATCATTTATCCCTCCCCCTATATTTCTTAATTTTAGAACGAATTATGATGTTTAAGACCTTGGCATCCCCTCCATAACTTTTTAGTGCCATGGGCTTCTTTCAGAGCCCCTTGGAGTGGAACATACTGTGGCCAAAGTATTGAGTGTTTCAAGGTCCATGAGTGGAGCTCGGTGTGGCCTGCATTGTCTTTGTGTGTATGTGTCTTAGCTAGGGTTTTACTGCTGTGAAGAGACATTATGACCATGGCAGCTCTTACAAAGGAAAACATTTAATTGGGGCTGGCTTATGGTTCAGAGGTTTAGTCCATTATTTTCATGGTGGGGAACATGGCAGCACACAGGCAGACATGGTGGATGGAGAGGTAGCTGAGGGTTCTACATCTGGATCTGCAGGCAGCAGAAAGAGACAGTAAACCACTAGGCCTGGCTTGAACTTCTGAGACCTCAAAGCCCACCCCCTAGTGACACACTTCTTTCCACAAAGCCACACCTACTCCAACAAAGCCACACCTTGTAATAGTACCTCTCCTTATGCACCTATAAGGCCATTTTTATTCAAACCACCACAGAATCCTAGAACACATATGGTACAGGAAGGAGCTAGCAGTGGAAAAGGAGGGTGGGGCACTCTACTGCATGTATTTCGGAAAATGTAAGATGTCCGGATTCAGGTATATCTGTCAGGACACAACTATAAACACAAATGATGTCAACTGGGCATGTAGCTTTTAATTGTGCAAGTTTGAGACGTATACAGACCTCATTCTATATTTGTGGCTGAAGTCTGGCCATTAGAGGTGAGCCTTGGTTCCACAACCCGATTAACAGTGGCACAGCATTAGACTTAGGTCTGAGTGGATATGCAACTCTCGATAAGGTGTTTACAATATTTTGAAAAAGATAGTTGAGGTTTTAGGTAACTGCCTTCTTACCAAGGAGCTGTTGAGACACAGATATGGAAGATGACTGTAGCTACAGGAATGAAAGGCTCAGAGCTGTGTTCATTCAGAGGTCCCCTGCTTCTACCCTTACCCTCCTTCCTAGGATAGTTTGTGTCACACCTTGGACTCTCTGTCTTCACAGACGGTTCGCAAACTCTGGCTGTGATCAGGTTCCCACTTGGGTGCTCTGTGGACCATCCCTGACAGTGATGGTACTTAGAGAGTCTGAGAAAGCAGGCCACAGTGCAACCTCCTGAGATCTTTGTTTATGTAGATATTTATTTACTCTCCTTCCCCCCCCCCCGCCTCTGTGTCTCTCTCTGTGTGTGGATCTGTGAAAAACACAATTGCAAAAGGCCATTGGAAGCCAGAAGTGTCAGGGCCTCTGGAGCTGGGGTGGTTGTGAGCCAACCAATGTGAGTGCTGGAAAGGTAACACTGGTCCTCTGCAAGGGCAGCCACTGAACCACCGCTGAACCACCCTCCCAGCCTTATCCTTTGTGTTTTCAATGTCTAGCAAAGTGACATGACTTCAGAGAAGGGACCAGGTTATTTTGTTTAAGCTCGAGTTTACTAAACACACTTTCTCACAGAGGCCCATGGAATAGCATGCAGACTGCTTTGTGAATGGTTGTCTAACACAGTTCCCTGGTGTGAATCAGAGGCAGATTCCCCATAAAAATCCACTCAGTTATCTTTTCCCTATAAAAATTTAATGAGGAATTATAAATAAATAATATAAAATTTAGAGTAAAAGGAGCTAACCCTTACTGTGATAAATTTCTCCTTTCATGGAAACCATTTATTTTCACTACTATGAGATTTAATAATGTATTTAAAATGTATTTTGCTTTAAGGAAACATTTAACTATTACTCAATTATCTAAGGTACAAAAGGCCTTGAGTCTTATTCACAGTTTATAGTCTATTCTTGTAACTTACTTTAACTTCTGTGGCTGGAGTTAAATGTTTTTGCTGAACATTCTAAACGAATGTTGTATCTTGATAGCCATGTCTGCCAAAGTTTCTCAGTAGGAGAACCAGTTTTCTAACCGAACATCTGCTGCCTGCTTCCTTCAACTGGTGTTTAACTAGAAGACAGAGACTGTCAGTTAGCTTTCTGTTGCTGTAGCAAAATATCTGAGGCAACCAGTTTAGAAAGAGAAAAGGGTCTGTTTTAGCTCTCAGTTTTGGAGGCTTCAGTCTATGGTTGATTGACTCAGTTGCTTTTAGGCTTGTGACAAGGAAGTAACATGTCAGAAAAGCATGTCGCAAAGGATACACATTTGCCTCATGGCAGTTGTGAGGGGAGAGGAGAGAGAGGGGGAGAGAGAGAGAGAGAGACAGGCACACACAGAGAGACAGACAGAGAACATTGCACAGCAGGAGCTGAGGCAATCTGTCATCCCAAACCCACTGCAGGGGACACCCCAGGCTGAGGCAACCCCAAGACTCAGCCGCCATCCCAACTTGCCCCAAGGCCTAAGGTGGCCCACCAAGCTGAGGTGACCTGCCACCAGGCCTGATAAGGTGTGGTGACCCTCTACTGCCCCTTCCTCCTTGCAGCAGCAGGGAATCTGAAGGACCCCATTGCTCCCACTAAGAGCTATGTTTAGAGGCCAGTTAAATACATAGTAGCAACTGGCTGGCTGCCAATTCCCCTTCCCACCTCAGGGAAGTCAGCCCCTCCTTCCCGCCCTGGGGCTGTGGGGACAGGACACAAAATGGCTGCAAGGCCTCAGCGGGAGCTGTCCATGGTGACTCTTTCTACCTCAGCTAACAGCTATGGGAACTGGACACCTTTCCTGCCTCAGAATGCCTGCTGCCGCAGCCACGGGAGCTGTCCATGATAATGACAGCCTTTCCTGCTTCAGTCTACTGCCTTCACAGTGAACTCTTTGTAAATTTTGGACACTTTGGATACTTTATAACCCCTCAAGGCAGAGAAGTGGCTAGGCCTCTGCCTAAGAAAGCTACAGCAGCCCAGCTCTGCCCCCCCCATTACCTCTGTAACTGTCATCTCCAGCCCCTCAGTAGGACTCATCCCAGATTATGCAAATTTGAGGTGAAAAGACTAGACAAAAAGCCATCAATCCCTGAGCAGGAAAATAGACAAATTCCCGAGTTTACCACTAAAACCCACTCATCCCTGAAAAGGAAAACCAACCAATCCCTGAACAGGAAAGTCCACCAATCCCCAGGCTCCCCAAAGCTCAGGACTTGAAATCCTACCAATCCACACTCTAGAAAACCCTGCTCCAGAAAGCTCCGCCCCCTAGGAATTCCTACATAAAGGCTGTGTCTGCCCAGTTCCCTGCTGCTTTCTCCCAGGAGTAGAGGGAGCCGCTCCTGGATTCATCCCTCCTATCCTGGATTCTTCCCATCAACAAATCTCTTTTAAGAGATTTACTGCCTGCTGTGACTCACTCATCTGAGGAAGAAGAGAAGAAACAAAGAAGGGCCAGAGCTAAGGCTCCTAAGCTCCTCAGTTCATCAGGAGTTGGGGCAACCCTTGGGAGCTGCAGCGGCTGGAGAAGTAGCAGAGCTCAGGCTCCTAGGCTCCTCAGCTCATCAGGGTTTAGGGAAATCCTCTCCTGGGAGTTGCACTATTCCTGTAGAGGAGGCCTTTTCTCAGAGCTGTGTGCCTCCTCGGCCTCAGGATACCCTGGGGACACTCCCTCCTCAGAGGTGGGATACCTTCCCAGCCCTCGTTGCTGGGACTCAGATTTACACTCCTAGAGTTGTGTTCTGGACACCTTCCCACCCCGTCAGGAAGGCAGGCCAACACAAGACGACGTATGTATCCTTAGTGACCGAAGACCTCCTATCTGGTTCCATTTCTTGATGATTTCAACGCCTTTCGATATCTCAAAGCTGGGAACTAAGCCTTTAACACGCGGGGGCTCTAGCAGGGATTCTGAAACTCACCCTTTAGGCCAGGCTCGGCTCCCATTTCAGTTTTCCATGTGCCGGAATTTCAAGGGTGCGCTGACAGTCCAGCTAAGACCCTAAGTGTTGCAGAGACCTAACAGTACTGAGTCCACAGTGTGTAGATTGAGGGTTGGGTAGGCCCTTCCTGCCTCCTTCAGATCATAACTCTTAGTGGCATGCTGTGTCCCATCTTCAGGATATCGGGTTTGTTTTTTCCTTTTTAAAATGTCCTTTAATACTTTTGTCAGGCAAACAGAGTATTTCTCTTTAGATGCTTTTGGTTTCCATCCTGAGCAGAGAGCTCTGTGAGCAGATATTTCCCTTTTCTTTCAAGTCTTAAAAGGGTTACAGATAGATGACGAAAGAGGAGGAGGGGAGCGGAGGAAAAGGAAGAAACAACTATAGCGTTTTTATTTACCTGATTGTTGCAAGTCCTCAGGAATACGGCAAGATGCTGTGCACAGTCTGTTGTGTAAGGCGCTTGACCTGTTTCCTTCGGATGCCCTTCGCAACCCCCATCTCAAAACCTCCGGCACCCCATCTTGGTAGGCCTCTCTGTCAGTGTTACTGCATGGGTGCCATGGAAACCCACTAGGGCTCAACATGCACAAGCAGGGACCCGAAGGCTGGAGCTGTGAACCTTGATCAGTGGACCTGGGAACTGGCAAACAGATATTTCTCCTGCACAGAATTACAAAGCATTTTTTTTTTCTCATTTACCGAGGGGGTCAGCTGATGGATGGTGTCACCCACATTCCTCTGTTAAAGCTTTCTGGAAATGCCCTTATAGATAGACCCAGAGGTCTGTTTCTGTAGTAATTCTAAGTCCTCTCACGTGGGCAGTTAAGATTAACTGCCACATAGTATGTTGTTAACTAACCAGTATCCCAGTGTTATACAGTAGAACCCTTGAATGTTCCTCCCAGCCAGCTGAAATGTGCTCTTTGACCAACAACTCTCCATCCTTCTCCACAGTAGCCTCCGGGAACTACAGCTCTACTCTTGCTTCTCTGAGCCCAGCTTCCTGAAATTCCACACGTACTGAGTTCCAATGGTGTCTGTCTTCCTACGCCTGACTTATTTCTTGAGCCCTGCAGGCTCATCTGTGTTGTCACACAGGACAGGATTTCTTTTTAAGAGCTGAATCATATCTCCTTGTGCATACTTTCTACATTTCTTTACTGTTTATCTGTCGACAGGGAGGTTAATTCTGAATCTTGGCTTGTCAGACAGCTGTTCAGGGCTGCGAAGCCACCAGTGTGTGGCTGAGGCATTTGCAATGTAGCCTGTCTTCCTTCTTGTTGGCTTTGACAGCCAGTACTAACCGTTCCTTGGGACTATGTATTTCAGAGGAGAACTCACATATATCTCGGTCTTTGTGACCTATACAGAGAGGTGGTTTGTCTGTGGAACATTTCCTGATTATCCCTGGCTCTCCTACTGTTCAGTTGGTGGGCCCTTCCTAATGACAGGGGTGGGGTGAGGGGGAGGTGGTCATTGGGGGGGATCATCTTGAAGAAAGCATGTTCTCTGACTTTGTGGTAAAGGGTGTGACTCGGCGCACACAGAGCATCTGTCCCTGTCTGATTAAGGATTTCCTCTTTATCAACAGTGTCACAATTATTTCTCAGTCTCTGTGTGTAGGGAGGCAGTGTTGTCAGCTCTGATTTATAGGCTATCCAAACTGACAAAAGCGCATGTCCAAGAGGACATCTAAAATCAAACTTCTTAGTGGGGAATTATTTTTCTTTTATGTGATTTTAAGTTTTTCAAAATAAACTTGAATTTTTTTTTCTTTTAGTTTTAATTCAGCTTTTCTTGATGTCCTCTAATTAAGCAAAATTTTTCTTCTTTCAGTAGAAATTCATGGGGTCCTTTATTTTAGAATTTATTACAGTTACTTGCTCATAAGACCCTCAAGGTCACCTGCCTTTTTCATCTGTATAAGCCTAAGGCCTTGCACAATATTTGAACATCTACTGTAAAGAGCTGTGACCTGCCCTCTGATGATCAATTTATTCTGGATGACCAATTTATACCTTTTTTTTTGGGGGGGTAACAGATTACCATATATATGAGATCCCATTATAGAAACCAACAGTTATCTTTTGATAGACAATGACAATCAGATTTGACCTTTCTTAATCTTCTCGGAAGCTAAGAAAATTTATTGCCTACAAGAGGAATTTTCAACAATATTAATGAAGTCGTGTGTAACAGGACAGAAAATTCCGTTTGCTCTTTTCCCTCTTGATTGATACCTTGGAAGCAGATATTAATAAATACCAGCATCGCATTTCTAAATAGCAGCGAGCTATTGTGTGGGATTGTTGCATATGGAAAGCCACAGTGCCTGCTGGGTAGCTTCTCAGCTGTGCAGGCTCTAAATAGGCCTCAGCACAGGAGGATTTCCAGTCACCAGCGCAGCGTAAAGGTGCTGTTTATTAAACATAAGGCTGGGGATGTGTGTCAAAGGTATGGGACTTGCTTCGCATGCTCAGGCTCTGGGTTCAGTCTCCAGTGTTAGGAAGGGTGTGTGAAGAGGAAAGCCACACACTTATACGGGACTATTACTAACCGAGATTTAAAGGTAGTTTTAGTAAGGGATGATTCTTATCTTTCAGATTAAGAAATTTGGGTGAAAAAAAAAAGAAATCAGGGTGTACCAAGTGACTAGTCATTGTTAGAAGACAAACAAAGAAACAAACTACTTCTGCTGAGTTGGCGGAAGCAATCTAAGAAATTCTCAATTTTTTTTTTTTTTTATTCTGCTCACCTTTGTGTCACTGAGGTAACAGGTTATCAAGCAGATGGCAGACAATGTAACAGGTGTCCAGGAAGCTACGGCAGAGAGTCATGTCTTTGACTCAAACAGAACTGTGTTCTTAGATCTCTCGTTCATCACCTGTTTGTCCTCGGGAGAACTGCTAACCTATCTCATCTTCAGGAGGATGACACACAGCTTTCATGAAGACTGAGATTTTGTATGTGATGGGCTGATGGGTGAAAGGAAGATATTCAATCAAGGGTTTTGATGACTGGGTAGAGATCAATAATTCCTTCGGTTAAATATATTCTTTTACTTTTTTTTTTTTGCTGCATAAAGAGGGATGTCCACATGGATGCATAATACTAGAACAGCTTTGGAAAAGATGACACGAAGGGAATCACTGTACTTGTTTTAACACATATGAACTCTCTGCAAAGATCAAGGCAGTGAGATGCTACAGGGATGGTTATGCAGATCCACAGAACAAAACAGAGAACCCAGATAGTTCCCAAATAAGTTTTTAAATAAGAACTTTAAAAACGGTGTAGTGCTGATTATTGAATACAGGATCTTGGTGATAGGAGTACGTGCTGTACCACGAGCCAGCACTCTGAGCCCCTTTTAGTTTGAGTCAAAGTCTCACTAAATTTTTCAAGCTGTCCTCGAACTCACCCTGTACCTCCGGTGGGTCTTGAGTTCTTAATCTTCCTGCCTTAGTCTCCCAAGTAACGATTATACTCACCATATCTGGCTAAAATTGATCACCTTCACCTTTTTAAGTAGATAGTTTTAATGTCAACCTGTACCCAGATTGTTGTGACACAGATCTCTAGGACATTTTTCTCTCTAATTTTGTTGAAGATATAAAGCCAGTCCAGTGGAGTAAAAGTTAATCTTTGTGGCAAATGGAACAGGGGCAATTGGGCATCTATAGGGAAAATAATGAATTTGATCCAAACCTCCCATTTAAACATTAACTCAAGTTGGAACATGAACTTAAATGTAAAATGAAAAACTATTAAATCCAAGAGACTAGCGGAAATTCTTTGAAATCTATGTGGAGGTGACAAGCTCATAGGTTTGACACCAAAAGTGTGGAAAGAAACTGATAATGAAACCTCATGAGAATTGAACTTTGCTCTGTGAGAGGCCCTGTGATGAGGATAAAGACACAAACTCTCATGCTTGCAAATGGCACACCTCACGGAGTAGAGTTGGTAGAATGTAGGAAAGGTTTTAAGAATTGAGAGTGAAAAAAACACACAACTCAATTAGAAATTGGGTGGATAGATCTCGGTGAGTTCAAGGCCAGCCTGGTCTACAGAGTGAGTTTCAGGGCAGCCAGGGCCACACAAAGAAATCCTGACTCCAAAAGCCAGAACAAACCAAAACCCTCAAGAACTCTACTTTCTAAAAGTTTTACATCAAAGAGAAGCACGCCTATGGGTGTGTCTGTGAGAGTTTCCAGAGAGGATGAACCAAGTAGAGGAAGATTCATTCCAAATATGGGCACCATTCCACAGACTGGTGAACTCTGTGGAGTAAGAAGAGGGAGTTAGCTAGTGTAGGCACCTCCCCCACCCTGGGTTTTTCTCTCCTTGAGTTTGTTGGCTTGTATCTCTGGATACCTAGCCCATACATCTAGGCTCTTCTCTGACTAGCACATAACTTAAAATAACACATTTATACTAATGTACATTTTGCCCTGTGGCTGGTTACCTCTGCTCAGGTACTATGTGTCTGTGGTTCTCCTAGCTTCCCAGATGAGTCTCCCAGAATCCTTTCTGCCTGTCAGATGTCCCATCTTCTATTCTATTCTTCCCTACAGGCCATCCGTTTTTTAATTGACAGGGAATGCATCCATATACAATATACAAGATATTCTCTCTACAGAGACTGTTCAGATCTTGCAGATTAGGAAGCAGGAGAGTCGGGTGGGGTCCAGGACTAAGGTACAGCTTTTAAAGGCTTGCCTTCAGCAATTTACTTTCCACAGCCTCCCACAATACTACCACCTGCTGGAGAACAACAGTTGGAACAGGAACCTGTGGGGGACAGTTCAGAATTTCACATTTAGACCCTAACAGCTGCCGTCATGCATCACTCAGTGGTTTTCAATCTGTGGGTTGTGACCCTTTGACAAACCTTTATCTTCAAAAATATTTACATTATGCTTCATAACAGTAACAAACTTACAGTTATGAAGTAGCAGCAAAAAAATAATTTTCTGGATGAGGATCACCACAAGATGAGGAACAGCGTTAAAGGATCATAGCATTTGGAAGGTTGGGAACTATTGTCATTGTTCTGGGAAGAGAGGCATCACAACTGCCAGCTCAAGCCATTGATTCTCATTACAGTTGATCTTCTTCACTGACCACCTTTTTGAGTAGTGAATTTTCTTAATGTCTATTTTTTTTTTTTTTTGTGTGTGTGTGTGTGTGTGTGTTATAGAGACTTATAGATGAATTTTCAGAAAATTTTGCTCAGTTGTTTGGGAGATATTCAAATGTAAGATGAGGAGAAATAGCTATCAGCCATTCAAAAAATTATTCAGACTCTCTGTTGTACTCAGAAACCCTGAAAATAGATTAATTTACATATGACATTTATCATGGTTATTTATAGTTTGATTTACAAAATATGCTCAGTGTGCAAAGTTGCGGGGTGCAGACGAAGAAATGAATACTTTCAGGAGTGTTCAGCTGAAGATCAAGCTAAAGTTTGGCCAGGTTTGCTCGACAATATGCATGCTCTTGAATTAGGCATATCAGTCAATCAAAAAAAGACAAGGGTCAGATGTAAGTGTGGGGCCCAGAGTTCAACCCCCAGTGCTTTAAAAATTATGACTTTATAAAAAAAAATATTATAGTCTGAAAGCTTAAAGCAGGGGCTTTTCACCCTTAATTCTGTTCTGTGTTAAATTTTAAAGTCTGATTTAGATGAAGCGATATTAGATAGTGGAGGGAATATGAAAGATGTACAGGATTCCCTCTTTTGGAATTTTGTGCTTTAGCTGGAGAACTTCACAGGCAAGTGTGAAACCTTCTTTGCTGTAGGCAAGGGAGTATTATCTGGGGTGCACTGTGAAGGAGGCTGGAGTTGCTAAAGAACCCCAGAAGGGAGTGAGTAGAATGAGAATCAACATGATTAGAACAGAAGCACCAAACAGTAATCATGCCACCTGGAGCAACTTGAGGTGCAAACTTTCTAGATCTGAGTTGTCAAAAACCATTGGCTTTTCATCCCGTGGCTGAACTCCTTTTAGATGCATATCCACCCTTTTCATTTTATTCTGCCTCAAATTTCTTTCTAATGGTTGTTCCCTCTCTATCTCTGAGATTTGCAGGGAGAACTTCCTCTGATGATGTTCTGTGTACGTGACTTCTCTTTTCCCATGCTTACTCTGCTATTTAATGCTCTTGCAGAATTTTATAATCTCCATAGCTACATAGGTGTTTTGCTAGTAGAAGTTTTTAACATGTCTTTTTTTAAAATCTCTTCTTTCCTGCTGGTAACTTTTGTGTGTGTGTGTGGTTTTTAGAGACAGGGTTTCTCTGTGTAGCCTTGGCTGTCTTAGACTGTCTCTGTAGACCAGGCTGGCCTCGATCTCCTGATGTGTCACTGCACCTGGCTCTGATGGTAACTTTTGAACAGTGTATAGCTCTTAACATTTTTCCTCATAGCTTCCTTCACATCCTTAATGGCTTTGGCCATAACTCTTTTATGGTCCCACTTAGGTTGTTTAATTACCTGGATTTACTGAAGATCAGATTCTGCAGCATATATGACTGTGGTGTTTTCACAGGGCAAGGCATTGCTTATGAATTTGGTCATTGAACTTAGAGTTCATCTTCATTGGCACTTTTCCTGTGAGACTCCTGTGCGGCCTGCAAGGTCACCCTTTTAGAGTTGATTTACTGTAACAGTCTATTAACAGGCTTTGATGAATTTTTATGTTGATTTTTGAATAAAATTTATGTAGAGTTTTTAGTTAGCATGGTTTTTATAAACTGAAAAAAAAAATCTTCACATGGTTTGGACCAGGTGGTGAATCTTTATCTATATATCTACATTGATAGCACCCATTTCTCCAGCATCAATATATTTTCTTTTATCTGTGTATTTATTCCTACGGGAATTTTTTTTTTACTGATGGCTAGGCTTGAGATAATTATAGTAATTATTACTTTTTGATGGCTCACTGTCCTGGCAGGCTTTATTACTATTTTTTCTTCCTGAGACAGAGTTTGTGTAGCCTTGGCTGTCCTGGTAAGTGCTCTGTAGACCAGGCTGGCCTCAACTTAGAGAGCTTCCTGCCTCTGCCTCCCAAGTCCTGGGACTAAAGGTGTGAACCACCATGCCTGGTCATGGCAGTTAGCTTATTTCCTCTAGCAATCTGCTGTTTTACAAGGGTGGATTTTAAAGGCTCCTATCTTTAAGCAGTGGCTTGAGTCTTAATTTCTATAAACAGTGGTTCTCAAACTTCCTAATGATGCGACCCTTTAGTATAGTTCCTCATGTTGTGGTGACCATAGAATAATAATAATAATAATTATTATTATTATCCCAACTTCGTAACTATAATTTTGTTATGAATTATAATGTAAATATCTGTGTTTTCTGATGGTCTCAGGTGACCCCTGTGAAAGGGTCCTTCGACCTCCAAAGGGCACCCAAAACAATGCCCACCTGTTCCCCTGCCGTCTGGAGCGACTTCTGTTTGAAGGCTACCGCACTAATTTTCAGATCCTTGTTTTGGTAACTTGAGAATTTTACTTTCTTGAACATTCACTTTTGCTCTTAAAGAAAAGCTAACCCTTCCTTTAAAATTTTAGATAGAGAAGGACTTCAGGACGTTCCATCCCCCTTGAGAAGCAGGGCCTTCTCTTACTCTCTTCCACAATGGCTGCTCCCTCTTGTTCTGTGGAGTCTGCAGTCATCTTTTCCCCCCCTCTGGCTTATCAATGAATCTGTCTTTTGTGGGTGTCCTGACTAATTTTAGGTCAACTTGATACAAACTAGAGCTATCTGAGAGAAGGGCTGTAAGAAAGCCTGTAGGGCATTTTTTAAATTAGCGACTGAGGGCAGGGCCCATTCCACTGTGGGTGGATTGGTGCCATCCCTGGGCTGGTGGTCCTGGGTTATATAAGAAAGCAGGCTGAGGAAGCCATGAGGAGCAAGCCAGTAAGTGGCACCCCTCCATGGCCTCTACATCAGCTCCTGCCTCCAGGCTCCAGCCCTGCTTGAGTTTTTGCTTTCATTGCTTTTGATGATGAACTGCTATATGGAACTATGAGTGAAATAAGCTCTCCTCCAAGTTGCTTTTGGTCATGGTGTTTCATCACAGTAATAGTAAACCCTGATTAAGACAGTGGGAATCTTTTTGTTTGTGTAAAATAAGAAGAGCTTTCTACCATGGAAAGGTTCTCACTCAACTCTATGCCTTCTATTACTCCTGGCCTAATTCTTCCCTGCTTTTCACAGCTGAAGACATTGCCAGACTGTTCTAATAATACACTGCTAGTGGAGCTGTCTGATTATCAACCCATTCCTGGATGTCTTGTAATGACACTTGTGTCTTCTCCACTGAAACCATTCTCTCCCCATCACCAATGACAACACATTTGCAGCATCTGAAGCTGTGCTAGATGGGTTCTCTAAGGGACCAGAACTGATGGAATGAAACACCCACCCACACACACCCCACTTATTAGACTGGCTTACAGGATGTGTTCAGGGTAGTCCAATAATGCTTATCTTCCATTGGAGACACAAAGCCTTACAGTTGTTCAGTCCAAAATATCTCAGCAGTCCTAGTGTGGTCCTGAAGGCCCAGAGGATTCCTGCAGATCCATTGGGTTAAAACCTATAGTTCTAATATTGGCAAAAGAATAGCACAGCCACAGGCTAGATGGACTACCAGTGTGAGTGAGGGCAAGCAGGTACGAAGCAAGGCTTTCTTCTTCCGTGTCTTTTTATGTGGGCTGCCACTAGAAGGCATTGCCAGGCTTTAGGGTGGGTTTTCCTGTCTTACATAATTTTATCAAGAAAATTCCCTCACAGGAGTGCCCAGAAACTTGGATTTTAGTTGATTTCAGATACAGTCATACTGACAGACGAGATTAGCCACAGGATTCATCATTGGTGACAGTGGAGAGAATGGTTTCAGTGGAGAGAATGGTTTCAGTGGAGAAAAAGAGACAAGTGTCATTACAAGACACGCAGGAACGGGTTGATAATCAGACAGCTCCACTGGCAGCGTATTAATAGAACACTCTAGCAACGTCTTCAGCTGTGAAAAGCAGGGAAGAACTAGGCCAGGAGTAATAGAAGGCATAGAGTTGAGCGAGAACCTTTCCATGGTGGAAAGTGACAGAAGCCTCATCTCCCTCCCCCCACTGTGTCACTTCCCTGAGGTATCTGTGCCCAGCATCTCGTCCTTTGAGCCTTATTTATTTGAGACTCATGCCATGATAGTACATTAACCTTTTTTTTTTCCTTTTCCCCCTCCTGTGACAAAACACTGACCCAAACCAACTTGGCAAGGAAAGGGTTTATTTGGTTTGAACATCTAGACCACAGCAGGAACCTGGAGCTGAAGCAGAGAGCCGGGAGGAGCACTGCTAACTTGCACAACTGAGGCCCACCCGCCCAGGGTAGCTATCTCAATAATAGGCTGGGTCCTCCCTCATCAGTCATTAATCAAGAAGCTGCCCCACAGACATGCCCACAGGCCATTCTGGTGGAGGCAGTTCCTCCTGTGAGGGTTCCTCTGTCCAGACTTCCATCTGTGTCAAATTGACAGAAACCCAGCAGTTCTAATCTCTGGTTCTCATCCTGTTCATCTAGACCAACTGCTCTGACTTCATCCTCGAGTCGCTTTCAGGGTGTCCTTTCACTTCTTCATTCTCTGACCTTCTTTCCCTAACTTATCTTCACTTTTAGGTGCCTTTTTCACCAATTTACCCAACTCTATCTTTAGCCTTATATTTCTCGAGCTAAAACCTCCAGATTTCAGTGGTGAGGTACTTTTCCCTGGATATTGTTGATGTATCAAAAATCATTGGATTTTACACAAAATCTATGCTTTTCAAAAACTGCCTGCTCTTCTGGCCACTACATCTGTCTACCATGTCACTTTCCTTTTCTGCTCTGGACTTAAAAAAAAATTAAAGGATTGGTTTTTGTAAATTTCCCTTCCCGGCTCTTTTTGACTTGCCCTTGGTTTCTGGTTTTGTCGCCTCTCTTCCTGTCCCGCTTGCCTTCTGACTGGTTTACCTGCACATAGTTTCACTTTCCTACGAATTATCCCACTCACAATTTTTAGGTCAGTCCCTGTCATTCATAAATGGCCATGACATTATTTAGATCACTCACCACCGCTATGTTTTTGACATTGTAGCATGATGCAGTTATCTACAAAGTTCATGCTGGAGAATTATCCAACCCCCCCCCCAGAGAGAGAGAAGAGAGAGAGAGAAGAGAGAGAGAGAGAGAGATCAAAGTTTAAGCAAATTTAGGATTTTGGTTGGGTAGCATTCATAGCTTTTTGAGGCCACAATTATCAACTAATCCTGTATGTCCTATTCTGCTGGCAGCAAAAGCCTGGAGGTTCCAGGCCTGTTGGTCTAAGTCTCACTTTAGCTCTGTGACTAATTTGTTTTGTGAGCATGGTAACATCGTTAGTCATCAGGGAAAAGGTCTTTTGCTCCAAAATGAAGTGTGAGCACGGAAAAAAAGACCAACATACACTTCTAAAAGAAGATAACCAAATGGCTTAATAACAAAATAAACAAATGCTTCACTGAGGTGAAATATTACAACGTAATACTAAAACAGATTAAGCAGAAAAGCCAATATCACAGTAACAAAATTTTTATACACTCCTGTCTTAGGTTTATTATTGCTGTGATGAAACACCATGACCACAAGAAAGCTGGGGAGGGAAACGTTTATTTTGCTTATGCTTTTGCATTCATAGTATATCACTGAAGGAAGTCAGGACAGGAACTCAAACAGGGCATGGGCTTGGAGGCAGGAGCTGATGCAGAGGCCATGGAGGGGTGCTGTTACTGGCTTGCTCCTCAGGGCTTGCTCAGTCTGCTTTTTTATCAAACTCAGGACCACCAGCCCAGGGATGGCACCACCCACAATGGGTGGGTCTCTCACCCATCAATCACTAATTAAGAAAATGCTCTACAGATGGATCTTATGGAGGCATTTTCTCAATTAAGATTCCTTCCTTTCAGATAACTCTAGCTTGTGTCAACTTGACATAAAACTAGCCCTCATAATCCTTGTCAATGAACAAGCAATTGTAACCTCAGGCATATTATATTCATACACTCACCAAGATCTGCACAAGAAGGCTCATATCAACACTGTTCAAATTAGACCCAAATGTGAAGTGATTTCAGGGGCATCGGTTGTGGCATAGCAACACTGAGTAGAATTCAGCGGGAGGGATAATAAACTGTGTTATGTGGATGAGTTATGTGATAAGATTTCATCCTTTTTTAACATAAAAAAATATGGTCCAAATGAATTATTGCTATGGTTACTCTTGGGTGTGAGGTTGCTTTTCAGAAGCAAACACCAGTGAGGTCTCTGGTGCTGACATAGTCTTTCTTTGGTTTTGAGTCTAGACACGGGAGCGTTTGCTACTTGTTTAAACTTGAGCAGAATACCTAGTTAGTTTTGTGTCACTACGACAAAATACCTGAGGTAATTGAATTATGAAGAGGAAGAAGGTTTCTTTTGGCTTATAGTTTTGAGATTCCTATAACCATTAGCGCTGTGGCTTTGGGTCTTTGACAAGGCAGCATACCTGGGCTCTGTCACATGGCTACAGGGAAAACAGAGAAAGAGTAAGAGAAGGCCATGGCTAGTTTTAGCTTGACACATTCTCGCCTCGGAAGAGAGTATTGATGAGGGATTTTAGATCAAGTTGGCTTGCAGGTGTGTCTAAGGGAGATTATTTTGATTATGCTATTGAGGTAGGAAGACTGACTCACTGTAGGTGAAATATTCCCTAGGCAGTGGACCCTGAATTGTATGAGAAAAGGAAAACCAAGGTGAATGCAAGGATGCGCTCAGTCATTACTCTCTGTTCTCTTGTGGTGTGTAGACCTACATTTTTGAAACACCTGCTTTATTCAGGGTTCTTATTTTTATCTCGTCATAACCTGCCCTTTCTTCAACAGCACCGGAAAAATAAATTACCCATAATGCCTAAGCCATGGCTGGGCACCACCTCTAGGCTTAGATTTCTCAAACACCTACCTTAAGGTTCTTAAATGACTTTACCTCCCTTCCAACACCCCCAACCTTAGGTAGATTAGTAGGGAGAAGGGGGGCTCTAGATCTCTTTTATCTACTTCCTGCTGATTAGGGTTAATGGGTCCTTCTGGGATTACCAAACTTAGGATACCAGGATTCTGGTCAGACAGCAAAGCAGCAGCCGAAACGTGCATCAGAAGCATCGGAATGATTCAGTAGAAACAGCTAGACTCCTTCGAAATGGCACAAATCTGCCTAATAGAAAAAACTCTGCCAAAGTAGCACAAGCAGTTCTCTGGAGCATTTTTCTCTTTGAAGACCAAAGGATGGAATTGTTGCAAAGTGTAGTATGCAGAAGCTTAGAGATACAGAATGCTTTCTGCATCACTGTCTGTGGGCTTCTTTTTAACCCTTTTCAAAGTCCACACTAGGATGCTCACAAAATCCATGCCCCTCAAACAAGATAGCTTTTAGCTGACCAACATCAGCAGCCCTCCCATAGGGGCTATTTTCCAAAGGGGAATAACATTCCCACACCCTACACTTAGGACCAAAACAAAAAACATATTCACATGACACAACTGAGTTTCCAAAGACACCAGAAACTTCCACTTCAGTGGTGGTTTGAGCAAGAATGGTTCCAATAAGCTCATATATTTCAGTGCTTAGTCACCAGGGAATGGGACTACTTGAAAGGATTTTACTAAGACTGAAAACTTGGAGCAACCTGGACATTTCACATCCACAGAATAAGAATTTGGGCTCTGAACCAGCTTTTTTCTTGTGTTTATTCTTTTCCTCTTCCCAGGAAGGGTGTGATGGATCTCTAGCCAGAGGCATGGTGATAGCTCTGCCAGCATGGCTGCTCCAGTGGTGGGAAACCTGAACTGAAAGGATGGTCTCCTGAGGAAGGAAGCTTGGGTGAGGAAGGGTAAAATGGGAGGGGGGATTACCCTATAGACCCTGGACAGAAAGAAACATACGAAAAGATATAATGAAAGAGAACACAAAACAAGGCGTGACCAGACAAAGCAAAGAGGAGCCTCCCGCTTTCACTATCTGTCAAACAAGTAGCATCCAACTGCCTCATTTAAGTATTAGGGTTTTAAAGACAAAACTGACATTAAACTAGTCATCAAAATACTGCAACAGCACACAAATGAACAAAAGAAAAATTTTATAGTTCTCAAAACCAGGGAATGGACTTACAATGCAAACCAACTGAAGCAAATTCCATTCTCGAGAACCAGCTGTGAAGCAGAATAAAATTTTAGGTTTAATTATCCACCCCACTGAGGCAAGATGGTCTGCAGTTATCCACCTAGGGCCCACGACTGTCTGCCATGTCCACTTACAGCCAGCACTGGGTGGAACAGGCCTTATTCTTGTTTCTGTGTATGAGCTATTTCCGCACAACATTTATCAGGTCCCTTCGAGTCTGGAGTGATTTACTCCTTTACACACGGGATTCAGTTCTGTGATGACTGTGAGGGAGCCCTGAAGATCCCTGTAGTTCTCTCCCAAGGCTGGGTTAGTAGCAGGATGATGGTTGAGACACAATCAAAAAACCAGTGATTTATAATCACATTGTTTCCTGAGCACACAGAACCAGCCATGGGCGTGGTCCAGTACTGGGTTAAAAAAACGCCCCAGAGTTGAGATGAAATGACGATGGACGTGGCTTTGAGTTTGGTCTCCTCCAGAGTCTGTAAGTGCTTTTAGTTAGGTATGAATGTTCAGAATTCCCGAGCTTCCCTCATTGTTGTCCTTATGATTAGAACTCCTGTTCTGTTTACTCAGACTGTTTTTCAGCAAAGGAGACACAGTGGTGCCCCTTTTTGTTATGGTTAATATCACTGTTTCTTCAGGACAACAGCCAGAGTGATAACTTCGCTGAGTTGGTTGAGTGGGGACCCATTAATCTCATCCTCTTCTGCTTACCTCATTTTTGCCCACAGGACTATTGAGCCCCTGCTAGATGCTAGGAATTGTACTAGGGGTTCAGGGGATGCTTGCTGGCTGTGTTCTGCTTGGGCAGTGAAAATAATCTTGGTGTGGGTTGGCGTTGGGCCAGGTCAGTAATTCTGTTGTAGACTTCAAGGGTTTACATTTCTAATTTCCGATTAGTCTCTGTGATGGTTAACTTTGGTTGTCAGCTTGATCTGATTGAGAAGCATCAAAGAGATTAGTGAAGCACGCCTACGGGTGTGCCTCTGAGAGTTTCCAGAGAGGATGAACCACGTAGAAGATTCATCCCGAATGTGGGCACCATTCCACAGACTGGTGACCCCGGTGGAGGAAGAGGAGGGAGTTAGCTAGTGTAGGCATCCTCTCTCTCTCTCTCTTTCCCACTCTCCTTTTCTCTCTCCCTCCCTCTTCCTCTCTCTCTTCCTTTCTCTCTCCCCCCTCTCTTTCTCTCTCTTCCTCTTCCTTTCCTCTCCTTCTGCTCCCCCCCCCCCCCGTGCCAGTCTCCCTCCGTTTCCTCTTCCTGGCCACCGTGAGCTGTCCCACTACACCTTTGCCATCAGGATGAACTAAAGCCTCAGGAGCCAGGAACAAAACAAATCCTTCAGCCTGTCCTTTGGGTTGTTTCTGTCAGTGGTTTTGCCACAGGGATAGAAAGAGTTAACAGACCCTCACTCTATCTCAGTTCTCTTCCTAAGGCTCTTAAGTGCTTTCCCATCGGGATCTCGGGTAAGTATGGGTGATGTTTTCAGAGCTTACAAACCATGGGTTAAAGAAGCGAAACAAAGGTGAAGGATGCCAAACTGAGGACTTACGCTGGAGCAGTTTACTGAGTTCTCAGTAAAGTAGCCCAGAGCAGGGGGCCCTTGTGAGAACTGGTTCTGAAACACAAGACAGAGCCAGAGGGTGTGAGGTGGGCCACAGGGGAAGCATGGGCTGTGAATAAATATGCCCACTTCTCATCTTTCAGGGCTAAATGTGTCGGATTTTGGATCTGATTTACTTTGGCTTTCTCTAGAATAATATGCAGGTATCATTTGCTTTAGTCCCATGTAGCCCAGATCAAGGAAGTGGGAAGGGTCCCAGGTCCGTGTTGGTAAATCAGAGCACCAGGACATATAAGACCAGCTTTTACTCAGATGAGTTCAAAGCCCTGAGTTTTTACGTCTGAATTTCACGGCCCCAGACAACTTATTCAACCTCTTTGAACCTAGGGAGTGATATTATTTCAGCGAGGATCACTGAAAGAATTAAGTGAGAACATCTCTGTATCTAGAGTGGTACCTAATTCATAACGTAAATGACAAACACTTGTCTGTTCATCTCCACACCCCCAAAGGGCAAACACCAAAGCCTAGAAACTGGCCTTGATTCCTTCATAGAACCTTCTATGTGAGAATTCATAGATGAAGTCAGCTCCTCACTGGGTTAGGATTGCTACCAAATCAAGTGGATATATAAGTATGTGTGTGTATATGTGCATATACATGTATGTATATATGTATATATATACATATATGTATCCATATGAATATGTACCTACTTATGAATAATATGATAAATGTTGCTGTGCTGTCATACTCCAAAGGAACAGACATGTTGCAGGATATTTGATCCCACTGTGAACCTCGGAGGCTGTGAACTGTAAAAACCTATCCTTGGTTAGTGTGGTTGAACTTCAACACACAGCTTTAATCCAAGAACTTTCCGTTTATTGTAAACAGGTGATTGAGCTGTGGTTCTGCCAGCCCTAGCACACACCTTCAATCTAAGAGCTTTCTGTACACAGGATTTAATAAAGTTAACCCTAGGTCAAGAGGCGGAGCAAGAAACCAGCTGACAGGGACTAAAGAGTAGGAAGGATGTTAGTTGGGGTATTTAAGACAGCAGGAGTAGAAGGAGCTTTTAGTTCTCTGTCTCTTGAGCTTTAAGCTCTCCGGCTTTTGCTGCTTTGAGCCAGCAAGCCTTTGGCCTTGCGTTGTTTTGGCATTTACCTCCTGGGTTGTCAGCTGAGTTAGTAAACTTTTTTACTTTTTCCTCTGAGAAGTGAACTGAGTAGGAAAGTCAGCTGGGTGCTTTCTCTGCCTCTCTGAGCTAGCAGTTTTTCACCCAGCATCTGGCTTCTGAGTCTTTGTTAGCAAAATAGAATAACTGGGATTTTCTTTTTTCTTTTTAATAACACCACAGACAAGTCCATGTGGAGAGTATGTAAACTGGCTGAAGTGGTACAAACAGAGATGCTAGTATTTCGCTCCAATAACTTAGGAGCTGCAGACACATCACCTCCCATGCTTTGTTACCTTTGGGAATCCAGAGACACAGTTTGATTTTGTCTGTTGTATCAATTTCTCCTTTTTTACTTTTATTATTTTTCTTTCTTCATTCTGCTTTGGTTGCAATTTTTTTTTCTAGCCCCCTCAAGGTAGAAATAAACTGATGTAGAGTTTTTCTCATTTTCTAGTACAATCATTTAAAAGCTCTATGTTTCTGTCTAAATAGTGTTTGGCCTGTATCCTACCGTAGTTTCAATTTTATCCAAAATGCTTTTTTTTAAATTTTATTTCTTTGATTTTATTTAAAAGTGTTTAATTTTCTAATATTTGCTAATTTCCCAGATACCTTGCTGTTGTTGATTTCTAGTTTGAGTCCTACTGTGGTCGTATCACATCTCTTGCGCTTACTTCATTCTTTGGAAATGTGTTGAATTAAATCTGAGAACATAATCTAGGGGTGAAGGTTTTGTGTATACTTGAAAAGAATGGGTGTATGCCGTCACTGATTAAGACAGCAATTGGATCAAGCTGGTCTATCATATTCAGATTCTTTATACCTTTGTTCATGTCCTAGACACTTGTTTCATCAATTACTGAGACGTTAATATTGAATTCTCTACTGTTGGTGCCATGTTGTGAATTTGTTTATTTCCCATTTGAATATATTAGCTTTGCCATCATATACCTTGAAAATTGTGTTAGGTACATAAGTCTTTTAGCACTTATATCTTTTTGGTAGATTATAGTATCACGGTGTAAAATAAATTTTTACTTACTGTAATTTTTAAATCATATATGATAGTCTTTTTAGATCTTACATTATTTGTTTTAAATTATGTCTTTTATAATCTAGTTTTTTTTGGTTAACACTAATTTGGTATATCTTTTTTATCCCCTTTTCACTTACCTTCTTTTTATTTATATATGTATAAACTATACATAGTTAGGTCTTGCTATTTTCTGAATTGTTGGTCTCTGCCTTCTAATGGGGACAGTTAGACCCTGTTTTGCTTTGTGATAATAATTATAGTTGATTTAAATGTGCTATTTTTCTATTTGTCATTTTATTTTGCCTTTTATACTTGTTTTGGCTTGTTTTACCTTTAAAATATCTTATTATTGTATTATATGTATTTCTTATTGTTTAGTGGTTGATGTAGAATTTACAAAATACATATCATTATACTAGTTGACTTTAAAATTAGTTATCATTTCTTCTGATGCATAAAATCTTTAAAACTCTAGTTTTTTTCTTTCCCATTCTTCGTGCTGTTTTTTAATCATATAGTTCCTCCTCTATATGATATAAACTCTATATACATTATTATTTTGCATTAGTAAATTTTCTTTTAGAAAGACTTAAAAATACTTTCATTCTTGCTTAGCTTCTTTAGGTGTACTGATTTTAGTATGTTTATCCTATATGATATGTCTAATATTCACTTATGAGTGAGTATATACCATGTGTGTCTTTTTGCTTCTGTGATACCTCACTCAGGATGATCTTTTCTAGTTCCCACCATTTGCCTGCAAATTTCATGATTTTCTTGTGTTTAATTCCTGAGTGGTATTCCATTGTGTAAATGTACCACAATTTCTGTATCTATTCCTCAACTGAGGGACATCTGGGTTGTTTCCAGATTTCAGCTATTATGAATACGGTTCATATGCTATGAACATGGTTGAGCAAATGTCCTTGTTGTATACTTGGGCATATTTTGAATATATGCCTAGGAGTGGTACAGCTGGATCCTGGGTAAGATGCTCAGTGCTCATTCAGAATGGCAAATGGGATAAACCTCAGAAGATGGAGAAAGCAAGGAGCAGGACAGGAGCATACTACAGAGGGTCTCTGAAAGACTCTATCCAACAGGGTATCAAAGTAGATGCTGAGACTCATAGCCAAACTTTGGGCAGAGTGCAGGGAATCTTATGAAAGAAGGGGGAGATAGAAAGACCTGGAGGGAACAGGAGCTCCACAAGGAGAGCAACAGACCAAAATATCTGGGCCCAGATATTTTCTGAGACTGATACTCCAACCAAGGACCATTCATGGAGATAAGCTAAAATACCTGCACAGATGTAGCCATGGCAGCTCAGTCTTTAAGTGGGTTTCCTAGTAAGGGGAACAGGGGCTGTCTCTGACATGAACTCAGTGGCTGGCTCTTTGCTCACCTTCCCCTGAGGGGGTGAGGCAGTCTTAACCAGGCCACAGAGAAGACAATGCAGACAGTCCTGATGAGACCTGATAGGCTAGGGTTAGATGGAAGGGGAGGAGGACCTCCCTTATCAGTGGACTAGGGGAGGGACATGGGGAAGAAGAGGAAGGGAGGGCAGGATTGGGAGGGAATGAGGGAGGAGTCTACAGCTGGGATACAAAAGTGAATAAATTGTAATAAATAAAAAATAAATGAAAAATATAAAAAATCTTTGTGTGTTTTCTGAGTTTACCCCTTTCATTGTTTCTTATGTGTGGACTACAATTTCCATCTTTAAAAAATAATCTCATTTTTTTTTGTTTGAAGAACTTAAATTTTAGTTGCAAAATTTCATTTAATGCAAGTTCCCTGGTAATGGAGTCTCTCAGGTTTTGGTTTTCTCAAAATATTCTTTGTGTGCATGTGTGTGTGCGTTGTATGTGTGTACATGTGCACATGAACATGTGTGTGTAGAGGCCTGAGGTGAACTTCAAACACCTTCCTCAGTCACCCTTCATCTATTCTTTGAGGCAGGGTCTTTCACTGAACTCAGAGTTCACTGCTTTGCTCGTTACTTTGTAGGTCACTCATGGCTACACAAGGAAGGATCTTCAGTTCCTGGTTTAATTTTCACAGGGGCTGGGCCCCAGTGGCAGTATTTTCTCAACACTTCCCTTGCTTCTGCTGCGTCCAAAGGCTGCTTTCTACCTGGAGCACCTCTACATAGCCATACTTTCCGGCCTTCAGCGGTGGGAGGGCACTGCTTTATCGGTGGGGCGTTCTGAGCCAGAGAGAGCTTCTCTGACTTTCAGAGGCTTTCTTATGACGAGCGGTGGAGAACTTTTTAACTTTGGTTCCTCAGGAGCAGCAAGCGTCTGCTGGGGCTGGAGAGTGGGAGGCATTCCTGCCGTTTCCTAGCAACTTTAGATGTTTGCTTCATCTGAGACAGTCTGTTAAGCAGGTGAGACTTCCCGTCTGTACCAGTGCAGCAGGGTGTCCACAAGGCCATCTGTGCCATCTGAAGGCTTCTCCTGCCTCGGACTTTCTCAGAGTACTTGGGAAGATTATGTTGAGTAGGGGCAGCTCCTGCCTACAATCGGGTCCTAGGGACTCCACACTGTCTTGTTAGCTTACACCGTGACCTTTAAGGATTTGCTAAGATGGCAGCTCTTTTCCTTTAACCCACTGGTCCATCAGGTGCCATTTTATATTTTGCCAAAATGGAGCTAGTTTATGTGGTCCATCTCTCTTTGAGGGGCTTATGATTCACTAAGTGGATTAAGTTGTTTTATGCTTAGACTTAGCTCTGTTGGGCTCAGGAAAAGCTATAATTATGCAACTTACTTGTCCTTTTCTTATCATCAGGGTGGGACCAACATTCCCTTGTTGCTTTCTATATCCCAAGTGGAAACAAAAGAGAGTTTACTAAGAGAAATACTTATAGAAATGCACGTAGAATATATGAAGCCCACAAGGATAATGCCTTACCCTGGGAGCAGGTACAGAGCGCTCTCCTCACCCGGCTGTGGACTGAACTGTGTACCTCCAGAAGGTCTGTTGAGTCCAGCATGATGGAGAGCTGTCTTAGTTAGGGTTTCTATTGCTGTGATGAAATCATAAGCAGAAAGCAAGTTGGGGAGAAAAGGGGTTTATTTGGCTTACACTTCCATATATTGCTCTTCGTTATTGAGGAAGTCAGGACAAGAACTCAAACAGGACAGGAGGCTGGAGGCAGCAGCTGATGCAGGAGCCATGGAGGGGTGCTACTTACTAGTCATTTCCCTTGGCTTGCTCTGCCTGCTTTCTTACCAGGGATAGCCCTACCCACAATGGGCGGGGCTCTCTCCCATCAATCACTAATTAAGAAAATGCTTTACAGCTGGATCTTAATGGAGGCATTTTTTCAATTGAGGTTCCTTCCTTTTAGATACCTCTAGTTTATGTGTCAAGTTGACCTAAAACTAGCCAGCACAGGGGGCTCATAAGTACCCACCCCAGCCAACTATTGATATTTAAAGGTTGCTGGGGACAGAGAGTCAGTTTTCTTTAAGGGTGTGTTCTCTGGTAGGTGGACCATGCTCCTGTGAGTGGCCCAATACCTGTGAGTATATGAATAACACTAATTGAACTTGGTGAGCTGCTTAAAAATAAAAAGAGGACATGAAGTTGGAACGGGGGAGGAGTGGGGCTGGGAGAAATCAGGGGAGAAGTGAGGGGTGAATAAGATCAAAATACATTATATGCTTGTATGACATTCCTAAGATTTAATAAACAGTGTTTCTCCAGTAGCTTTGTATCTATCTATGCAGCTATGTATCTTAGTATGTTTATCTATGTATCTATGTATGTATGTATGTATCTATCTATCCATCCATCTATCTATTATGGGTCCACTGAAGTTATTCTCTCTCCACAGTTCCCAAATGTGTGACCTTGGAGGGAGGACACTTATAGACATAACCACAGCAGGATGGAGTCTCATCTGAAGTGTAGTATCCTCGTAAGAAGAAAAGGGACATGAGAGAGACACAAGAAGTCACTGCACCATGGCGAAGGAGAGATGGGAGCAACGCAAGAATGCCAAGGATTATTAGACACCACCGGAAGCTGGGAATGTCTAGGAAGGCTAAGAAAGCCCTCCTATCCCTTTAGACCTTTGAGAGAGAGTATGGCTCTGCTAACCCCTTAATTACAAAGTTCCAGTCCCTAGAGGGACGAGACACAGTTCTGTTGTCAGAGTAGATCTAGGAGACCGGGATGGCTGGTTTTAAAGTCACTTGCCACAAATTAAAATCAACTCAGTAAGGAGCCTCCTGGGGAGAATCATTCTGATCACCTTAACTGGTGGGGGGAAGACACACGCCAAATGTGGGCGGCTCTTTCTAGGGGCAGCCCAGATAAAAGGGGTATGGCAGGATATTTGCCTTTCATTCGCCTGACCTTCCCTCTTGCTACAGGGTTGTTTGCCCTATAGATGCTGCTGCTGGTTCCTTTACTAAGATCAGAACCAGCATTTCCAGGTTCTCTTCATTGGCCAAGGACCAGATGTCCAGGAGTCCTGCAAGTTTTGGCTAGATTGGGACCCAGCTGATTTAACAATCTCGCTGTGTGTCTGTCTCCGTCTCCCTCTTCTTCCTTTCTCTCTCCCTTTTTCTCTCCCCTTTTCCTTGTGGGGGTCCATGGACTGTGCCACCAGGGAGTCTGACATGGAGCTAGAGCAAGGTGGAGACGCGGAGGAGTATCCCAATCCCGGAAATCTTTTTCTTGAGATGCACAGGAGTGAGGATTGTGCCCTCCCTGTTCTGTGCGGTGTGCCCTGGCACACGAAGTCTGGATCTCCTACCTCTGCAATTTTCAGAGTAGTACGTAGCCTGGCACCGGGAATTCCTCTCCATGCAAATAAAGCATTGCCAGCATCTCAGCCCAACCACTGATATGAGCCCACCCTGGAAACCCACTCCCACAAGGTTCATATAATTTTGTTCATCCCAATAAATGACGTAAGCTATTTCACCCACCATCATCTGAGAGTTGCAGTGTCTAAGCTGGACCACTTGGAGAGCTGCTTCCGAGAGGGCGTTTTCTCTCTGGGCATTCACACTGGATCTGGACCTTCAGACCGCCCCCACCTCCCAAACACATCATTTCCTTGTTCAGGCTCATTTCTTCCTCCGGTGGCTGGACGTTTAGGTGCCTGGACGCTCTGAAGGGAGGATGAGGAGCCCGGGCTACTATTGCCCATAAGAGCTGTAACACTGAAAACTTCAGGAAAGGACTTCTGCCTCCCCCTCCAGACCAGAGAGCTGTAACACTGAGAACCATAGAGAAGGATTTCTCCCCTGGGCACTACCCAGGGATCCCGTGGGCTCCAGTTATTCATCCTTCACCCTTCTTAGCCTGGTATTCGGCAGTGCCTGGACACCTGGGGAGAAGAAGCAGAAAGAGGAACCATATTCTCTCCTCTCCCTCACTTTCTCCCTCTCCCTGCTTCTCTCTCCCCTTCCCCTCCCCCTTGCTCCCTCTCTCCTCCTCCTCTCTGTCTTCCCCCTCCCCATTCTCCTTTCCTACTTCTCCTTCCAATCTGTTCTGTTCTTCTAGAGAACTCTCACTAACAGAGAGATGAATGCACACTTAGGGCCTGAAGTGGTGAAGCGAAGGAAAGAAAGTTGTTTGGGTGGTGCTCTATTCTCAGGAGGACACTGACTCCAGGGAGCAATCAGGAGAGGCACCCTGACCTTTCCATCATCTTGTCCCTCATAGACTTGCTATGTCTCTCTCTTGATTAAACTCAACCAGAAGTATGAACAAGAAGTCAGGTGAGTCCATGTGAGTCAACCTCCCAAGATAGAACAGAGTTGAGGAAAACCTAGATGGAAAATGCCAGGAGGTACACGGAGGGAGCCAGTCCCATGAAGCGACTTTGTCAAGTTGTTTGTGGTAGAAAATATGGGCCTTCAAAGCACCATGGAGTTAGAAGATCTGAGGTTTGTAGCAGCTCTTGGCTGACTCACTGTGACCTTGCATTCTTCACTCAAGCTTTCTGAAACTCTAACTTCCTCATTTTAGGAGGGGGTTAAGTTAGCCAGCTTCTGGCGACCTTATCTTGGCCTCACGGTGAGCAAACAGGAATGAGTAATCCTATGCCAGACAGTAAGAGAACTAAAATACGTTTCTCAAGATTTATAACTTGAATTTTTTATGATATTGAGCAGGGTTCAGTGAAGAAAATTACCAATGTTGTCAATAGTAATTATACCTTTATATTCTAGCTGTTGAATTTCTAAGAAGTGGGTTTTCAAGTTAACACTCTCTTTGTAATTTGGTAGGTTTATGACATTTTTGTTGCTTATAATTTAAACGTCTCCCCACCCCTCTTCTCTGTGTTTACATAGTCCAAAAGAACCCAGCTAAGAGAAATATTCCCTTCCTTTCTTCATACCTTTTTCTCTCCTTTTGTCCATCTATCCTTCCTTCCTTTCTTTCTTCCTCCCTTTTCCCCTCCCTCCCTCCCCCCTCCTCCCCTCCCTTTGGCAAGCTTATTGACTATACTGCAAGAAAGCATGGTGATTGCAACAACCTTCTTGCAGTTTCTAAATTTGGCTGTTGTCAATGACTTGCCAATAATTTTTGTTTGACATTTCTTTTTCTTTCAGGTACTATTTCAGCATAGAAGAGATAGGGAAAGAGAGAGAGGGAGAAAAAGAATTAGAAAAAGCTGGGTGCAGTGGAGCATACCTGTAATCCCAGCACTGGGGGCGGGGGGGGGGGGCGGCACAGAGGCAGGCAAATCTCAAGGCCAGCCTGGTCTACAAAGCAAGTCCAGGGTGGACAAGGCTACGCAAATAAACCCTGTCTTGAAAAAACAAAATAAAAAAAACAACTTAGAACAAATGGGAGCTAGAGCTAGCTAGATAATGTATTGATAGACAGACAGACAAACAGATTTGGATGTATGCATTCTCCAGCCACCAAACAACTCCAGGTTGCTCACTGATTTCCTTCTGGCCTTTGATGTCAGAAGTCTTCTCCCTCAGGGGCTACAGAGACTGGAATGGTGATGTCTTTGTGGGTGCTGACATTGCTGGCTCAGATGCAAGAGCTGGCTTTGGGCAAAGGCCAAGAGGCTAATGATCTAATAATATTACACACCACAGGTGAATGATATGAAGTCAACTGTCAGACTTCCTGGCGTCTACAGGGTAAGATACTATCTTTGTGCGGTGCTCTCATTCGCCAAAGCTCTTCTCATTATGCAAACCCACTGTTACCATTTTACTTCTTTTCTCAAAAGATTGTCAGCTAATAAGTCTTCAAAGACAACCTTCTGAAGTCAACTCATCTCACGAGGAAAGGGTTAGAAGGACTGTCAAAATGGTGAGACAGGGAAGGCTGCATCTAATGTAGGGACAAACAATCAGATCTACGATAGAAACATACAAGGACATATCATGATGGATGTTCTTTTTGCAGATTTTATCAGGACTGTGCTATGCGCTTGTAAATTGGATGAGTGGGTAATCAGATGCCTTTACAGGAAATAAGAGGGCAAGAGACATTATCATTGAGTCAGGCTGGGGAGAGTGTGGGGGGGGAGGAATGAGAACAAGGATAGGAACATATATCATATATATGATAAGTAGTAAAAAAAATTAAGAATTCCTGAAGTAGGGGAATAATAAGGAGGCATTTGGCTGGTTGATCTCAGCACACTAGCTAGGTAAACTGAGGCCTGACTCAGCCAGGTGTATGCCCTGTCAGGTCATCATTAGGCAGCCGCTGGCAGGACAGAGGCAGATGGGGAATGTTGTGGTACGGCATAGCCTTGACACATTGAATGCAAGTTTTCCACGCAGCGATAAGGTTTTGGTTGGACTCAGTCCGTTTTCCTGGTAAGAGTAACTGCCTCACCTAGGGAAGCCTTTGATGTGTATTTCCTTCCTGGAAGAACCAAATGTTTCAATGTAAAAATGTGGATCCATGAAAGCATGAGAATAAAACTCTCAGGAATTAAGTGAAATCTTAGGACAGAGACAACTTTCTTAAGCACAGGGTGAGGATTAGAACAGTGGAGGAAGAGAAAAGCACATTTGCCTACAGAAAAAAAAAAAAAAATTCTGCTTGAAAAATGCCAGAAGTGAAAAGATAGTCTGGGAAGAAAATATGGCAACACTGGTAACAAAAGAATCCACGTTTTCCCCATTCTAACCAAGAGATCCTGAAAACAGAAAAGAAAAAGGCTAAAATTTCAGAGCATAAGGCAGAAAGAAGGACGTCGCATAGAGGGAGGCCATGTAAAGAGAGGGCAAAGAGAGGGGAGGCTACGTAAAGAGAGGGCAGAGAGAGAGAGAGAGAGAGAGAGAGAGAGAGGCCCCGTAAAGAGAGGGCAGAGAGAGGGAGGCCACGTAAAGAGAGGACAGAGAGGGGGAGAGGCCATGTTAAGAGAGGGCAGAGAGAGGGGAGGCCATGTTAAGAGAGGGCAGAGAGAGGGGAGACCATGTTAAGAGGACGGGGGGGAGGCCACGTAAAGAGAGGACAGAGGGGGGGGGGGGCACGTAAAGAAAGCATGTCTAGTTCATAAGCAAGCTCATGCTCACTGATAGTAAAGGAAAAATCAGTGATTCACTTGTGTTGGCGCCTACTGGACTGGCAAAGGTTAAATCTTGATGACCCACCCACCCCCACAGTTGGCTAAGATCCTTGCAAATACGTTGTACACCGTTTCCCTCGAGACATGTTCGTTGGCATGAATCGTCAAAATACATTTGTCAGTGTGATAACGATTTAAAATGTTCCATTCTTTGACTCACTATTTCAACCTTTTTGAATTTACTTCGTAGGTAGATGTGTATAATTTCTCAAAGCCATGTATATGGGCTGTTCCTTCATGTTTCCTAATAGCAACAAAAGCAAATAAGGAGATACCACAGGACAGCCTAAATGTCCACCCACATTCATGAGGGTATGTTAGTACAATAGCTTATGGCATACACACAGATTCATATATATAGAGAGAGAACAATTGACATCATAAACTAGAAAATAAGTTGCAACATAGTAAGTATTTGTGTAGGAAGACTCAGAACAGGGCTGGAGAGATGGCTCAGTGGTTCAGAGCACTGTCTGCTTTCCCAGAGGTTCTTAGTTCAATTCCCAGCACCCACATAGTGGCTCACAACCATCCTGGGATGTGATGTCCCCTTCTGACATGCAAGTGATCTACAGATGGAGCACTCATATATGTAAAAGAAATAAATAATTCTTTAAAAATAAAGACTTAGGATATCCATGATACTTGAGGCAGAATGTTTTCAGTGGTTACTCTGTTGGTGCAAGACAATAGATCATAGGTTAAGACAGACACAGAAGATTATTGCATTTGTATGTAGGCTTCTGCAGTTAATATATAAAATGAAATTATTAAAACATTTTATGAGACACTTATAAATATATGTTTAGTTTTTTTTTTTTTTTTTTTTTTTTTTTTTTTTTTTTTTTTTTTTTTTT
>NW_026596143.1:2874563-2944761 GCF_907164565.1 Psammomys obesus | reverse complement strand
TTTTTTTTTTTTTTTTTTTTTTTTTTTTTTTTTTTTTTTTTTTTTTTACTTTTGTCAGCTGACACAAGCTAGAGTTATCTGGAAAGAGGAACCTCAGTGAGAAAATGCCTCCATAAGATTGCCTGTAGGCAAATCTGTAGGGATTTTTTTTTTTTTTAAATATAAGTGATTGATGAGGGAGGGCCCAGTTCACTGTGCACGGTGGCACTCCTGGACAGGTGATCCTGGGTATGTAAGAAGGCAAACCGAACAAGCCTAGGGTAAGTGAGCCAGTAAGCAACATTTCTAGATGGCTTTTGCTTCAGTTTCTGCCTGGTGTTCCTACCCTGATTTCCCTTCAGAAAGACTCTAACTGTAAGGTAAAATAAACCCATTCTTCCCCAACTTGTGTTTGATCGTGATCTTTGATTATTTGTTTCTTCAAGACAGGGTTTCTCTGGGTAGCTTTGGCTGTCCTGGGACTTCCTCTGTGGACTAGGCTGGCCTGGAACTCGGAGATTCACCTGCCTCTGCCTCCAGAGTTCTGGGATCATAGGTGTGTGCCACCACTGCCCAGCTCTGAGCATGATATTTATTACAGCAATAAATAAACCTGGGAAAGATACCTACCGTGAAGAGGAAAAATGTCTATCTCAGATCTTCGATACCCCTGTTCATGTGAGGCAGAGAAATTGGCAGGGTACACATAAAAACAAGGTTGCTTGCTTTGCAACTGTCCTTAGTTCTACCTCACCGGCTGCTTTTGACAGGGTCTTGCTGTGTAGCCCAGGCTGGCTTTGAGTTTTCAGTCTCTTGTGTCAGCCTTCCAAGGGCTGGGAATACAGGTGTGTACCACTCCACTGCAACCTCACCTTTTCTGTTTACCTTCTTGCTTTTGGGGGAGGTGATGACACCTGTGTACGCTCACTGAGGCTTTGATAAAATCCCAACTCTGTTTATTAGCTGCGTCACCCAGACAAATTTCCTAACCTTTTGAGACTTGTAACAAAGAGACAAATGACCAGGGCCAACCAAACAACACATGTAAACAGACAGAAAGCAGACAGACATCCCACTGTGTAGGGCATATGGGAACTAGAGGTGTGACGTTCTCAAGCCAAGGTGCTCTGTGTAAGTTGTTACTCACTGGTTGTCTTTGAGGGGGCATTTCTGCCTACCCTCAGTCCTAGGCATTGTAGGAAGCAAGGCAGGCAAGCACACAGAGTGGAAAATAGGTAGGCGTCTTGCATCTCATTTCAGTTTGTTATTCTGTGACTTTCTCAACAGGTTTTTTTTTCCCCCTCTGGACTCGGGGGCTTTGAGTTGACTATCAAGTGTTAAAGTGACAGGCTCTGGGCCCTCAGTACAGCATCCACACGAAGAGCATGCTTGTCTGCCAGGAGGCTCCGCACAACCTGGAGATGAGGGATCATAAAAGAGCTTTAGGGTTAAGCTTCTAGAGAAAGGACTGCAGATGAAGGAGGACATTTGGAAATGGAAAAAAAAAATCAGCGTTCTCATGATAATGGTATCATGCTGTGGAGGCAACAGAATTTAAGTGTGGGGACATATTGTTTTGTAATAGGAGTTTTTAAGACACAGTTACAGGATCTTTTGGAGTGAAAGGTCAATACAAAACCAAACAAAAATACCTGTATTTTGTCTGGGTTGGTCTTATGCAGGTCTTGTGCATGCATCCTTAGCTGCTGTGCATTCACGTGTTTGGAGATGCTGTCATATTTGACAAAAAATGGTTTGCTGCAGATGTTTCCTTCCTTCATCTCTTAAAGTCTTTTTTTTTTTTTATTCTCCCTTCTGAGATGATCCCGGAGCCTTGCAGGGTGGAGTTGTAGTATGGTCCAGATGTCCCATTTAGATAGGAGTACTTTACTATCTTATCCTCTACATGTTGACCAGTTGTGGGTCTTTGTAGTAATTTTTATCTAAGGCAAAAAGAATCATCTGATGTGAGGGTTGAGAGATGGGCTAGTTGATGGCTGTGTTTTAGTCACTGCTCTGCTGCTGTGAAGAGACTCTATGACCAAGGCAACTCTTAAAGGAAAGCATTTAATTGGGGGTTTGCTTACAGTTTCACAATCATTAGGGCAGGAAGTAGATAGGCACAGCACTGGAACAGTAGGCGAGACTTTTACCTCCTGACCTGTAGGCAGCAGGTAGAGAGGGAGAGGGAGAGAGAGAGAGAGAGAGAGAGAGAGAGAGAGAGAGAGACTGGACTTGGTGTGGGCTTTTTAAACCTCAGAGCACCCCTATTGACATACGTCCTCTAAGAAGGGCTTACCTGATCCTTTACACTTCCGCTAATGGGAACCAAGCATTCAAACCCATGAGTCTTTGGGGTGCCATTCTTATTCAAACCACCACAGGGTATACAAAACATAGGGGTCCAGTTTAGCACTATATCGGTTTAGCAGAATAATAGTTTTTCCTCTAGGACCTAGGACCTAGTCAGCCATGGGTTTTAGACCCAGTTAATAATAACAGACATGAGTTTCATCTTGTGGAGTAGCTTTAAATGTAATCATAAAGTTATTGGTTACGCTCCTAACATTTGTACCACTGTTGCAAAAACAAGCATATCTTTCTAGTGCAGTCATTATTGTCACTTACAGGATTCACAGCAAGGTAAGACTGCTGATGGCTTTTCTCCCCTGGTGGTATGTATAGCACTTTCCAGCACTGTGGAAGACAGCCATTGGTGTGAAGCTTCTAGGTGGATACCTGCTTGGCTTTTCTGAATCGTATATCTTAGGACTGTGTTATCTTCAGCAGCAGGGTTTTACCATCATGCTTTGGAGAGTAACTAGGAGCAATGGCCATAGCCTATAATGTGGCTTCCCCTGCTCCAGTACATGGTCCTCTATCCATACATGTACAGGCAACACTAGGCAGACTCAGAAGGTTTATAACAGAGAACACATGAAGTTGGGGGGAAAGAGTAGTAGAAGGAAGAGTTAGGAGAAGAATTGGAAAGGAGGGGATGGGGTAGATTTGACCAAAAACATGTGCATGTATGAAATTCTCCAACATAAAAAAGAATGGGCAGCCATTAAAAAAGCAGCCATTTCCATTTCCTGAGTGAAGGGAAAAACAGCTGAATTAGCCTCTCATTCCATCTAAGCAGTTTTTGTTGCGCATCTGCGAGTTGACACAGCATTGATCCATTCAATCTGGTTCCAAATTGTTCTGCTAAATGCTACACAACTTTTGTCAGAGAAGCTGTCCCCCTTTCTTCAAGAGCTATTGTCTATAATTAAGGAGGAAACCAGAAAATAATGATAGGGTTCTCTTCTGCCTTTCTAATGGCTTTCTTATTAAGAATGTCTGAAACAACCACTGAGATGTTGATTTCCCACGTAGCCAAAAGAAGTCAGCCGTTACACAATTATTTCTTTTTTAAAACCACAATGGGGAAATGTATCAGAAAGGCTCTCAATGGGCTAAAGACACCATGAAGCACAAGGGCGGGTGGTGGTGGATCACCTCTCAACAACAAAAGCAGAGAATAAACGCATTATTAAAGAAACATCTACGATAATTCTGATGAGGTGCCAATGCGTTGCCTGAGGTGATTTGTTAGGCATGATTGTGGCACAAGAAGGGAATGTAGAAAAGGGCATTGGGGCTATCCGGGGTATGATAGTATTTGTGTTTTTTTTTTTTCTTATGGTAAAACATTGGAGGGCATTGAGATGTCCACAGGCTGACGTTTAATCCAAGACCCTGGGGGCATCATTGCTGTAGTCATCTTTGTTGGGAAGAGGCATGTGTTCCTAGATTGCCAGGTAATTACTATACTGGGCACCTGTGAGAAAGTCCCAGGAAGATGGACTCTTACCCCTCTTTATTCCCTCTTCCTTTTTAATTTTTCTCCGTTAGTGAAATAAAGGGAGAAATGGTTAGTGTTGACAGTCTCCCATGGGAGTTGGTGACAGGTGGCCAGTGTTAACGAGAACAAGCTCTGTCTTGCAATTTTTTTTTTTTGAGAAGTGGAGAAGGCGCTATAAAAAATTATTACACAGGCAGATGGCTGGAGGAAGGATTCTAGAAACCAGAGAGGTGGAGGATACCATGAAAATACAACCCACAGAATCAACTAGGCAGGGCTCATAGGGGCTCACAGAGACTGAAGCAACAATCATAGACCCTCTATGGGTCTGTGCTAGGTCTTCTGCATAGATGTTATGGTTGTGTAGCGTGGCGTTCCTGTGGGACTCCTAACAGTGGGAGTGGAGGATATCTCTGACTCTTTTGCCTGCGCTTGAGACACCTTTCCTCCTACTGGGCTGCCTCTTCCAGCGTTGACATGAGGGCTTGTGCCTAGCTTTATTGTACTATATTTGATTGATATCTTGGGAGGTCTGATTTTTTTTTCTTTTCTTTTCTTTTTTTTTTTTTAAGAAAAATAGAGAAGGAATAGCTCTGGAGGAGAGGAAAGGTTGTGGCAGAGTGGAGGACACTGGGAGGAGTGGAGTTAAGGGATGTAATGTATGTAAAAAATAAAACTTAGATTAAGAAAAAAATACCACATACAAGTCGAGTAATCCTTTTTTTAAATTCCTGGGACCAGAAATATTTTTTGAGATTATTTTCAATCCTGAAATATTTACATATACACAATAAGATAACACTGTACAGAGCTAGGACCCAAGTTTAATCAACTAATTTGTGCCTCATATACTTAAAATTCTGGAAGGAATTTTAATCCATTAGTCAACATTTTTAGCCCCCTTGGGTTTTGACTGTAGCCTCTCTTATGGGCAGGTATGCAATTTCCCACTTGTAGTAGCATGCTGATGCTCAGTGCTTTGGATTTTGAATCATTTAAGATTTTGAATTTTTTTTTCACATCCGGAGTGCCTAACCTGTATTCTAAAAGGCTGAAATCTCATGTCTAGGTTCTGCCTAACTTTCCTGTCTAGTGACCTGGGCTCTGCCTCATGTCTCCCCTTCCTGTGCTCCCAGATTACTCACCTCCATTCTGTTCAAGAGGATCTTCAGCACTAATCCAGTAAAAATCTCACTCTTTTCTATAGTAAGCCTACCTTCTGTACCAAGAGCCTGTGGGAGGCTTTGCTAATGTAGGAGCCGCTCTTCCTTGAAGGTAGATTGATGGGTTGGGTGGAGGTAAGATTAGAACCACCCAAGAAGTGACAATTGCTCTAGGTTGGCTCTGTCCCACACAGATTCACATGCCAAACCTTGCACTCTAGCTGTGCACTATTCGAAGAGTGGGACCTTCAGTCACTTTGGGTACATTTTTGAAGGGATTGGGGGACCCTGGGATCTTTCCCTTTACTTCATCGCCCTCCCACTGTGATGTGCTGGGTCACCACTGACCCAAAGGCTGCCATGGGACCAAGCGATAACTGACTGAAATCTCCTTATCTGTGAGATGAAAGAAAGCCTTCCTTCTTTCAAGCCGATTTATCTCAGGTATTTGTACAGCAAAGGGAAGCCGGCTGACCCATGTGTATTACCAGTGATTATTTCAAACATTTTGTAAGCATGTAGTGAAAAGGCAAACCCAGAATACAGCCCTGGAACAAAGCCTTGAATCTCTCAAACCTCAGTTTCTTTATTCATTAAATGGGATGAGAGAGGTCACTTAAAAAATATTTTGTACTTATTGGAGTTAAAAGCAGTTCATGTAAAATTTTATATGATTCACACAATAATGATTAGATATTAGAGTGAGAACATTTAAGAGGTGATAGATAATATGTAATGTACAAACATGGAATGGTTGATTCACAGATGAGAGCTTGATGGTAGATGATGCCTGAGAGATGATACATAACTGAGAGATCTATAATGATGGTGAGACAGATAATACATAACTGTGGATAGATAGGCTAACAATGATGACAGATGGTACAGAGCTCTAACTTCCTAGTCAGTTAAAATTACCTCCTCAGCAGTCAGCCATCCCATATTAATTTGAAAATTCTTGAGACAGAGATCATATTATCTTCATAAGTAAACAATAAGTAGTTCTCGTAGCTGACTAGGTCATTGTTACAGTTTGGATATGCTTTTCCCTCCACAGGCTCATATTGTGTACCCTTGTGTCTCGGAAGGCTGTGGCAGTCCCTCACTGGTAGAAGTTGCTCATAAAGATTTATACTCTGTCCCTAGTTCTGGTACCACTTTCTACTTTCTTGTGTGCTGTGGTATGATGGGCCTCCACTACCAGGCCCCTCCTGTTACAGGCAGAGCTGTTTCATCCTGCCTTCTGCATGATCGTGGATTGAAATCTCTCAAAACCATCAGTCAAAATGAACCTTCCTACCTTTCGTTGTTTCTCTTCGGTATTTTGTCCACAGTGACTCAAATGTAACCAGTGCTTAGAAGTTGTTCAAGCTCGTGCTGGGAGGTCGCTGTGAAGGTACTTGTGAATGAGCTTAACTTTTAAGGTGGTAGATTTTTGAGCAAAGAAGATTATCTTTTACAATGTGAATAGGTCTCACTCAATAAACGGAAGATTTAAGAAAATGCAGGCCCAGATTCCTGGAGGAAAAGGGAATTCTGCCTTCAGCCTGTCTTTAAACCCCTGTTGTACCATTAGCTCTTCTCTAGGTGAGCCTCCAACATGTTGGTCGGAACTTTCCCATCTCTATAAATGTTTGAGGCAATTCCTTAAAGTATTTGTCCGACTATCTGTCTGTTTGTCCATCCAGCCCCCATCCATCCATCCATCCATCCATCCATCCATCCATCCATCCATCCATCCATCCATTGTTAATCTAGCCATCCTCTATGTATCCATGTATCATTCTATCAATCTATTTATTACTTATTTATCTCTCAAGTATCTATCATTAGTCTATTCATGATCATTGTATCTATCATCTACCTCTGTCCTCTGTGTATCCATGTATCTATCAATCTAGTCATCCTCTGTTTATTCATCCATCTTCTTTTAGTATCTATTCTTATTTATGTATCCGTCACCTATGAACCATCTATTATCAACCTATCTTTTTTATGTATCTATCAATCTAGTCATCATCTGTTACTGTCTAGGAGTCTTGATTGGGAGTCTTCATTGTTTAGGAGTCTTCGTTTTCTCTGACAGTTGAAGAATTAAAAGGCAGGATGATCTCAAGTGTGACAGGTAGCAACAGAGGAACCTCAGACACTGCAGCCAGCAGCAGACAGAACCAACAGTTGAAGAGAGGTGCTTATTGGGGGTGAGAAAACGCTTGCATGAAGCAAGCACACAGAGAAAAAGACCCCTGCAAAGCAAGGGGTGGAGGGAGACTTGGGCAGCTGAAAAAAATCCCATGTCTTCTGGATGGCTGGGGTTATTTTTTTGTTTTAAGTCTCTGAAGAGTTTTTCTCCCCTCATTTATGGTTGATCAGTTTGAAAAAAGGCAGCATGGTTGTTGGTCCACAATATTGTGTAATATGTCCTGATCTGGCCTTGAACTTGTTAAGCCTGTCCATCAGCAGGGAGCCTACTGGCTGAGGAGAAGAGCCTACAAGGCCTTTGTTTTAATCTGCCCTGCTTTTGTCTCAGGAGGGCAAGGAAGAAACCAGCCATGTTAGAAGCTTGTCACCTAATCATAGACGCTCTCCTTATCTGTCTGCCTACCAGGGAGTCTGTCCAACTCCTGGTCCTTCAGATCTGTCTATTGATCATGTAATCATTCAGTCAATCAGTCATCATTTGTCATCATTTTTTATGATGTGTGTATGTATGTATGTATGAATATATGTAACTTCCATCATCTATTTATCTGTTTCCTATCTATCATATCATATCATATCTATCTATCTATCTATCTATCTATCTATCTATCTATCTATCTTCTATTTATTACCTCTCTCTATTATCTATTTATCTATCACCTATCTTTCCATCATTCATGTATATTTCCAACATCCTATCAGTTCTGTTTCTGTCAAAACCCTGACTATTCATACTCAGAACAATATGGAAGACCTTCACATTTTTCAGAGTCTTCATACAACCACGTTAATTGGGTCCTGAGACCAGGTGCACAGTTTGATGGGACTTGTCCTAGGCAAAGAGAAGCAAACTCCCACCGCTAGACTTAAAAAGAGCAGAGGCAGAATGCCAAGAAAGAGACTGGAAGATGAAGATGGCAAATCGCTGGAGGGGTCAGCACTGAGCCTCACCTCTAGCAGGGCCCCTTTCCTGAGAACTGTTACAACGATAAAGACACGCAGGCAGCTGGCCAGACAGCCAACAGAGTCATCTGACATTGGTGGGCTTCTTGAGCTATCACAATATTTGCCTTCACGCTTGGCAGATAATTGGCACTTGGCTGTCACAGCAACAGCAGCAGGAATAAGACCCACACCACACAGGGAAGGGGGCGAGTCTGGTTTTCATCTGCTAGATACGGCACATGCCCCTGTGAAGGAAAAACAACAGCTAGCGATGGCTTCTTGCCTGGACAGCTGTCGTCACCCTGTCTGGTAGCTGTGCTTGCTTCCTCAGACATGAATGATGGGACTGAGGGTGAACTGGAAAATTTTTACCACACGGAAGCTAAGGACGGTGTTCCTGCGGCAGGACTCCAAGTCACCTGCGTTTCCATTCCTCACACGGGGGAGTGCAAGGCTGCAGTTGGCCAAATGACAGGCACAATGCGAGAGCTTGCCTGTGTTCCCACAGCATGCTGCTCTGGCTCCATTGAACTTAGGCTACCGAAAACTCCGGAAAAGAAATTATGATAAAGCACAGCTATTCTTACGTTTAAAACTTTCTATTGATGATCATGATGCCCCATCCCTCCCCTTGTGACTGTTAACTGCCTTCAGACGAGAGTGTCCTTTAAAGCCATGTCCATGTTCCATATTCTAATAACTGACTCTCCATGCGCATGCACACACATACACACACACACACACCGTGGCTTAAAAGTAGGAGGGGGAGCTTGTTGGGTAAAAGAGTAAAAGGAGTTTCAGTAGGAGAGGGTCAGGGAGAGATGGATCATAGATGTGAAAAACGACCACAACTCACTATGTGCATGTGTGAAACTCTCAAAAAGTGACCGTTTTTCTTGGTCATCTCCCAGCATAGCTGAGTGTGAGTGGAATCAGTGCGCAGAAAGAGATCTGTACAGCATAGGTTTTCACCCAGAGTTCCATGATGAACACATCTGCGCTTTGTCTCTCTTCATGAATACCATTTTGTAGCTGTCGTATTATTGCAGAGTGGGTGTGCCATAGGGAAGTCAACCATCCTTTGTTATTAAACATGTCCAGTATTTCCTTTAAAAAATTGCACTGAATGTCTTTTTTTATATAGCTTTATCCCCAGAATGAGTCAAGAGAATGAGTGTTTTTAAGCCTTGACAGAGATTGATAGATTGTTTCCTGCAGAAGTTTGTGTTGCTATCCATGGTCAAAGCCAACGCAGACGAGGGTCACTTCTGCCAGATTACTTGTCAGACTGGGGATTACTCACAGTGAAAAGAACGTGATTTTATAACACAGTTTCATTTTCAACCTTTTCTATCAAAAGTAACCATTTTTCATACGTCTTACCAGTTATCTTTCTTCTGTGTTGACTGAAGAGAGATAATGAATCTTACAAATTAATTTCACTGAGCTCTTCGCATGTTGGCTGGAAGGAACGGAATTCATTTTCTAGTCCCTTATTTTATTTTTAGCTGTATAATTCAGTTTTTTGTGCAAAAACTGAACTGTGAAGTTAAGGAAAAAAGTCTTCGTGGGATTTCCAATCATCTTATTAGGAACAATGCCTCAGTCAGCCCGTGCTTGCATGCACTTACTTATTTACTCCTTATCTCCAACTTGGACTTAGAGCAGAACCTAATTTCCAACAGCATTTTGACCTTCGTGTTTGGCTCCAGTTCAAAATGTTTCTTATAACCTCTGATACAATCAACCAACAATACGATATGCCCAAATAAGGATAAACTCATTTTAATAATGAAGATACAGTCGACAGTCTAGAGTTTGTCTTGAAGTATATAGCTCAGCCCCACTCTCACCCTTTATTGTTAAGCTCCTTAAACAATTTCTGTGTTCTTCATAGGTGCGACACCTGTGTTTGGCAAAGGGAAAAGCCTTTGAAGGCAGAGTTTGAGCTCTCAGTTTACTTGGTGCTGGGCCCTCCTTCCTAACTTGAGCTCTCATGTCTTCCAGGATGGGTTGTTTGGGATGCCCTTGCCCCAGTTACTATCTGGATCAAAGCTTGTCAATAAGCCAGAAGGAACTATTAGTTGGAGGCCCACACCCTCACCAGGTGTGTGTGGTCCCCTTTCCCCCACAGCAGCTGGGGATGGGATAGGAAATGGATTCTAACTTGGTGGCCTGTATTTGCCTTCCTCTGATCTTCTGCGCTGAGACCAAGTTGTTGGTCTTCACAGCAAATGCTGTGGTGAGTTTGTAAGTCTGTTTCTTGTAGAAGGTGGAGAACTGCTATGCAGGACTATGCTGGCTCACAGTGGCTCCTCAGTCAAGGCTGTACCATTTACTGGCAGTACTTTCTTTCATGCTTAGCTTGTGGGCCAAGAACTTGACAGTAGGAAGGAGAGGATGAGGATGAGGTAGATGAAGCCAGAAGGATCAGAAGTTCTAGTAGGAATCTCTAGAGCCTGATAAGCAGGCATGTAGCTCAGGGTCATGTTGGTAGCTGGTAGATGAAAGCACAGCCTCTGGGTTCTGTACTGTAAAATTTCGTCTTTGATTGTTAAGTTGGAGCCCTTGACTCAAGGGGACATGAGGAGGAAAAGAAACAGCTGGATGAAGGAAGGGTCAAGATCCTGGGGTGAGCACGACTCCACACTAGAAAGGCATCCTGTAAAACAGAAAGATTCTGACTCCTGGAAGGAATTCAAATCCACGAAGAAGCCAGGAACTTGGTAGTTGGCCTAGAAGGCCACTGCAGAGTTAGAGGACAAACTGACGCACATAGAAACCTCCCTGGGGCTCTAATCAGCTGAGCTAAGATGTGTGCTTGTGGGTTGCTTGGCCTGAATGTTTGCAATTCCCTCCAAATTCATGTGTTGGATCTCACCCCATCCCTCCCCATATGCACCCTGTCCTCTCTCTTTTTAGTCTGCTAGAGGAGAACACAGCGTTCACCCCATTATGCTCCTATTGTGTAAAAAACTCATAAGAAACAATCCTCTCCAGACACCAGATCTGCTGGGTGCTGGGGAGCTTGGACTTTCAACATCTAGAACTGAGAAAATGACATTTCTACTATTTATAAGTGACACAGTTCACAAAGCACCTTCATTACAGCAGCGGAACAGGCTGCTTCGCTGCTCAAGCTATCTGTCTTGCTCACTTTCCCAGTTGGAATTGTATAAGAAACCTTCAATCCTGACACCAGGGAGTGTGTATCAACTCATGTGTCCCAAGAAGAGCCTATGAGGTCTGCTCTTTCGAGACAAGATCACAGCCCCCTTTTATGTACTCCCACGAGAAGCGCACGCTGTGATTGTTGCTTGTGTTGAATTTTTGCCATGAGCATTGTGGCCGTCTGTATCACCATAGTCATCACTGTCATGATCATCATCATCATCATCACAATCATGGCTATCATAAGCACCATCATCACCATCTGCATCGTCATCATCATTGTCACTTTCAGTTTTCAAAGCATTTAACTTTCTGCTACACACAATAGAAGCAAAAACAAAACAACAACAAAAAAACCCACATCAAATTTCCATGTATCTGACATTTAGTTTTTTTTTTAATTTTATTTTTTTCTTATCAGTTACATTTTATTAACTCTGTATCCCAGCCGTGTCCCGATCCCTCATTCCCTCCCAGTCCCTCCCTCCCTCCCTCATCTCCACCGTGCCCCTTGCCAAGTCCACTGATAGGGGGGACCTCCTCCCCATTCATCTAATCCTGTTTTATCAGGTATCTTCAGGACTGGCTGCAAAGCTCTCCTCTGTGGCCTAACAGGACTGCTCCTCCCTTGGGGGGTGGGGAGGTCAAAGAGCCAGTCATTGAGTTCCTGTTAGAAATAGTCCTTGTTCCCCTCACTATGGGAAACCAATTGGTTACTGAGCTACCACAGGCTACATCTGAGCAGGGGTTCTAGGTTACATTCATATATGGTCCTTGGTTGCATGTCAGTCTCAGAAAAGACCCTGTGCCCAGATATATTTGGTCCTTGTGGAGCTCCTATCCTTTCCTCATCAGACTAACTCCCCTTCTTTCTTATGATTCCCTGTACTCTGCCAAAGGTTTGGTCATGAGTCTTTGCTTTGAAAACACTGCTAGTTAGAGTCTTTCAAATGTGCTCAGTAGACTCCTGTCAATGTTCAATGCGCATCCCCTCTGTCTTTCAACACGAGGATTGATCATCTTACCCCATGTCCGCTCTCTTGATTATCTTTTTTAGGTGTATAGATTTCATTATGTTTATCATATCTTATAGGTCTATATAAGTGAGTATATACCGTGTTTGTCTTTCTCCTTCTGGGATATTTCACTCAGAATGATCTTTTCTAGATCCCACCATTTGCCTGCGAATTTCATGATTTCCTCCTTTTTGATTGCTGAGTAGTATTCCATTGTGTAAAAATACCACAATTTCTGTACCCATTCCTCCGTTGATGGACATCTGGGTTGTTTCCAGGTTCTGGCTATTACAAATAAAGCTGCTATAAACATGGTTGAGCAAATATCCCTTTGTGTACTTGAGCAAACTTTGGGTATATACCCAGCAAAACAAAACGCCTGCCTACAGATTGGGAAAGAATCTTCACTAACCCTTTATCTGACAGAGGACTAATATCGAGTATATACAAAGAACTAAAGAAGCTGAAAAGCAGCAAACCAAGTAATCCAATTAAAAAATGGGGAACAGAGCTAAACAGAGAATTCTCGACAGAGGAATATCGAATGGCAGAGAAACACTTAAAGAAATGCTCATCCTCATTAGCCATCAGGGAAATGCAAATCAAAACGACCCTGAGATATCACCTTACACCCATCAGAATGGCCAAGATGAAAAACTCAAGGGACAACACATGCTGGAGAGGTTGTGGAGAAAGGGGAACCCTCCTCCACTGCTGGTGGGAATGTAAACTGGTACAACCACTCTGGAAATCTATCTGGCGCTTTCTAAGACAATTAGGAATAGTGCTTCCTCAAGACCCAGCTATACCACTGCTAGGTATATACCCAAAGTTTGACATTTAGTTTTATCAGCTGTGAATATTCTTTTTATTGGGCTTTATGAAAAATAAAACATCACAGATACAGTTAAAAATATCTCCTCTTCCTCTTGTTTTCACCTCCTGTTTTTTCCTTCAATGACAATAAGTACATAATGACCCATCGTTTTGAGGAGGTAAGTTTTTGGGGTGTACATTCCTGATCAAAGTAGCACCATATATTATCACCGTGGAGTTTTAGAAGGTAGTACTGCTGCTATATTGCCCTTCAGCACCAGTGGAATCCTGTCAATGTTTGATGTGCTGAGGACAAAAGCATACTGGTCTCCTCACTGAACATATTTCTATTTCTCTAGTTTTGTAATTTTTCTCTTCCTCTTAAGAGCTCATGCTTTGGCATCTACAGACTTTGTAAATATGCAGTGTAGAAATATGATCTACCGGGGGCTGGAGAGATGGTTCAGTGGTTAAGAGCAATGTGCGCTCTTCCAGAGGTTCTGAGTTCAATTCCCAGCAACCACAACGATCTATACTGGGATCTGATGCTCTCTTCTGGCATGCAGGTAAATATGCAGATAGGGCACTGTATATATAAAATAAATATATAATAAAGAAATAAAATAAACAAATATGAATAAATAAATAAATCTTTAAAAAAATCTACCTTGAGTAACTTATCCATGCATGTAAAGATCAACTCAACTGCTTTAGAAGTGATTTCAGATGCAAAAGAGAGGAGGGGGAAAAAAGGCGTGAGACATATTTTTAAAAAAATCAACAAAATTACTGTCACCAGAAGCTTTTAGTATTTAATATGAATGGAAAATATCCCATATAAAATCCTTCCAGGAAATCACAGCTCCAACCACTTGACACATGGATGTGGGATACACATACACACACACACACACACACACACACACACACACACTCAAATGTGTTCACTTGTGTCTTTTCTTGGCTCCACAGAATCCCTTGGGGGACTGTTAAAGGCTAGATGGAGGGTGGCCCAACCTTTTACATTGCAGCACGGTGTTGTGACAGGCCAATGTGGTATTCTGCTTTCAGGGCTAGACCGGGTGCAGGCAATCCAAGTACCTTCAGCTTGAACATACCTGGTGAAATAACTAGAATTAGCTCCCAAGAGATGGGAGTTTCTCTTTGTGAGGGCAGCCCTCTCTTCCATGGTTCTAGTCTTCTTAACCACCTGTTTTTTTGTTTTTTTTTTTTTTTTGGTGGAAGGATATTGATGTTTCCCTACAGACTTGGATAAAAAAAAAAAAGGCTTGGTTTTATTCATTTTTTTTCCCTCTGAATGAGGGGAAGCTTTTTAAAATGAACATACTGAACAGCAAATTATCATCCCATTAAGCGCTTAAAATTATAGACAGCTGAGCCAAACACGCTACCCACCCTTCCCTCTCCCCTAGATCCAGCCTTACGCGCAGCTCTGCATTCCAGATGATCAATTTGCTTAGCTGTGATGGTAATTTACAAGCCCCCGTGTTTTGCCTCGCAACGGGTTCTCAAATTTCGTTCCGGAGTGGTAGGCTCCGCTGCAAGCACTCTGGCAAGAAGTCTTGCACTTGGGGCTGTTAGTGTGGTTCGGGGACTGGATGTCCAACGATTCTGGGTATCAGAAAGGAGTCCTCATTATCGGCTGCTGCCACTTTGCATTGGTGGCCTTGGGGTCTGCTGTTGCTCTCCCATGACCACCACCACCACCACCACCATCACCACCACCACCACCGCTCCTCTGTATAACGCCTCTCCACGTGAAACGACAGCACCACCCACTATGAGCAACCACAGAGGGGAGAGCTACGCTACCGGACCATTAATTATGTAATGAATTAATTCAACATTTACTGACCACCCACGGTGTTGTGGGTATTGTGCCAAGCACTGTGCATTAAAAAAAAATGGTGGAGAAACAATCACCCCCCTCACGGAGCTCATGGTATGGCTAGAAACAGATGTATAAACACAGAAGAGGAGAGAAATGGCCTGTAGTGGAATAGGGGACAAGGTAGCACCATATGGACGGGACAGACCACGAGAACCCCTTCCAGCCAGTGCTTTCTCCAGCCTGGAGGTCAATAGGAAAGGCTTTGCAATTATGAGTATTCGGTGAATTGCACTCGGGACGGGCAGAGTCTCCAGGAATTCCAGCTACCATCCCCGCTGCTCACACACGGTCCACTCCGTACAAACTGGACTTACACAACGCTTCAGCCTGTGTGTTACGCTGCCCCCTTCAGTGCTCGCTATTTGGAGGCCTCCTCCCTGCTGCTTTGCCAGTGCTGGGCATCTTACCAGTGCTTCAAGGTCAGGCTCACCTCGCTCGAGGCTCCTGCACTGCGAGGTGACATTGACATTCGATTCGCCATGCAGATCGACACGCGTGTGGCCTTGACAGTGAACTCCCCGGGTGGGTTCTCACAGTCCACCCCCCCCTTCCGAGAACGCCACATTCATTTTTCACCGATGGCTTTCTTTCTGAATAGGAACTATTTCTATTTTCACTACGTTTTTCTTCCCGATTTATTTGTTTGCACGTGTGTGTATGTGGGCATATGTGTATCACGGAGGGTTCACGTGGAGGTCAGAGTTCAACGTGCAGCAGTGGGTTCTCACCTTCTACCGTGTAGCCGCCCAGGTACTGAACTCAGGTTGCGAGGCTTGGGGGTAAGTGCCTTTATCGGCTGAACTATCTTCCCAGACAGGAGCAATTTGATACAAGGTGAGAGATTCGGTTTGATTTTTCTGGTGCATTCCTAACAGGACTCTCATCATTCGAGTAGTGGGAAATATTGATAAGCTTAGTACTTTTTCTCATTGATTGGAGAAAAGGGGTGTGTGCACTGGGGGCAGGCAGGCAAGAATACAAAAAACTTTGCTTTTGAATTCTGTCCTTTTAGGGCAGAAATAGTTTGAACAATTTTATATGAGTCCAGGTGAAAAGAGAGTTTACCTCCCAGCAGATACATGGTTTTAAATCTATAGTAATACTTACTATCCTGGGAATTTTTGTCATCAACCCGACTTACACAATGGTCTCAGGAAGACCCTTACACCAACTGGACAGAGCTTTTTTGCCTGGTGTTTAGCCGAAGAGACATGGACAGTGAAGGCAGGGTCCAGGTGGTTAACAGATGAAATTTTGAGTGTTGAGATCATGAGCTACAGGTCACGCTTCTGGGATTTTGCAACCTTTGCTTCAATTTGTGTTGTAATTATGGAGTGATAGCATTTGATACGTCAAAAGGAGATGTTAATTCCGTTATATAATGGTGCTATAGTTTGGATATTAAATGCCTCTGAGTTTTATATGGCAGGGCCTGGTTTCTAGTGAGGTCATACTGGGGGATTGCGCAATCTCCAGGAGAGGACACCTAGTGAGAAGACTGGAGGTCACGAGGGTGCGCCCACAGAGCGGGGCAGTGGGACTCCAGCCTCTTCCTCCTCTCTTGCTCCCTGGATGCGAGGTGAGAGGCCGTAAGAGCAATCAGTCACAGACCGAAGTGCTGAAACTCTGAGCCTAGGAAGGCTTTTCCCTTTCTGCCTATTATCTCAAGTGTCTGCTACAATGATGGTGCTGATGACGAGAATGGATGCAGTTTTTAGCTTAAGAGTTGTTGGAAATTCTAGGAAAAGGTGAGAGAAACAAAAATCCTAAAGGGCTGAAAACAAAGCACAGAGGCAGACTGATTATCTTTAGTACGCTGGGCGGTAGCAGGTGGTCACTGGAGTCAGCAGGTGTGCCCAGGCCCTGTACCGAATCATCTCCATCTGGCCCTTTGGTGATGTTACATCCCAAGAGAGTCCTGGAGAGAAACCCCAAAAATGCCAAAATAAGGTCAATACTTTAAATCTATTGTTATCTATTTATTTAAAAATTTTTAATTTTCTCACTTATTTTTATGTTAGATGGTTTGTCTGTCTGTCTGTCTGGGCACCCTCTGTGTGTCTGGTGCTTTTGGAGGCCAGAAGAGGACGCTAGATCCCTTAGACCTGGAGTTACAGACATGAGCCACCATGTGGGTTCTGGGACCTGAACCCACAGCCTTTGGAAGAGCAGCCAGTGCTCTTTAGCACTAAGCCGTTTCTCCAGCCCTCAAACCTCTGTTGATAACAACAAAACAAAACGAACAAACAAAAAACCCCAAACTGTAAGATTGGTTTTATTGGCAATTATAAGTAGATGTGTTTGAGATGGTTTCTGGGGGGCTCAATGGGAGGTGATGGTCACCATCAGACCTGTTTCTCATCGCTCTAGGCAATTGTCTGGGAGAAGTTAGGAAGAAGAAGTTCACCTCAGTCTGCAGTGTCAGCCCATTGTCACTGAGCTCCATGGTTTCCTGGGCTGTGGTGAAATAGTCAGGGAGCACGTGGAGCAGGAGGCTGCTCACCTCATGGTGTCCAGGAAGCTGAGAGAAAGGAGAGAGGCTGAGAATAAGATATCCTTTCCAGGCTGTGCCCACAGTTAGCTGCTTCCTCCAAAGGACACCAGACTTCCTAGCTTCTCCTACCCTCCAATGCTGCCATCAAATTATGAGCCCATAAATGGATCAGTCCACTGCTGAGGATCAAGTCTCATGCTCCAATCCCTTTTCAAAAGTCCCTCTAGGACATCCAAAGCTTTAAAGCATGGTTCTATTAGGGGACCATAACTATGAAGTAAAATGTGCCTCTGTATGTGTGTGTGGCATCTTGCACACACATGCCAATGTGGAGGCCAGAAGTTAGATATTGGACACCTTACTCTATTGCTTTTCATCTTATATTTCGAGACAGGGTCACTCCCTGAAGCTGGAGCTTTGCCAATTTAGAATAAGCTGGCTCGCCAGTGAAACCATGGGCTTCTTCCTTCTCTGCCTCCTCGGTGCTGGGATTACAGGCACTCAGCACTGTGTCTGGCTCATCGTGTGGGTGCTGGGGATGCAAACTCAGTTCTGCCCAAACTGGCTTGGGCAGAAAACATTTCACTGACTGAGCCATTTCCCCAGTCCCTGATTCCTCCTGTCTATTGATAATTCTAGTTCCAGACGGAATGCTCTCCTGAAAGAAACTCGAGACATTAGCCTTGGAGCCCCAAAGCCCATGAATGAGGGTGGCACAGTCATGTTGAGAACTGGGTATCTACATCTCCTTTCAAAATCATGATCAGGGTTATTTATTTATTTATTTTTTCAGTCTGCAAGAGTTGGCAATTCTTTTGAAATGGCATGGTCTTAGGGGAGTTTTGAAAATCAGCTGCATTTTCTTATAAAAAAACAATATTTGAGATTCGGAATTGTTTTAATCAGCTTAGAATATACTCTGGAAAAAGGGGAATACAAGTCTGGAAACCATGCCATCATAGCTATTTAATAGATGATTATACTTGCAGGCAGGAAAATCATTAGGCAGTGATGGCTAGGATGAATCACAACATTAAGTGAAATACAAAACAAGTTATATAGTTTTTATTGGATTGCAAGGCAGAGACGGAGAGAAGCTGAAAATTTGTCCAAACTTGATTAGAGAAATAAAATTTCAGGCAGAGGAGTGATGGACGATGTGGTTGATTAACTTTGGTCCCTGTGGGAGCTGAATGTCTTCAGAGAATGCATCCTGGCGTTTCAGTGCTGGAGGGAGTTCAGGCATTTAATCCAACTGTTTGTCTATACAGCTGACAAAGGGAAGGCTTAAAGGGATAAAGCATTTGACAAAGGTCTCAGCAGCTAATAAGAGCCAGTGTTTCAACTTGAATCCCAAACTGATTATTGGAAAGCTTGAGGCAATTTGATGTATTGCCACGTGCTCCTCACAGACAGATCTGCCTGCAATACGTGCTTAATAAATATTTATCAGGCTGTAGGAATGCATGTTCTTGTGCATCCTGAGTTACTCTGTCAGGCACAAATGGCCTCTGTGCTGGTTACTTTTCCATTTAGGGTTTATAGTTCCAGAGGGATAGACCATACTTTCTAACTTCCTAGTCAGGGAGACAGGACAACGAGTGGCAGACAAGAGCAGGAACCTGAGGCTCAGGTCTTAAACTGAGAGTGTGACGCAGAAGGGGTTAATTAGAAATGGTGCAAGCCTTTGAATTCTCAAAGCCTGCCCCAGGAAAATACTCCTTCCAACACGGCTACACTTTTTAAACCTTCCCAAACAGCACCTACCTACTGAGGACCAAGTATTCAAATACTGAGACTGTAGAGCAACTGCATTAATCAGGGTTCTCGGAGGAACAGAACCCACAGAATATATGTATGTATACATACATATACATATGCATATATACATACCTACACACATATTTATTAGAGTGGCTTACAGGCTGTGGCCCAGCTAGTTCAGCCATGGCTATCTGCCAATGGAAATTGCAAGAATCCAGTAGGTGTTCCGTCCATGAGGCTGGGCCTCCCAGCTGTTCTTCAGTACACACCATAATCCAGAAGAAGTACGTGCTAATGCCAGCAAAGAACGGGCTTGCCAGTGTGAACGAGAGCAAGCAGGCAAAGAGCGCACGTTTCCTTCTTCCTTGTCCTTTATATAGGCTGCCAGCAGAAGCCATGGCCCAGGTTAAAGGTGGCTCTTCCCACCCCAAAAGATCCAGATTAAAAGTCTTCCCATTTCACATGATTTGATTAAGAAAAAAAAAAATCCCACACAAGCATAACTAGCTGCTTGGCTTTTAGTTAGTTCTGGATGTAGCTACGATGACAAACAAGAATGGCCATCACAGGGACACTCTAACTCAACCCGCTGTACCCTCCTTCCTTTCTTCTTAAGGTACAGTGACTAAGCCTGGTGGCACACCTCTCGGCTTTCAAAGCTCCCAATGTTAACGGTGCCTACATCACCACCATACACCTGAACTTCTGCTCCGAGAGGCAATGAGGAAAGAAGAGTTCTCTCCCTACCCCATCCCTATCATCTGGTCCCAGGTTACCTATCCAGGGACCAGAGACACTCTCTTCTGAGCCACAAGCCTGAGAAATTGCAGTTAGAGTTCTTTCTGTGTCCTTCATCAGTGATAACTTTAAGGATGTCTTAGGCCAGGGTCCCAGAGTTTTTCCTGCAACCTCTCTGGACACCGAGAGCATAATTTTCCCCGTCGCTCACCTCACCACTGCTCTTTTCCCATTAGACTGGGCTGAAGTTTTCCTCTGTCTCTGGAGCAAGGCTAAAATTTATCACATTCTCTTGCAATCTTCCAGTCCCAGAGATAATTAACATATGGTCACTCTTTGGACATATGTGGAATAAATGTTATGGGTTAGCATGCGAGCAGGCCTAACTCAGGGACTGGTTAATTTCTTTTCTGTTTGGGAACTAACTGTGTGTTCTTTACTGTTTACTGACACATCCTGATCGGGAACTCTTGACAGGGAAGTGAGAAGGAGGTTACCTTTCTGTTTGTAACACTTTATCATCTTTGTTCTTATAAAAGTGGCTTATTTACAGAGAGTTTTCATGCTGATTTGTGTGTGTGTGTGTGTGTGTGTGTGTGTGTGTGTGTGTGTTTCAAGGTGTTTTGTTATCTTTGGAAGCTCCCTGAGTCTCCAGAAATGCATGTTGGAATGTAAAAGAGCTACAGTTTCCCAAAAATGTAACATCTTCTGCCATCCTAATCCAACAAAGTTCTGAGCTTTTGGTATCTGCTTGGAGATGAAAGGTTGGATGAGGAGCTGTTAGAAGCCATCTTCTAGTAGGTGGAACAGGTGACTTCCGGGGATGTATTCAAGTTTGTGACAGTGATACAGCTCTCTCCCAAAGTTTGCTTCTCCTTGCCAAAGCTCCCCTGTGCCATCTCAATGAGTAATTCTGACAACATTAAGAATGAACTGAACTTCAGATACTGGACTAGGTGAGAGGTATTAAAAATTGATTAATAGCCTACCTTACACTGTAGGCACAAATTGATTTCAGATCTAATTCAATCTAATTTGAAACGTAAATGAATAAAGCTTAGTGAATCCAGTTGACCATTTCATGACCTTGGAGTAGACAAAGATTTTCTTTTTAAGTGGTACTTAAAAAGGGTAAGTAATGAATAAAAGAAACCGATTGTGCTGCATTAAGATTAAAATATTTTGTTCATCAGAAGACTTTAGAAAGAGAATGAAAAGATAGGTGAAAAAGAAGGGAAAAGATGGTTGGCTTACATACTACATTATTGTCTATATCTTCTATTTATTATCTATCATCTCTTATCATCTATCATCTTTATCTCTATATTTACCTATCATTTATCTGTCATCTCTCTATCTACAAAATATCCACTTATACCTCTCTACCTTGATAGGTCATCTACATTTTACAAAGAACTCTAATCTAGAAATATAAAGAACTCATATATCAATATGAAAAAAGAGAGAAATACAACAGAAAAGCGAGCAAATCTCTTTAATAGAAACTTCAAAAAGGAATAGGTCAATTCATTCAACTCTTTGAGAAGGGTCAACTGATACTGGAGACATGACCAAAATGGCTAAAGTGCAATGCACACAAAATGCCAAGGGCTGGCAAGGATGTAGTGTTACAACTATTGTCTTCATGTGCTGTTCATGAAGCACATATTTAATGTGGAAAACATTTTAAAAAACTATTGGATATTGTCCATGCCAGTGGGGAAATGCTAAAATCTAACTCAGACACTTCAGTGTCAGGTAAATATGTATACCAGCATAGAGTGTATGCATGAGTCATTGTAATGACTTAAGTGAATGGAAACTAGGGAAAGAAGAAAGAGGGATAGGCAGATCTTTTGAGACCTTTGGCTGTTTTGTGTTGGAGAGATGGGGCAGCAGAAAGGGAACTCAAGTTGAAGAAGGAGCCTTGGTAGGAGGGACATGACAAAATGATGGAGGTCAGAGATGTAAGAGACATTAGACTTAGCTAATGACATAAGTTCCCAGATGAGAAGAGATTTTTTTTATCAAACACTTGAGTAAATCAATAGATAATCTACGTTCCCACTGAGGAAGGAATGAGAATTGATGTATATGATAGATAATCTTGTTCTTAGGCATATGGACGACGTTGAGACAGAGTCTCCCTCTATAGCTCAGGCTGGCCCTGAACTTGAGATGCTTTGAAATGACAGGTGTATAACACCATGCATAGCTAGGCAATAGTTAAGCTTGTTTGACAACCTGGTTGGGCTGAGGAGCACCCAGAGTAGCAGAGCACACTCCTGTGTGTCACAGGTAAATGAGCTTTGAATGTGGTTGGCACCACTCAACAGACTGAATGAAAAGGGGTGGTAGGAAGACACCCAGGCATTCTCTGCCTCCTGCTGTCATGATGTGGATACATTTGCCCTGCCTACCGGGCTGCAATGAACTAAAACCTCAGCGACTGGTTCAAAATGACTCTTTCCTCTTGTATTGTATTTAACAACTTTACACCAAGAAGATACATGTTAGCTGTATGTTGACAGTTTTTGAAGAAGCTTTCTGGGGCGCAGCAAGAGGATAGTTGTCTTGCAAAAACGATATGGCCAAAGGGAAATAGGTTGGGGTCTGAAAGCAATGAGAGGTGAGGTTTGGGAACCGCAACTACAGAAGAATAGGTGGCAGAACTCAGAAACAGGCTTGAACGCGAGTAAGACAGGTGGCTCTTGAAGAGCTGCAGGCTCTGGAAGCAATAATGTATAACCCAATGCTGTGCTACAAAGAATGGAGAGCCCCAGAAGAAAGAGGAGGCTGGATTGAAGGGATCGTTGCCTACTAGAATTTTCCCAAATTAACCCACAACCATGAGTGCTGACCCGGAAGCACTTATGAAGGCAATATGACCTCCGAGAGCAGGGTATGGCATGCAGTTCCGTGTGGTGGGTGAGAGAAAGCGTTTCCATGAGTGAGATCGTGAGTGGTGATCAGGAGTTTCATGAGTGGTGTAGTTCCAGGGAGATCTCTGCATTCCCTCAGGTCTCTGTCTACAGTAGTATCTTGTACAGCTCTCTCTGGAGAGAGAAAGACAGAGGCAGAAGGGAATATACCTATGTGTATATGGCTAGAAATATGTGTTTCTGCACACACATATGGGTGCCTCTGTGTGCATTATAAATATATAAGTGCATTTACATCTTCCTTTGAGCTCCCAGTCCACATAAATCCCCTCAACAGTGAGTCTACCTCAGAGATAAAGGAAACAGAGTCTCAGTTAGGTTAAGCGTTTTAGGTGATGATGGAGCAGTCGGTGGGTGAAGGTTTGAGCTGGGCCTTGTGCCTCATCTAGGGTAAGCATTAAAAAAATGTCGAGTGTGCATCTGAACCGATTTCTCTACATCTTTTCAGCGTTTTATGGTTCATGGGGCGTAGGACCCAGATGTTTTTTTTTTTTTTTAACCATGTACTGCACATATACCTTAAAGTGGTTTTAAAAGGAAAATCAAGCCACCAGCCCCCACTCTCCCCTTCTACAAATATCCCTGACCGGAAGGAAGTGAAAAGAATCAGCTGTCCCCTGACCTGCCATAAGTTTACTGACCTTCGGATGTAAGAAATGGTATGAATGCCTAATCCTCACTATCCATCACTACAAATGAATAGGGACACTGCCATATTCTGACATGCCAAAGGGGCTCAGCTTGAGTGAATTGCACGGGTGTTAATGAAAGGGACGTTTCTGCAGGGCAGTCTCTCAAAATGGCTCTGCCCTGGGACTCTGGGCTAAGCGGCCTCTTGGGGCTAAATTTTTTTCTTTTTGGGGTGGTGGTGGAAATGGTTTACAAGCTGATGGAGCAGGGGTGTCTGCAGCCGTGCTCCCATTCAACTCTCTTCCTGAATCAGCCAGAGGTTTTATTGCCACTTAGAAAAACCTGCTATTCTGCAAATTGTATGCTGAACCCTTAATGATTTCTCAAACAAGAATGAGGTAATCTTCACAGTAATTTAAAGTATTTCAGAGGTCAAGAGGGAAGCTTATAGTTTCCTTTATCACAGACAAAATTGACTTTCCTAGTCAATCATTTAAGCAAGAAACTACATATATTATGCATATTATCACAAAGAAATCTTTTTTTTTTTTTTTTGTATGCATGTTTCTTCTTGTAGGTGCTTTGGGTATTCACGGAAGGCAGGAAAGGGACCAGATGGCTTATTATTAGAAACAGATCATTAATTTAGACATGCTACCCCCTTCCTCTATTCTGTCTTTGGGTCTATCAGGAAAACCAGTAATTGACTATCTGGGGTGGGGGGCGGGGAGGAAATTGACGCTTTTGAAATAGCTGACTGAATAAAGGGCAAGAGCTCCTCCTCCCTTGGATAACCAGATGTATGCTTTGTTATAGGTTTATATTGAAACTATTAGCTTTGGGGCAAAGTGTGATGTGTTGCTGCAAATAAGGGAATTTCTTAGATGGGGATTTGAATGTATCTTGTTGGTTTAACGTATCTCTCCAAGAGGGAGGTATAGATAGATCAGAGATCTTTAAAAAAAAAAAAAGTAAAAGAAAAACATTCTTCTTGAAAATATTTTTTTTTTAAATAAAAGTATGTGTTAACCAGGTCACATTTAGGGCTCATCTTGTCAGACTTTTAAAGGCAGAACTATAGTACCTGTTTGCGGGGCAAGTTGTTCAACACCTCTAAATAATGGTATTTAGAAACGAAATTGCTGGAAGTGCTTTGGAGCATTTCATGACTGTGAGAAGGGCATGGAGGTTTCAGGTATTGTCAAGACAGAAAGTGATGGTGCCCTGGGAGATGGAATTCCGGTATCTCTTCACGCCCCATCTAAGCTGCACCCAAAGGTTCAGAGTTCGCATGAACGTTATCCTTCCAAATCCTTTCACTTACAGAAGTCGTATAGTGGTGAGGCGGGTGTGGTTCAACAGGGTCTGGAGGTGAGGAAGTCAAGCCATTGGCGCACCCTTTAGCCAAGATTTTTTTTTTTAAATTTTATTTTATTAAGTAGAGCTAGACAGGAGGGGTCTTGGTTAACGGTACTAACCATTTCCCAAACCCTTTCTCTTGTGTTAACCTCAACTAGCAGGCAAGCAAAACAAATTCTGAGAAAACATTTAAGAAGCCAGACGCCCAATTCCCTGAGGGAGAGTGACTGTCGCTTGGGTAACTGAGGGAAGGAGCAGAGGTGGGTGAAGGCAGTGCTCATTTTGCCTACTGTCCAGCTTATCGATAACCTAAAAGATGAGTCTTATAAGGGGAATGTGTTCACGGGTGACAGTCTCTTTCAAGGATAGCCTGATCTGCATAATGAGTTGCTAGGTGGCAAGGCCTTGTCTCAAAACAATCAAGCAAGCAAACAGACAAGTAAATAGAGGTATAATGGGTAGCCTGGGCACACAGTCAGAGACTTCATGGCTTTGCCTGGGATACAGGTTGAGAAAATGGTGGTTCATCGTGGGGAAGGTGACTGGCCATCCAACACTGAACACTTTCCATTCAACACCCACTCAGGACCAAGTGAAGGGTCAGTGTTTTAACCAGTTTGAGGTTGTTTCTAAGTTTCTGAAAAACATTGTTTCCATAGAGACCGTGTGTGCGTCAGGGTGTTACCCACAGAAAAGGTAATAGAAATATTCTGCTTGGCTGTGTGGCCTCTGACACCAGTGATCACAGCAAGCTGCCAGAGGCCAGTGAAACCCAGGGCTTCAGAGGTGCTAGGACAACACTGTAGAAAAATACCTCAGCAAGTCCCTTCTTGCCCTCCCACTCAGCTTTCAGTGAAGAAAGATGACTTGGGAGGGCTTCCTCTTCCCACCCCTAGACCGGTGTTCTTTTTGAACTGTGAACCATCTGTGTGTAGGAGCTACCCTGTCATCTAGGGATGCCGGTGACAAACCAGCCTTCGCCTGCCTGCCTCTGAAGATCCTTCAGATGCAAAAGGCTCTGTCCACCCACGCGTGACTCTCCTCCCTCACCATTTGTTCTGGCGGGGGCATGGAGATGACAGCTCTTACGGGTTGGGGCCTAATCATGGCCACTTATCTAGAGCAGCCAGTTTCCTATATTAGGATGAGGTTTTTATCTTGGGGATTATCTCCCTGTGTTGAGGCAGCCGTACGTGGGAGCTTGAGTGGGCAAGGCTGGAACCCCTCATTCACATTTGTCTAAACCAAGGGCAGGCCTCTGAGTAGGTGGTAGCTGAGGGGGAGCTATTTGCATTTCTGACCTGCTGCATGCCTTTGCTGAATGAAATTCATATAATTACTACACACCATGACTTCCTCTAGAGTTGTATCCGTTCTGGTTGGCTCTTTTTCTTTTTTTCTCTTCCTCCACTTCATCAGTATCCAATTAATTAACAGTTGTCATGGTGACTGTTGCCATGACAGCATAAAATTCTCCCAAAGGGCTTCTCATTCATATTCTAATGAAATAACATGTACATAGCTGGGCAGCTGGAAAAAGTGGTGAGGAGAACTCAGAAGAACGGAAGAGCAAGAGAAAAGGCTGCTCTGCCTGTTGCCCAGCCTTGGTTGCAGCCGGCTTGTCCTTAGTGAGACTGGCTCTATTGTTCTTTCTTATTTTTCCTATAGAAATGCCCAGTACCCCCTAGGGCTAATACTATTATTTGGCAAAGCAGCCTTACCTTGATTAGGGCTGGACAAGCTCCTTGTCCTAGGTCAGAGGTAGGGGACATACTGATTTTCTTTGACTGTTTGGCCTGCTGACCTTGCTGGTAGGATTTCTGATGGGTTCTCTTAAGGGCAAATAAAGAAAGCAGAATAGCCACCGGCAGTTTCCACTCTCAAAAAGATAGCATCAGTCACCTGTCCACACATAATTCAGTAAAAAAATCCAAGATTTCTTGGCTTCCCTTGCATGTCCCTGTTCAGAGTTTGTTATGGTTTAAATGTGCAACATCCCTTACAGGCTCCTGGTTTGGCTGCTTGGTTCCCATCTGGTAATGTTATTTTGGGAGGTTTGGGGAATTTTAGGAGATAGGACTTACCTAGAGAAGGCAGGTTTCTGGAGACTGCAGGTCCTAGGGGTATCTTGTCCCTTGGTCCCTTCCTGTTCCTCTCTCGTTTCCTGTCTGCCAAGCTGTAAGAACTTCTTTTGCTACACATTCCCAGGCATGTGAGGCTAAGGGACCAGAGACTGATCAGCCTGAAACTCTGAGCCGAACAGAGCTCTTTCTTCCATTAAGTTGTTTCTGTTGGTGTTTGCTCACAGAGATGCAAAGTCAGCCAGCGCAATGTCTAACTATATGTACTCCTTCTTTCTGTTCCTACAGAAAGGATGAAAACTTCCATGAGCCCCTCCAACCACGTGCCTTTTACCCTTGTAGCCCACTGCCTTTTTCTAATTCTAATACTTCAAATGCTGGCCAAACCTCAGCTTCATAGTCTGTCCTGTTCACCTCTTGTCTGAAGGCCTGATCGGCTCCCAGACACACACACTCCAATACTGCTGTTGCATTTTTAAATCAGTTTTAGTGCAATCTTTGATACCTTAGCAATGGCTAAGAGCCATCTAGAGCAATGGCTTCCAAACTTGAGTGTGCATGGAATCCACTCCGGGAGCTCGTGAAATAGTTATCTTTCAGCATCCTCCTTGGAACTAAGCTCAGTAGGTCTGGGGTCCAGGCCAGCCTCCTGCGTCTCTGTCCAACCAACACCCTGAGTTCTTGTGACACAGATAGTTCACGGCTCCATTGTGAATGACCCTGGCTGAATGTGAAGCCCAGATAGCCTGGTGTAGAAAGCCTGCTGCATTCTGTGTCTTCAGCTTTCCTCCTTATGGTGATTCTCCCTCAGATCTTCCACCCCAGTGTTCAGAGTCTTTAGCATGTAATTCTCGTAAACTTAGCTTTTATTCGGTATGCTGATTTTGTGTGTGTGTGTGTGTGTGTGTGTGTGTGTGTGTGTGTGTACGTGTGTGGAGACCAAGAGGACAGTTTGCAGAAGCTGGTTCTCTCCTTCCATCCTACAGGTCTTGGGGACTGACCAGGTCCTTAGTGAGGCTTGCCCACTGAGCTGTCTCTCCAGCCTCATTTCTTCTTGTTGTTTCCTATATATGTGACATGCGACTCTAGCTGCAAGCCTCTGATCAGTGCCCCAGTTTGTCTGAGCAGCATCCACCGCAGATCCTGCTCGGAGTTCTCCATAGCCCACTGTTGCCTCCTTGGAGCCTTCCAGTCTCCCTCTCAAATAAAAGCTATCTTTCCCTGTGTTCCCTAGCATTTTCTGAGGCCCACACTTACCTTTACCACATTTAACTTTCCCTCTATTTAAGGATCTGCATTTGTTGTTGTTGTTGTTGTTTCTTGAAGATTCAGGGCTGTTGTGTAAACTAAATTTTTTTCCTTGCTCCTTTGGGAACTAAGATGCCTGAATCTCTCTCAGATGCTGTTCTCTATCTGCAAAACACTGCGGTTAATATTATATCATCTGTGGCCTGCAACCTTTCACAAAGGGTGGGAGCGTTCTCTGGAGGCCCATCACTCACCATCCCAGGCAAGTTCCAGCTGATATCAGGAGCCAGCAGCTAAGGAAACACACACACACACACACACACACACACACACACACACACATACACACAATGTTTACAAGGTTCAATATAGCTTGAAGAGTCCATTATTTGTACAAATTATTTTCTCAAAAGATCAATGGTAGGTAGGTGCAGCTAGGTATGGGTGGGAGACATTACTTTAGCCTTCTGTCATCCACAACCATTCTCCATGAGTCCCCTCACTTCCTCATCCTGGGACTGCTGCTAGGATTCTACACATCCCTCTGCCTCCAGTAGGTTCGGGGAAGGCTTAAGCTGCCTGACCAGTCCAGGGCCAACGGGAACCAGTCTACACACCTGCTTGCTGCTGCACCTTCAGCCTGGGCTGGCTCCCAGGGGAATGACAGGCTCTTGGCCGTCCTGCAGCTGGGCCAGCCACCTTTCTGTCAGCCGTAGCTGGCTGCTGAGAGGGCTGCAGTTTGGGTGAGAATATTCAGCTCCCAGTATTCTTTCTTACAGGGGAGAAAGGTGTACAGCTTACTGTGAAGGGATAACAGCCGACCCTTGGGACAAGCTAAGCCATGAACACCGTATTGCCCTATGTTTTGCTTAGGCTTTGAACTCTTCCCATGGCTCACAACACTTGGCTTCTCTCCGTCTTTTATTAGAAATTTGGCTTGATGAGAGTTTTGCTTTTGTGGCCCAGACAGACCCTTTGGTCTGCTTATTTACATTGTTTCCCTAGTCACCTTTAGCAGCCTTGGCACGTTATGAGTCTGATTTACATGGCAATCCCAATCATTCAGATTATCCAAAAGACAGTGTCCCACCGTGGGCTTCCTAGGGCCACTGAGGTCCCACACCAGTCCCTGGAGAATCAGCCCATTTTTCCTCTCTGTAGACATAATCTAGCTGCTCTGGGCATCACACAGCCTCTCTCACGCCCAGTTTATTTAGTCACGTCTGTCTTTCCTCTACTGTCTCCCAGGCTCTGGTAATCCAATCATGTCTCTAATTTGATCCAGTTCATCAGGAACTGATTTCCCCGTGTTGCCATTGTCTCAAGGAGGGGTGGGTAGTTCTATTACTCAGTTTCTCTGGCACTCACATTGATCTCATCTGCCCCTGTATCTCACAGCTTCACAAACAGGACTACAAGAGGCATTCTCACTGCTTGTGTCAAAGTATTTTCTAAAAAGAAACCCTCCCCTACCAGTGGACATGGGGAGGGGCATGCATGGAGAAAGGGGAAGAAGGAAGAGATTGGGAGGGGAGGAGGGAGAGAACTAGAGGGGGGATACAAAGTAAATAAAGTGTAATTAAAAATAAAATAAAATCAAAATTAAAAAAAGTATTTTCTAACTGAAGCAGTTCAAAGGCCGAGTATTCCCTGACGATGATAGTTTCTTGCACCCATACTTTGCCCTCCTCCGTATTAAAGATGGGACCCAAACTGTTGTCTATTCTCATGCCTACCCTAATCTCTCCTTCCTCACTCTGCTTCTTTCCATGGACTCCACATTTTGGAGCTCTTTTCCATGGATTTAGTTTGTGCTCTGTTTTCCGTACACACCCCCACAGCAAGAAAAGCTAAGTCAGTACCCCAATGCATCCTCCCCACCTTTCCTGCCAGTTCATAGGTTACTGCAGAGGATAGAATAGTATCCACAAGTCTTACTGTAATTCCTCCCTTCCTTGGTCACGTTCATGCCTGGTAGAGAGCACAGCCTCTGCTGCGTGAAAACAAAGTAATCATATGTGATAGTGGTATACCCTCTCATCTTCTTAATCATCTAGCCTTTCTTCATGGTACAGACATCCAGCAGCAGCTTTTTGAGATACTCAGTTTGTAAATGCTATCTATAGTCATCCTAGACTCTCAGGCAAATCCAGGAGAGATTTGCCTGAGAGTCACTCAGCAAGGCAGAATCAGGCTGCAGACTCCAAAGCCTGGGAAGAGAGATAGCCTTCACATTTCATCCTCATGTGCTGGGGAAATGGCTGTGTGGGCGAGAAAGCTTACCGTGCAAGCACGAGGAGCTGGGTGCTGATTCTGAGTACATTTGTATAAATCTGGGTGTAGCCATGTATACCTGTAACCCCAGTACTGGGAGGCAGAGTAGGAGGATCCCAGAGGCTTGCTGGATTCTGAACACCACATACAGTGCTGTTTCAAGAGGGAAAGTCTGCCTTGTAGTTGCTTGTTACAGCAAATCCTTTGACACTGGCCCAAGTCAAGAAGTTTGAACTAAGCCAGTTCTTATGGATCTATGTGGTTGTGACCTCCACCATCAGTCAACATTTGTATCCGCATCTGGGAGGTTATGTGCAAATCAGATGTGGTGTCAGAAGGGAATTTCAGTCTAGTACTTGGTAATTAGCTCAAAAAAGAATATTTGGAGTGGATTCCATGGCACCAGGCAGCTGATGCAGGGAGATACTGCTTTGCCTAATTTTCATAAGTGGTTTCTGGGTAACCTCACCCTCAGACCCCTTGTCAAACACAGCCCTGCCAGAATCCTTAGAGGAATGAAGCAAAGCATGCAGTTAACCCCGTATGTTCTGTTTAGAGGAGCGTTTGGGTGGCAGCTGAAGCCATGCCTGTTACACCAGGCGCTCTCTGATGATTTGCTTTCCCTGGGAGTCTAGAAGTCAGTGAGCCATCTGTCTTGGAAGCATCTGAAGTCAGTGGGGGTGGGGGGGGGGGAGGGAGGCACCTGCAGTTGACGTGAGGCACCGCCAACACCCCACCCCCTCACCTTCCAGCTACACCAGCAAAGCTACTAACCCCATCCATGGACAGCCAGCCTTTGGCAGTGGTTGGAGCTTTGTTCCGTTCGAGCTTCTTGGGGAGGGGTAGCTCTTCGCTCACTGGTCCCGGGAACTAGTGGGGTGCTGAAGGAGAGAGAAGCCCCTCCCTGTGCATATGATGGGGCTTTATAAATCCTCACACAGTCTGACCGTGTCACTCCGGTGGACCTGCTGCTGGCTGCCAACCTGGCCACATGCCCTGGAAGCGGGGAGAGGGGGAGCTGTGAAAAACTCATCTCCTGGATGATTCATCACTCTCGCTTCCTGCTTCACTACCAGGCTCCCCACCCCCACGTCACGGAGCCATCAGCGGGACTACCAGGGCGTTGGATCCCGAAGAGCTGGAATTATAAAATCCCATGTCAATTCTAATTAATGCAGCAAGCCACCTGGATATTTAGCGACTGGAAACAAAATCAATTTGAGTTCTGAAATTTAATTTACATACAGCTGGCATGATAAATCGGTAACCCACTGCTAGGTAGCCCACTTCTCTGTAGTTGAGGGAAAGAACTCTCTTTCTCATTGTTATCTGGGTACTTTATAAATTCTGAAATTAATCCAGAGCTGTTGGCCTCGCCAGAAAGGGCACGATGGTAGAATGGCTTGGAAATGTCAATTCCCACTGTAGCTTGGGTATGAAAAGAAAATGTAATTTCTATATTTTTGTTTATAGCTGGTTTAGTTTAATTCATGATCTGCCATACTCCACCCTACCCCCAGTGGAAAGAAAAAAACAAACAAACAACTAAATGTCTAATTTGGTTTGAGTTGAATGTTTGATTTGATCCTTTAAACAGAGCTTTCTAGGGAAGTCTCAGACTTCTAGGGAAAAAAATGTCTTGAATCTCAGATTGCCTTCCTCTGCTGTTGGCTGGGTCTCTTTCTCAGTGACATCTGCCAGGGAGTGGGGACTGTGGCTATGGACCTCTTGGTACAGGGGCTGTGGCCTCGGGTTGATCTCTCGTTTCTTGCCTCAGGAGTTGGGCTACTATCCTGGGCCCAGTAGCGTACGTCTCTCCTGCCTGTGTTCTGGACCTCTGTGGCTATGCTCACTGAACATTGTCCCTGCTGTTCTGGACAGGTTCCAGATTTTCATCATTGGTGCCAGGTGAGAAGATGACTTGGAAAAGAGAAACCACAGGGTTGTGGTCCATCGGTTCTTTCTACTTTGCTAAGCTGATCAGCCCGGGGTTAGAATCTGGCAGCACATAGTCCTTTTCCAGGAAAGATAATGTCTTCCTGTACTCTGTTAGGCTTTCTAACCTATTGCCAAACTCTGGGATGGAAGTGGAGACATGCCTCTAGGAGGCTCCTTTTCTTTCTCTGTACTTTCCCCACAACCTTCCAAGGTGAAAAAGGGAGGAGTCTTTCTTTCACCCCCCTGTAAAATGGACTGCTTTTTCCACCAGGCAAGTGTTCTGGCGTTCCTGCTTCAATAAAGGGGGCATATGGATTTAAAAGTCTCTCAAAGACCATGCGTAGAAGGCCTGGTTTCTAGCCTCTGGCACTATTGGAAGGGGGTGGACCTTTATAAGGTGGAGCTGGGTGAGAGAAAGTTAGGATGCTGAAGAGAAGTGCTTGAGGGGCCATTTCCTTTTATTCTTGAGGTGAGCAGTCTGCTCTACCACACGCCTTGTGCCATTCTCTTCGCTGAAAGACAATATGACCAACGGACCACAATCTGAGACTTCGGGAACTGTCAGCCAAATCAAACTTTCCTTCTGAGTTGCTTAGCTCGTGTACTTTCTCAGAGTTGTAGAAAGCCATCCAGCACGGCATACAATCCAAGTGTCAGTTGGATTTTTGTGTATCGGCGCTATCTGCCTTCAGTCCTCGAGGGTTTAGGGACATTGCTATGCCTCTAGCAATCCTCGATGACTTAAAGGGAGGAAGGAGGTAGAAAAGGGTCAAGACAGTGTTCATTTTGGACAAGGTCTCACTCGATAGCCCAGGATGACCAGGAACCTGTGACCGTCCTGCCTCAGCTTCCAGTGCTGGAGTACAGCAGGTGCCGCCGTGCGTAGCTAGAGCTGTGAACCCAGGGCAGTAGCTTGGCATCAAGGGTAATGTTTTGTGGCAAAATTCTAGGTTTCCTTTAAAAATATTGACATTATGATTGAATTACAATATTTCTCCTTTTCCTTTCTCCCTCCAAACCTTCCCAAATGCGCCTTCCTGCTTTCTTTCAAATTCTTGGCCTCCTCCCCACTAATTGTTATTACATGCATATATGTATATTTATACACATGCAATAACAATTAATATAACCCATTAAGTCCCTAACTATAACCTGTTCAGATCATATAATGTGACTTTTATGTTTTTAGGGCTGACTGGTACCATAATCTAACTTTTGAATGTCACAAACTAATTATTACTCCTCCCGTTCTTTTTGGTTTCATTCTGAAAAAGCCTGCTGTTTTCAGGCACACAGAAATCCCTGGATGCCTTGAGCAATCTCAGGTGACATCAGTGTATTCTGAAACTCAGAAACACACATGAGTGACTGTCAATGCAATCTCTGTCCAGAAGATCATAGGCTGGATTAGAGTTCACAGAATGTGGTCATTTCATCAACAGCATTTAGAAAATATCAATGGTGTGTGTGTGTGTGAGAGAGAGAGAGAGAACATGTTAGTTGAGTTAGTTGTCACACATCTGAAAGAGAGAGGTCCATTGTAGGCTAAATAGCCTGGAATAAGGCTAAAGATGTAAAAACTTTGAGATTATATTCACAGATAGAACACAAAAATCTCCGTAGTTCAAAGGTCACAAAAAGGCAAGTGGGATTTAGCAGTTTCAATTTAAATATAGGAATTCTGAGAGAATATGAAGAAAACCACGTTTAGACTTAAACTCAGCCAGGACACTGTTTTAAAAAGTAACAAATTGGGCATCGGGTTTGAAGACAAAGTGCTTATTTCCTTCACAAACAAAGCAAAATGGAAGTGTCGAGAGGCTTTGCTGAGGGGGAAGCCAGGTTGGTGAGATGAAAGGAGGGCTGTGTGAGTGTTGGTGTGGTATTGTGAAAACGACTTCTGCTTAGAAATCAGAGCTTCCTCTGAACCATCACAGATGGGCTGTGGGACTCAGTTAGCACCTTTACCCCACACGCTTCAGGTGCCTTCTCATTTAAAAGGAGTCGGTGGTGGCTCTGTCAGGCCCCTTCCAGGCAGAGCAGGCTCTAACTCAATAGTAAGAGGGACCTTGGTACAGACTGTGAGAGTAGAGGATGTGCTGAAAACAGCACCGATGTGGGATTCCTCTGTCCATTGCACACAATGAACCGGAGCCCAGAAGAGCAGTGGTCCAGGCATGAAGTGATGTTGAGGGATGCTGTATGTCACGAGCTGAATAATGACTTCCAAATGTTATGTCTAAGTCCCGACTCTTAGAAGCCATATTGTAGCTTAAAGGGAAAAACAGGACTTGTCAAAGTGATTACGTTAAGGATTTTTGAAGTGGGATTAAATGAGTAGGCCCTAATTGCCATCTCCACTGCAGATATGATGTGATCTACTCATATCCTTACGCTCAGCTGCCATGCTTTCCCTGCCATGATGGTCTGTCTCCCTTCGGACACCATGAGCCAGGATAACCCTTTCCTTCCTGAAGCTGCTACCGCCTGATGCTTTGCTAAGTAGTGTGAAAAATAGGGGCTGTAGAATTTCATCATTGTAAGAACGGTGAGTTCTAAGACCTTGGTGTTCATGGGGGTTCAGACGCTTGTTAAAGATTGAGCTATGCTCTGTGTACATCCACGGGGCATCACTGGGAGCTACAAAGTTTTGGGTCAATTAAAAAATAATTTACCTTGAAATCACAGAGACAGACAGACACACAGTGGGTGCAGAGTCACAAAATTAAGCAACATATTCGAGCAAAATAACCTCACTTTCCTTCCTTCCAATTTCCAGATCTACTCTCTAGACTGTGCTTTCAGCTCTGCAGGTTTTAGTTTCTGGTCACCTGCTCCTATGCCCTTGTAATAGAACACCATGGCAGAACTTCATGGCAGAGGAGATTCTTCACCTCACAGCAGGCACAAAGCATAAAGCAAGGGGCCAGGGGCAAGAAACAGCCCTCATGGACCATCTTCTGTGACATACTTACTCCTTCCATGTAGGTCCCACCTTCTAAGTTTCCAGAACTTCCCATATAGAACACAATAAGATGAGGACAAACCCTTTAACATATGAGCTTTGTGGGGTGGGATCTCATAGTAAACCATCCTCTCTACAAGCCTGTGTTGGGCCTTCTCCAGGATTACAGGGTGGCATGTGGTATGCCCTGAATGGAGTGGATTGAGGACTTGGATAACTCCCAGAGGACATCTGCAGGGTAAGAAATGGGCTCCTGGATTCAGTGATGGAGCCAGGAATCTTGCTCCTGGTTGTATCCTGCTGCATGACCCAGGGCAGGTTTGATAGGTCCCCGACATGTCTTGTTTTGGGACTGCTGTCCAAAGGACAACCAGTGACATCTTCAGAGGTCTGACCAAAGCACCCTGCAGAACAATGCACCATTATCTCAGAAGCCAGAAGGACAAACTTTCCAGAATCTTCCTTTCCTCTTCTTCCCTTGCATTTGGAGGAGGGATTTAAATGAGAGAGGGGAAGCTAAGTGTACCTCAGTCCATGTGGAAATCAGTAGCGTAAACTGGCCCTATCCAAGGGAAAAGTGTATTATCTGAGGAAGGCATTCTAATCAGTAACTGGGGAGTGGTTCCTGACAAAATGACCAAGTCTAAAGACAAGTCTTTTGGGTGCCAGGTTTTCATCAAGGTAGGGATAAGAAGACGTTTCCCTCATTGAATATCTTCTTTAACAGTCAACCTTTTTATTTCAAGGTGATTATGGTTATTCATGAAACTGTAAGTAATCATATACCAAGAACCGAATGCACATCGTTCCACTAACCCCTTCCAAAACTATAATTCAGTATCACTTGTAGGAAATTGATGATGATACAAAAGAGATACAGAAAATTGCTAGATTTGAAGCTCTCTTCCTGGTGCCCCGTTATCTCCTCCTTGGCCATTTGGCAACTACAATTCTGCTTTTCCTCAATAGAATTTGGTATTTCATGAACTTTTATAAATGAAATTATGTGACAGGTAAGGCATCGGGATTTTTATCTTTTGACTCTTTGGTAAAAGGCCTATCCAAGTTGTTGTATAATTACTTTTCTTTAATTGCAGAATAGTATTCCATAGTATGGAATACTACTATTCTGATTAATGATTCACCCATCCAAGGGCATTTTTAACTGTTTCCATGCTATCCTGAATGAAACAGCTATTAACATTTGTACCCACGTGTTTGCACGTGCCTGGTCACATTACATTTCTCTGGGATAAATGCCTAGGATGTAGTAGTGTATTATAGTTCTCCAAAGGGGCAGAACTGACAAAATGAATATAGATAGTGAAGGGGGATTTATTAGACTAGTTCACAGGATGTGATCTGCGTAGGTCAGCAATGGCTGTCACACACTAGAGAGGGGTGAGGAGCCTGTGGCTGTTGAGTCCCCGAGGTTGGATGTCTCTGCGGTTCCAATCTGGCACTGAGGGCCTGGAGGATTCCTGGAGAGCGGCTGGTGTTCAGCCTGTGTTGGAACCCTGAAGAAGTAGGTCCTAATAGCTGTGAAGGAATGTGGCAGCAACAGGACAGATGGACTTGGCAGGGAGAGTAAGGGCAAGCAAGTAAAAAGCAAAGTTTCTTTTCCCCTTGTTCTTGTTTCCAGGCTGTCACCAGAAGGTGTGGCCCAGATTTCAGATGGGTCTCCCTGTTTCAAGCAAGCGATTATAAAATTCCCTCACGGCAGTGCCCAGCAACTTGGATTTAGTTGACTCCAGCTGTAGTCAACGAGCCAGCCAGGGTTCACCATTGCAGATAGTTGCATGCTTTGTCTTTTAAGTTGCTGCATAGCTTTCCCAGGGTAGCTGTAGCATTATCCTCCCTGCCAACAAAGCAGGAGTGTTTCAGTTTCTCTCTGCATATATTTTAAGAGACAGTGCGACATAACCACGAACTTACCTTTGTTGGCATACCCTAGGCGGTACTGCTCTGATTCTGAAAATAGCAGCTGAGTTGTCTGAACCATTCAAAAGCAGGATCCTGCTGGCTGCCCTGGCCTGGCCCCCAGCAGTGGTGTAGAACTAGGACCCAGCCAAAAGACACCCTTCCCAGAGGTTTCCCTGTCTATAAGTCAAGGCCATGGAAGTGTCTTTGGATTTGAGCTACTTTTTCCATTGTGGATGCAAGGGACTCTTTTTTTTTTTTTTTGTCCAAGCATAGAACTATTAAAAGCTCCAGCTACATGGAGGGCTAGAAGTGGCAACACAGAAAATCTTTTTGTTTTCTGACACCCAAGAGCCACATGGAGGAGCCAAGCTGAGAATGGGAAGGGAGGAGTGCAGCTAGGATCAAAGCCAGGAAGGGGGTGGCTTTCCAAAGAAAATCCCATGCCAGTTGCTGAGGGGGAATGGGTGCTCTCTATCAGAGCAATAGAAAGCTCAACTACGGGTCAAAATGGTTTATCCTGGAGCCATGTGTCCAAATGTTTTGGGTCAAACCCCACCTCCTGTCCTGTGACCATTACCAGTGATGGCTGGTCTCAACTTGATTAAAAAGTGCCTAAGGCATTTGTAAAGCACACCCTTGAATGTGTCTATGAGGGTGCTTCCAAAGATAGATCTTGAGGACTCTACCTAATGAAAGGTTTACTCTGTGGATTAAAATTCTGTAGACTGTTGGGAGGTGGTAGAAATGTAGAAGGGAAGGTCTGAGTGGAGGAAACAGGTTACTACGGGAATACTTCATGGCTACCTCTTGCTTTTCTTTCTTCTGATTACGATTCTGTTCTGCTTCTTGTCCACCATGATGTCAGCCATTTTGCCACACCCTTCTGGCCATAATGGTCTGATCTCTTAGAAACAATGAGGCAAAATAATCCTTCCCTTTAACTTGCTTTCTCAGGGTTAGGGTCACAACTTTGCAAAACTAATTAATAAATTATCTATTGCAAATTAGACAAGTTATTTTGACTTTCTCACTTCTCAGAGCTCTTCTTTCTGAAAATAAGGTTGCTAATAGCAGCTTAGGAATTTACAATGAGGGTGAAAGGGGACAGTGAGTGTAATGTTCCCAGAATGGCGGTTCTCAAATTTGCCTACAAATTGGAATTACCTGGAGATCTTTAAGGAGCTCCAAAGCCTTGGTCCATTTTCTGGGATTGAGGTTATTGATACTGGCCTAAGAGGTAAACCATAAAATGATTCCTAGGTAAAATATTGGGTTCAGTTGTGTTCGCCCAGCTAAAATCCATGGCCTTCCCCAAACTTCAGAAAATACTGTTAGTTGGAAATACAATAGCATCATTGCAGGTTGTAATTATTTAAGAATAGCTTAAGTTAGTGCTAACTCATCATTAGCAAAAGAAAAAGAGTTACAGGCAGATTGTGTATCGACAAAACAATGTGCAGAGATACAAAGTGTTGTAAAGGAAGCAGAGATGGAGTGATGCCTCCTCAAACTGACACGTGCCGAGGATGTCTAGCTAGGAGGCAGGCAGGAGCCTGCCCTTCCTCAGAGCCTTTCTGTTATCTTGGAGTTGTGAGAGTTTGCACACAACCTTAGCCACCTGAGGTCAGATCCCAGAACCAATGAAAGCAGCCAGGTGTGGTCTCTCATGTGTCTATAACCTCAGTGCTGTGGGGGCCAGTCAGGAAGAGTTTTGGGGCTTGCTGGCTACCAGCCTAACCAAAATCTGCGAATTTCAGGTTCAGGAAGAAAGCCTTCCTGAAGGGAATCAGGCAGAGAGTCATGGGAAGGGCACCTGGCACCCTCAAGCCTCCACGTATTCAAACACAGGTGATCACATTCACATCTAGTCACATAAGCCTCTCTCTCTCTCTCTCTCCATCTCTCTCTGTCCGTCTGTCCCTCTCTCCAAGATAAGGTCACCCTGATTTTGGAATTATAGCCTCTAGAACCATGGGCTAACAAGTTTCTATTGTTTGAAGACAACAGACATTTGTGTTATTGTGGTGTTTTGTTGTGATATTTTGGCATAGCAACCATAAAAACCTCACAGCTTGTAGACAAGGGCATGCTGACCACCGAGTAGATGTGAGCTCTTTCCATCTTCTTGCTGTGTATTACCTTAGCCACGTGCAATAATAGAAGCCCAGAACATCTTCAACAGTCACTGGCACTGTGTGCGAGGAGTCTTAAAGAATCTACTCCCTGGGTCTGGAGAGATGTCTCAGTGGTTATGAGCACTGGTTGCTTTTCCAGAGGACCCGGGTTCATTTCCTAGCACATACATGGTAGCTAATGACATCCTGTAACTTCATTTTTCTGGCCTCTATGGGCAATGCATCCATGGGGTATGCAGGCATACATGCAGTCAAAACACCAATGCACATAAAATAAATGTAAATGAATCTTTAAAAATAGAAGAATCCCATTCCCCAAGTGTGGATCAGCGTCACAAACCAAGAGGGTAGTTCAGAGATGGCTGCCATGTCAACTTTAGCCTTGGTGGCTCTATTTCTGTGCCAAACTGGGTCATGGGAACTTTTGGTCCACTGTGTCTCCTCTGGCTGGTCAAACTAAGCTCCAGAGTCATTTTACCCTCTGATGTTGTGACTCATCAAGAGGCAAGGTCAAAATTTGCTTCTTTCCCCTTCAAGATATCAGCTCTTGGAAACCAAAGCCAGGATGAACATTTTGCTTCCCCGTATTCCACTCTCTCATATCTTCTTTTTGAAGAGCCAAGAAAGAGGACTGGGAGCAAAGAGCCTCAGACCTGGACAACTACTGGTCTACCAGCAGGGAGAATCTCCATCACTTATTGATCCAGTGATTACATTCTCCCAGAACTCTCTGCTATGGCAGTGGACTCCAGGGGCCTTTCCCTTTGTTTCAGGGAGATAGACAGGTTCTGGGGCTGAGATTCTGCACTGCAGACATATCAGAGCATGTACTGTTCTCTTACTCTTCATCTTCCATTCCTGGTCTTCAAGGAGCATCCCCACTGACCTGTTTGCCTTGGACTGAAGGGTTTCTCAGACTTGGGCATTTCCTTGCTAAAACTGGGACAGTATGAAGCAAGCTGGGTCAGTTTGTCATCCTCTCAGAATCTTTGTTTTCGTAACATTCTGAGTTGCTGTAGTTGCCTTTATCTATCTCTAATCTGCCTTCTCTGTTCTGTTACACTAAAGAGGTAGAAGCATTCACATATGAACAAGATGTTTCTCTTCCCAGGTTTATCTGACTCTACTCTCCCGGATGGCCAGGAGCTTTGTCTCTGGGGGCAAGCATCCCTGCTCTGGAGTCTGTCTTCTCGGCAGTTTCCAGGCCTACCTGTTATCACAGCTCACCATCGCCAGTCTGTTAGAGGCATCTTGCCTGTTATACTCAGATCGTTATTAATTTATGTGTCTGTTTATACTTATGCCAGGGGGTGGATTACCAATGAACAACCCAAAATGGAAAGAAGACAGATTTCTGTATCTGTGGATTAGCTGTCAGTGCTGGCAGAATGCAGGGAGATCATGAAGTGTGTGTGTGTGTGTGTGTGTGTGTGTGTGCATGTGTGTGTGAGAGAGATTGGACGGGTAGGTGGGTGAGTGTAGGAAAGAGAGATAAGGAGGAGGGAAACAGTACAGAAGACCATCTGTTCCTTGAAGCCTCTTTTAACTGTTTCCTCTCTTCCTTCCAGTAGCTACTTCCGTGGTTGCCATTGTCTGGGGCACACATTCATTCTTAGCAATTTCTGACTTTGCTCAACTATTGACAGCAATGATTTTAATTTCTGTTTTTTTTTCTTTTCTCTTAGAGTTAGGTAACTCATGGGGAGACAGGAGAGACTCTTATTCTACAGTTGAAAGAACTGCTTTTACTTCTTTGGTTTAACTTCCTGTGCCCCGTTTCTAGAGATGGTCCCTGTAACTTTAAGAAAACCAACTGGCCTCATCCTTAGCTGTTTTGTAATAATGAGAACTCAGGCTGTATGGACATATTTTCAAAGTGAGGCACTGGTTATGCTGATTGAAGGGCATTCTTTATCTTGTCCTCTGCTTGAAGACCTTAAAGCAAGGGCGAGTGAAGGCATGTAGTTTATAGAAGAAAATCCATACCAGCTACTCTGACTACCTACGCCTTATACGCCATGACTCCTGAAAACCTGAACAGAGGCCAGAAGCGAACTTGGGCCCTCCTGTTTCATTCTTTGCCTTCTTCTCTGGAGACAGGTCTCTTAGCATACCTGCAGCTTGCCTGGCAGCCAACAAGCTACAGGGATCCTCTTGTCTCCACCCAACATAGCCCTGGGGTTATAGACATACATGCTAATACACCCAGCTTTTAATACAGGTGTTGGGGATTCAAACTCCTGTTTACTCAGCAGGTCCTCTAACTCACTGAGCCTTCTCTCCAGCTCACAAGCACTGTGTGTGTGTGTGTGTGTGTGTGTGTGTGTGTGTGTGTGTGTGTCACATGTGGTATTGGTGTGTGCATCATGCATGCAATTGTACAGGTATGTGCGCCTGTTGTGCGCATGTGAAGGCTAGAGGAATATGTCAGGTGTCTTTCTCTGTCACTTCATCTTATTCCCTTTAGGCAGCATCCTCTCACTGAATTGAAAGCTCACTATTATGGACAGCCCGGCTCACCACTGAGCTCTCATTATCTGACCGCTTCTGCCCTAAAATGGTCACATTACCAGCATACACAGCCATGCCCAGTCCTGGGATTCAAATGTGGGCCCTCACATTTGCAGAACAAGAACTCAAGCACAGAGCTATCTCCTTAGCTCTTAATTTCTTCCCCATGTTTTGGGATAAGGCTTTTCCACCTTCATAGAATGAAGTGGAAAACAGTTTTGATTTATAAAAACGCTGCACGTATCTAGCAGAATCCTCACATACCCTGTGCCCAGTTATCCTATTATTGACAATTTTCATTATTATTATAATATGTGTGAACATCTACACCTTCTTCAGATTTCTGTAGCTTTCCTCCAACCTCTGCTTTCTGTGTTGGGATCCCATGCAGAATTCCACATCACATTTAATTTCCTCAGGCTGGGGGTGGTGGCAGTCTCTCAGCTGTTCCTTGGTCTAGTGTGTTCTTATTTAGTTGATTTCTGCTTATATAGGATTCAATTTATTCTTAATTTTTTTAGCTTCCTTTGTTTTGAGATAAGATCTTACTATATTTTATTGTTATCTTTCTTCTTAAAATAGAAACTCCAGTAACTGATTTTTAAACCTTTTATTTTTCAATATAAACACACTGATCTCCGATTCCCTTTAAATTCATTTTTAAAATGACTATCGATCCATTAGAAATATTTTCTAATATCATGAGTGATATCTCCTTTGACCCGTGATTATTTAGGAGTGTTTTGCTTAGCACCCAAATAAGTAGATGTCTTTGTTGTGTTCTAATTTAAAGTTGTCAGCGCACAGTCCAAGCATGTACTCGGAACATTTTAAATGTTTCAAGGCTTTCTGCTCTAATGCATGTCCTAGCCTGGTGACTGTTCTCTGTTCAGAGAAGAATTTCTATGCTGCAGTTGTTGGGCTAACGTGCTCCAAATGTTGGTAACACCAAATTGGCTTGATTTAACTGTTCTGACCCTCTGGATTCTTGTTGAGTTTTGTCTTGTGCTCTGTCATTCCACGAAGAGAGACACCGTGTGTGTGGACTGGTTACTTCTCTCATGAGTTCTGTCAATTATGTTTGTGTGTCTGAAGCTCTGTCATGAGGAGCACATGACTGGCGGTTGTTTGGTGTTCCGTCATCCAGAATGACCATGTTATCTCTGATGACATCACCTGCCTTGAAGTTCACTTTGTCTCGTCTCAGCGTAGACACAGTTTTTGGGATGAGGGGTTTTTAGTTCTATTCTTTGGGCCTTTTCGTAGTTATCCCTGTAACTGTGTATTCTCTACCCTCACCCCATGTCCCCATTTTTAACATCTTGTCATAATGGATTCATTTTCTGGACACATTCCATTCTACGAATGAACTAATATTCACACATTATTATTAGGTAAAGACCATCTTTGTGTTAGGGGTCTCTTTTGGTATGAATGTGCTATGAACTTTGATAAACGCCCTGTTTCCACCAGTGTGGGTTCACATAGGTCTGTTCCATTGCCCTAAAATTCCCATACTTCACAATTCACCCTCCTTTCCTAAACTCCTTGCCATGACCCATCCTTTGTCTCCACAATTTGCCCTTCCCCAGAATGGTATATAGTTAGATTAACACTGTATGTTGACTTCACTCGCTTAGCAATATAAATTTAAGGTTCCCTTTCATCTAATTGTGGTCTGACCATTTCTTTTTAGCACAGAGTACTATTCCTTAATATGGCATATGGCAAATACAGTACATGTTCCTCATGGAGTCTTTAAGGACCATTTCACCTGATGTGGGAATTATATTCCACGAGATCTGTGAAATTAAAGGATTTTCTGTAATAACAACAGGTTCTTCAGAGGTAGATATGACATGATACTGAGGAACCACACAGGAGGGGCTCCTAATGGCTTGGCTTACCCAAAGAGCTGTGGAGAGAAAGAGGTCAGGAGAGGAGAGGGAGTTGGAGAGAGAGGGAGAAAAAGATGGAGGGAGAAAGGAAGAAAAAGAATAGTGCAGGAGAGGAGCTGGAGAGGGAAGGAGGAGAGATAGAAGCCAAGAGAAGAGATAGAAGAGAGAGAAGAGAGGAGGGAGGAAGAGAGAGAGAGAAAGAGCAGGAGGAAGAAAGGAGAGGAGTCAGAGGGGGGAGGGGCAGAGAGAGAGAGAGGGAGGGCAGAGACCTAGGACATGGGCAAGCGCTTTTATTGGGGCCACGGTGAGTACACAGCATAAAGAGTGAAGGAAATCCTTTGGTGTGTGGGAGTGTCATGGTGTCACAAATAGGGGAGGGCAAGAAAGAATTGTGTCAGGGACTGATCCTATCAGCCTGGTGTACCTGGCCACCTGGTACTTAGAGTCTGTTTGGAGCGATGGTGGGACACCAGGAAAAGAGGTCTTTGCCATTCACATGTTGCGTGGATGTGTCATACTGTTTATTCAGCTGCTGAAGGATATCTTGGTTGCCTCTAAGTTTTGCCAATTATGAATAAAGATGCTATAAGTATTTGTGTGGGTTTTTTTGTGTGGATATAGTTTCAGCTCATTTGAGTAAATTCCAAAGAGCATGAATGCTGGATTGTATGTTTTTTTTTTAAAATTACTTTTTGACAATTTCATATGTATATATAATGAATTGTGACAAGATTCATCTCGATTACGATTACTTTCTCATATCGCCCCCTTGCTGAACCTCATTCTTTTTCCCAACCAGTTCCCCTTATATTGTCATGTTATGTGTGTGTGTGTGCCTCCACTCAGCTGGATCAGTGTTGCTGCCTGAGCCTGGGAATGGGGTTCTTTAATAGAGCATGGGCAACTTAGCAGTGGCTACACTGGTACTTACCCCTCACCCTTCCCCCCACAACTGTTATTGGCCAATAGTTCCTCAGGGAGGGGTTGGACCTCACAAGCCCCTCCTTGTTCCATGATGGACAGTGGAAGTGTCCAATGTCATGCAGGTAACCACAGCAGCTGTGTGTTCAAGGGTGCTGCACAGCCATGCCTTGTCTGAAAGACAGCCTTCTGCAGTACTCCTCTCTACCTTCTGGTTCTTATACTCTTTCCATCCATCTGCTACAAAGGAGGACATTTTGTAAAACATTCCCAGCCTGCTGTGTTACATCGTTACCAACACTCAGAGGGTTCTCTGACTCCACATGCTCACCAGATCATTCTGATATGCTTTGGCTTCTGACTATGCTGGATGTATGTATTGGTCTCTTTACATACTTATTTGCTGCCAGAATGTGTGTGCATGTGTGTATTGACTGTCCATTTAGAGCTTTTGTTCAGTTTTAAACTAGATTATTTGTCTTAGTCTATGTGCTATTGCTGCAAAGAGACACCATGACCACAGCAACTTTTATAAAAGGAAACATCTGACTGGGGCTGGCTTATAGTTTCAGAGGTAGTCCATCTTCATCACGGTGAGGAGCAGACAGACATCTTGGTTTGCTGGAGAATTTGAGACTCCTACATCCAGATCTGCAAGCAGTGAGAAGAGAGAGAGACACTGGGCTTGGCTTAAACTTTTAAAACCTCAAAGCCCAGTGACATACTTCCTCCAACAAGGCCACACCTCCTAATCACTTTCAAATAATGCCACTCCCTAATGACCAATCATTCAAATCTATGTTCCTATGGAGGCCATTCTTATTCAAACCACCACAATAGTTTATTCTCTTATTGTCATGTTCTAGGAATTATCTGTATATTTTTGATAAATCCTTAATCAAATATTTATTTTGGAATATTTTTTTCAGAGTTTAGTTTCTCAGAGTGGCTTTCCTAGTAATGTCTCAATAGAGCAGGCTTGAAGAAAGCCAACCTACTGGTTTTTAAACATAATTTTATGTTACTTCTAAAAATTTATTATGAAACTTAAGGTCACCTACATTTTCTCTTATGTTTTATCTCCCAGTTTTCTACTTAGGTGCATAAGTTGGGTCACTTTTGTGAGTTGTATAAGGTCAGTATCTGTTTGTTTGTTTGTTTGTTTTTTTGTTTGTTTTTTGTTTTTTTTTATTGTTTTGATTTTTGTTTGTTTGGATTTTTTTTGCGTGTGTATTAGATGTCCATTTAACCCAGCAACATTTGTCATAAAAAAGAAAAAAAGAAAAGAACAGAAACAATAGCTATGCTTTCATGCTTTCTCCATTAAACCTTTGCTCCTTGGGCAAGTATCAGTTGATCATAGTTGTGTGGGCCTATTTCTGGGTTTTCCATTCTTCTCGGCTGATCTCTGTTTCTCCCTTTACCACCCCGTAATGTTGATTGCTGTAGCTTTGTAGCAAGTGTCGAGGCTAGTAACACCAGCCCTTCTGATGTGTTCCTTCCTTTCAGTACTATATTGTCTATTCTGGGCCTTTGTCACTCCACATAAATTTTAGAATTTATTTGTTGCTTTGTGAAATAGCTTGCCAGGATTTTTACTTGTGTTGCATTGACTTTATAAATATATTTGGGGAGATCTTCTATCTCAGACTTTTTGTCCTTATGTGTGGAATCTCTCCCACTTGTTTAGATCCTGGATTCCTTTCGTCAGAATGTTGCAGTGTTCCCCATATAGATCTTGAACATACTTGATTAGACTCAGCACCAATTCTCTTGCCTGCTTACTTGGTACTGACAAACATCATATTGTCTTTGGTTCTGTTTGTCCACTGCTGGTTTAAGAGGGTGAACAGCTTCTACATTGGCCATGGGTATGGCTGCCTGGCAGTTCACACCTCCATAATTTAACTCTTTAATTATTTGGGGGAGCTCCTGCATAATCTATGCAGTTTAGGCACAGAGACTTTTATTTATTACTTCTTAGTATATGTGCCGTTGACTTTCTTTCCAGTCTTTCTGCCTTAGTTAGGACTTCCAGGGTGATGTTGAATGGTGGGAGTGAACAGCCTTCCATGTTCTTAATTTGAATGGGAAAGTTTCTAGTTTATTACTATTATTATCGTGTTAGATGCTGGCTTTAATTCTTAGCAGTTTTTTAAAGCCAAGTTGAGGAACTTCCTGTTTATTCATAGTTTCGTGAGAGTTTTTATTTTGAATAGGTGTTATTTTGTATTGAATGCCTTTTCTGCATCTGGTAACACAATAGTATGATGTTTTTCTTCTTTAGTGTTTTGATGTAATGGACCACATTAATTGATTCTTGAACAATGAGCCAGCCATACATACCTGGCCTCAATCCCACTTGGACATGGTGAGTAATTCTTTAGCTCACTGCTGGATTAAACATGTTAATATATTTAAATTTTTTTATGGGGAAGAGCACAAATGCAGAGAGTTTCCAATATTTGGGGAAATTGCAGGGGTCAACACAGCCAGATGGCAATGGATAAGCCTCACCCTAGGAAAACCCATTTGACTCTGAAATTTTTTATTTTGGAAGACAAATGATTATTGATTCTGTTTAATGCAAACAGGACTGTTCATATTCTCTGTCTTCGTGTAAGCTTTGTCTGATTATGTCCTTCAAGGTTCACCTCAGCTGTCAAGTGAAGTGTGTGTATATGTGTGTGTATGTGTATGTATCTGTGTCTCTCTGTGTGTATATATATATGGATTTACATATTACAAATTATAAATGTAATATATTTATGTATTTCAGTGTTTATGTGATCTGAAACAATGGCCCCTGTTTTAATTTTGATATTAGCATTTTATCTCTCATTTTTTAAAAAGGTAATATGACAAAAACTTAGCAAATTCTCATGGTTTTGTGGTTTTCAGCAGGGTGTTGCCCAGGTGCTAAGATGCTAAAGCCATTCTAGTCTGAAGGCATACTTCACATGATTTCTAGTCTTTACATTTTAAGGCACATTTTGCAACTCAAAATATGATTTCCCTTGATGAATGACCCATTTTGCATGAGTTTGAGAAGCATGTGTATTCTGTTGTTGGATGTAATAGTCTGAAGATGTCAATTATATCCAGTTGATTGATGGTGCTACTCACTTCAATTATGTCCTTAATGATTTTCTGCCTGCTGAATCTGTCAATTACTGATAGTGGGGTCTTGATGTCTCCAACTGTCATAGGTGGTTCATCTGTTATTCCGTGCAAGTCGCTCATCTTTTGCTTTGGTTTCAGTTCTATTGTATTTTGACACTTTGTTTTTGGGTGCATAAATTAAGGATTTTAATGTCTTTTCTTTTTGGAGAATGAACTCCTTTGTTATTATTAATCTGATGCCTCCTTGTCTCTGGTAGTTAATCTTGTTCTGGTGTCTACTTTGTCTAAAGTTAAAGTAGCGCTCTAGGCACATTTTAATTAATGTTAACAAGGTGTAACTTCCTTTATTTCTTCCTATTATTTTAAAAACATTTATTTATTCTTATTTTATGTGGATCAGTTTTTTGCCTGATTGCAGGTATGTGTGAGGGTGTCAGATTCCCTGGAACAGGAGTTACAGACAGCTATGAGCTTGGAATTGAACCTGGGTCCTCTGGAAGAGCAGCCAGTGTTCTTAACTACTGAGCCATCTTTCCAGCACCTATCCTATTATTTTTAAAATTAAATTTATCTTAACTGTATACTCACATACATATATGTACATATATGTATACACACACATGCATATTGTACGTATTGGGGTGGAAATGTAGCTCGGTGGTAGAGTATAAGCACGTGCTTAGCTCTGGATTCAGTCCCCAGTAGTGAAACACTGTGCATAACTGTGGAATGCCATATGATGTTTTGATAGTTTTGCTGGATATAGAATTCTTGGTTGGTAGTGTTTTCCTTTTCACATTATAAATATTTCGCTTCACTTTTTCTGTTTGTACATTTTCTGAAGAGAAGTCTGATCATGTTCCTGCCACTTCCCCTCTCCTTCCCACATAACTTCCTTCACAATTCTCTCTGTTTATCATATTTTGCAATTTGTCATGTTATGCCTAGGCATAGGCATTTTGGTATTTACACTGCCTGGGGGTTCCCTGAGCTTCTTGGACCAGTGGTTTGGTATCCATGATTATGTCTGGGCACTTGTCAGTCATTATTGCTTGGCATCTTCTCTTTTCTCCTCACACCCTTCTCTTTTGCTTTCCCATTCTGCCTCCTGTGTTCGTTCCGCAGATTTTAAATATCTTGCCATTTTTGTAGTTTTTTTTCTCTTTGCATTTCAGTTTTGGAACTTTCTGTTGTCACTTCTTCAAGCTTATGGATTCTTTCCTCAGATGTGTTCATTTTATGGATAACACCACTGAAGGCATGTATATAAGTTACTGTTTATTGTTGTGCTAAAATACCACTGCCAAGGCAGTTTCTAGAAGAAATGATTTATCTGGGATTATGGTGAGAGAGGGATAAAAGCCCATGATGGTGGAACGGAGTCATGACAACAAGCAGCAGGCCTGGTGGCAGGGCCAGGGAGCAAAGGGCTCATGTTTTTAAAAACAAGTGGAAGCAGAGAGAGGGAACTGACTGTAGGCTTGGCTTTTTACTCTCAAAGCCCACCCCCAGTAACATACTTCCTCAGCAGGGCCACACCTGCTAGGCCTCCCCAGACAACTCCACCAGGCTGTCCTGTTTGCTTAAGCTATGGGTATCAGGGCTAGGATGTCCTTATTTTCCCTGTTGTCTTTTTCCCTGGAGACATGTTGGAGAAAGTCTGAAGCATTCGATTCTTCCCCTTGTACCTCCTGTCATTGTAAGGACCGCTGCTGATGTTGTGGTAGAGTGAGAGAATCAGAGGGAAAGCAGTTCATGTCCTTATGATTAATAACACATTTACTCTTCTAGTAAGTCTGGGCGCTGTGCTGTGGCTGTGACACATGCTTATTAGTTTTCCTAACTTAGGTGAGGTTATCAGTCAGTTTCTGATGATGTGATAAAACACTTGAGAAAATCAACTAAAAAGGTGGAAAGGTTTCCGTGCAGGTCACTTGAACTGGTTGCTGTGGGGCCTGTGGCAGCAGTGTGTCTCATGCCGGTGGGATGTGTGGTAGAAGAAGCCTTTAGCACCAGATGTTAAACTAAGTAAGAGACAGGGAAGAGGAACTGAACTCCCAGAAACCCCTCAAGTGCATCTCCCCAGTTGCCTAACTTCCCCCCAATGAGCCTCACCTCTTTAAAGTCCCGTCACCTTCCAATAGCACCAAAGGCTGGTTGGTGATCAAGCCTGGAGTTCATGGGTCACTGGAGAAAATATGTAAGATCTAAATCAAAACAGTAGAGCAACAAGGTTAGAGGTGACTCTGTTTAGGTCATTCCCATCCCCCACATAGAAGGCTACAGATGGTTGGAGATGAGCATTTTCCTTTTGCGGGGCCAGTTAGGTTCTAAAAGAACCCCAATACGTTAGGCTCTGGCAACTAGACTTCTTGGGGTATACTTTTAGGTATCTTGCCAGAAGCTTGGGGGGAGTTTCTTTGCTATTTATTCTAGGAACCTGGTAGTCAATATTTCAAGATAACAAACAAGCGTGGTGATCCCTAAGACTGCCCCATTCCCTAGAGATTTTAACTCCTAGGTTCGTCCATCCTGAGTCTCTAGAAATGCACTGATCGCATATTAGAATTTCCTTCCTCAGTATTGGTCCCCATGGATATTTCTGTTCCCAGGTTTTTGTTCTGGTAAGGTATGGTTGTTTCTATCTACCTGTCAATCTTTTCAGTTTGGAGAGAGTGTGTTACTGCTCACTCCTGTGGCCAAACACTTCAGGGAAACAAGGAGAAGAGTTATTTATTTTGGCTCACGGTTTCAGGAGGTTTGGTCCATGATTGCTTGACACCATGTGTTTGGACTCCTAGGGGACAGGAGAAGAACTGCTCAGCACATGGGAGGCAGGAAGCAGTAAAGGTAGGAAAGGACCAAGGATGAGTTACTCCCAAGGCTCTGCTTCTTCCTTCTAGGCTCTGCTCTGTAAAGTTTTCAGAACTTTTTAAAGTAGCACCACTAAGTATGGACCAAGATGTCTGTGACATCTTTCTTAGGAAGATGAGAACAACTTCCAAGTTCCTTATATGCTGCACTAGAAACCAGAAGTTCCAGGCAGTAGAGTGTTTTTGTTGTTCGTTTAAATTTCTTTCTTTCCTTCTCTTTTTCCTTCCTTCCTTCCTTCCTTCCTTCCTTCCTTCCTTCCTTCCTTCCTTCCTTCCTTCCTTCCTTCTTTCTTTCTTTCTTTCTTTCTTTCTTTCTTTCTTTCTTTCTTTCTTTTTTGCAGTTTCTAATTGTTTCTAGAAGAATAATTAGTTCACAAAAGCTATTACAGCACCACTAAAATTGCTTTCTTCCAGAACTGTTTATTTGTTTTCTAAGACAGTAGAGCCCAGTGTGGCCTTGAACTTGAGATCGTCTTGCTTTAGCCTCTGTAGGCATGGGCCAGCATGCCTGGCTTTAGGATTGCTGTTTAATGTAGAATCTTATCCTATCTATGCTCTGTTGTCTATTTAAACCAGCATCTTATTTTGGGGTATTCTGGTTGGTCCATTTTTACTATCATAAGTATAGCTTAATATCTTTATCACTAGTATCTAGTTTTTAAAAAATCTATATTTGTCTCTGGATTTGATCTCCAGTTCTGTAGTAGCTGCCCCCATCTTCAGCTAAACACTCATGTATACACACACACACAGACTCACAAGTATAGTGTTCAGAAAAGTTCCTTAAAAGTTTTCAGGGCTGAAGTGTGAGCATATTACAAGATTTGTAGATTGCCCTTCTAAAGGACCATGTCAACTTATATTCCCAAAAGTATTATATGAGAACGCATATTTTACCATACTTGTCCAAAAGTGCTTTTTCTGTATTTACCACTTAAAAAGTTACATGGTCTCATGTTTGCATTATTTGACTGCTATTGAGAGTGAATACTTTCATGTGTGGCTTTTCTTTTCTTCCTCAAGGCCATTTGTTGAAGTACAGTTTTTGGTAAGGTTGTTTACAAGGCTGTCCAGATAGGATTGCCGTGTTTTGTCTTTGTAAGATTCATTTTATGAAGTTACATGCATGTTTGTATGTGTGTGTCCACATGTGCAGGTGGGTTCCCAAAGAACCCAGAAAACAGCACCTGAAACTGGAGTTAAAGTTGTTGGTTAGCCCCTTGATTGGGTGCTGGGAGCTGAGCTCCAGTCCTGTGGAAGAGCACGAAGTGCTCTTAGTCATCGAGCCATCTCTCTGGCCCTTGAAATCACTGTTTCACCAGTTAAAAGTTCAAACCACACAAGTCCAGCTAGTTTGCTCACAAGACTTCTCACACTAAGAGCCAAAGGCATAGAATGTTGACAGAAGCCTTTGCGAGCAACGTGTTTTGCAGTAAATTGATCCCTGTTGAACACAGTGTAGTCTGAAACCCATGCTCCGTGAGGATTAAACATGGAATGTAAAACACTGAGAAAATTCCTTCAAATTCTTTGCATCCTCTGGTAGGTAAGATCAACATTTTAGGCCTGTTGCTAGGGAAGAATTGGGAAGGTTCGCCTCCAAACAACCCTTTCTAGGGTAGAGGCCCATCTCTGTTCTTGTGCAAGGTGAGAGTTTGGGATGTCTTTATCTTTTAACGAAGTCAGGCTCCTTCTAATATTCAAGTGAATAGCTTGATAATATTGTGGTGAAAAGTTCCCTGTGGAGGGAGAAGAGTTTGGGGATTCTTCTGGTGACTACAGGGATGCTCATAACCTCTTGGGACCATACTCTCTTTACTGTGGTAAAACAGTTTATCTGGCTTGTCAGTCTTAGACGCCAACCTTAGTAAATGACAGTGAGAAAGGTCTTACTCTCTGAGATGAATTTCAATGATGCTTCTTCCTAGAAAATGCACTGAAAGCTGCCTCTTGGAGTGAATGACAGTCACCTAGGAAGGACTCCTTACTCCTTTAGGAGCAGTCCTGAGAAATAAGTAAACAGCAAAGGCAGTTTTCATGATCAGGGAAAGCATAAGGACACAAACTATGCATGACAATGTCATCTGGATCTGGGTCTCCTAAATATCCCCATATCTGCTGAACTTCCTAAGCATGTAAGGATGGACACAGGCAGGGCTCATATATTTACCTGCTCTTTGGATCAAACCTTTCTGCTTCCTCACCTCCACCCCCAAGAGATTACTCCAAAGCTTTAATCGGCCAGGACTCTCTAACCTTTCTTGGACATTGTGGCATCATGATTCATTTGACATTTTAAGGCTGAGTCAATTCACTTTGTCTTTGCCTTGAAGCTGCTGTGACAGAGGGTAGGGCTGCTGGTTCATTTGTCATTTTTTCCTAAAAGGTGGTAAAGAATGTGACAAGACTCTAGACCTGACAAGGGATAAAGGACGATGACAGTGAGATACTCTTGCTGGGATAGTTTATAATGTTCTGGCTGATGGAGCCAAAGATGAATTATAGGGGCAGAAATAAAGCCAATAGCAGCACTGGCTCACAATTTCATGCATACTTATTAGGAGGCAGTCAATCTATTTATGCTTGTCTTCTTGATTGTGGGGAATACCTTGCCAAAGACTGAACTGTGGGTTCTGTTTCTCTAGTGAAAGGCATGCCAAAGAGTCACCAAATTCTGCTGGGCCTGAGAGAGAAAACATAGGAATTTGTGATATGTTTGGGTCTCCTATTTGCCAGTGATCGAAGAATCATCTTTCTCACTATGGGTTCATAGTGGGCGGAGCAGACTGTCCAGTGGAAAGATAATGTGAGCTCAAATTTTTCTTGTAGCCATATTTAATAAAGAGAAAAGGAAACAAGTATACTATCTTAAACATGCATTTTGACAAGTACGAAAACATCAATTATTTTTTGTTATTTTGGGGAAACAAGGTCTTACGAAGATGAGCTGGCTTAGACTTGCTGTATGGCTTAGACCGGCTGAGAATGCTCTTACTTCCCAAGTAGGAGTATATAGCCATGTCTCAGCAAGCCGAGCTAATCCAGAAATTATTCATCAGATCTCTGGCATTCCTTTTTCCTCGAAGTCTTCTAAATCTGGTGTATATTCGTTATTTATAGCACAGTTAGACTAACATGGTTTTAGACTCCCAATAGCCACATATGGCGTGGCTACCCAGTTGGAAGTCATAGATCAAGGGGTTGTCTAGCGTGCTGATTTGATTACTTATGAATAGTCATTTGAAATACATTCAAGAAAGGTTTGTTAAATGACTACTCTGCCAAACCATAGCTCTCCCTCCTACCTATTAGGGATGCTGCGACTCTGCCAGAAGCTCTAATAACTATCTGTCATCTACTGCAGCAGGATAACTGATAGCACCCTTGGCTAGTAGTGACAAGCAAGGAGTTTGTATCCATAAACAGCGTGGATACACTGTTCAAAGGAATTATTCACATTTTGGGTGACATCTTGCATGGGATGGAGCAGGATAACATAAGATTTCATTATGCTACTCAGAGTGGTTCACAATTTACAAGTCATGAATTGTTTATTTCTGGAACTCTCCACCTAATAGTGTCATACTGAAATTGAACTTTGATAGATTTGAAAATTTCAGTTATAGATACGAGGGTAGTGGCTACTTTGGACACAGGGGTTGGATTTCAGAACTTCTATTTTGTGAGAAAGAGGGAAAATGTTATAAGCAAGTAGTATGCTATCCGAGTAAAACAAAGACAGTGCAGCAACTGGGAAAACAGCTATGGGGCTGAGTGTAGCATTTTAGATAGATTCATTATGGTAGACATCTCTGAAGAGGTGACATTTGGGGAAAGAGGAGGCAATTCAGGAAGATTATCGAGTCTCTTGCTTTTCAGAAGGTGGAGTTAATTTGAGGGTCACTGGGGCCACACCAAGAACACAGAATAAGATGGCCATGGAGAGAAGAATCGAATTCTGGTTCTTAAGTCTTGGGAAAAGCTGGCTTGATGCAGTCTTTGGGGTTGTACATGAAAGTCTTTGAGGAGCAAATGGAGAAGGACTGGTTCGGCTCCGCGTGCTGGTAGCTGAGACACTGAGATGACTCAGTGGGTAAAAGAACTTATAGTACAAACCTAGTCTTCTGAATTCAAACCCTGGATGGGGAGAAGTGATCGTACAGTGTTTTCCATAACCTCTACAGGTATTCTGTGGCATCCTTACCTTCCTACGAGACAGGTGATATTTGTGGGACTTGTAGAGAGGTGGAACAGGTATGACTGAGGCCGGAGGCCTTTGATACCTCACCTCTCCCATCAAAGGCTTCAGCGGTTCTTATTTCACTGTAAGAAGTATAAGGAAGCACCATTAAAAGCAGTGGAGTTGGGTTTTAAGGGATTGTATTTGTGTCGTGGTGTTGCTGAAGTAATTACTACAAACTCCGTGGCTTAAAACATCAAAATATGTCTTCTCACAGTGCTGGAGGGCAGAAGTCTGTTTTCAAAGGAAGCAGGCTTCTGATCCCTCTCAAGTATGGTTGGCATTGTATTTCTTGTGCCTTCTAGCTAATGATGGTTTCTGGTGTTCAGTGATTTGTGGCTATCTCACTCCAGTTTCTGCCTCTTCCTTACATGGCCTTATTTTGTCTCCTTCTGTCCTACTCCTGTAGGGAGAGTGCTGATAGGTTTATAACTGGCCTGGATAATAAGACGATATCACCTTGAGCTTTTTAATTACATCTGCAAGGTCTTTTCCAGAAAGGTCACAGGCTTCCAGATGTGTATTACACTCTATGCTATGTAAACTATATGTATACTCTAGCTTTCTATGCTAAACTTAAACCCTTAAACAGAGTCTTGGCACTTTCAATTCCACTGATGGCTGGTTGCTCATCTCCCAGATTTGTAGGACTGGAAAACGGTTGGTAAGGAGGGGTGGAACATCTCGTTGTCTGGTTGAGTTTTGGGAAATGCAGGAGAAAGTAGGGAAAGGACTCAGCCCCATCAAGGAAAGGACTGCTTTAAATTAAACAGCTGAGGAGGGGCTTATGGGCTGTTCCCTTCATCACTGTGTGCACTTTCCCAGCTCTTGACAGGAGTTTCAAAGCTGTTTGATTTAAAAGAGATGGAAGATTGAAAAAAGACATGCCTTAGGAAAAGATGGCAAAAAGGGGAACAAGAAAGGGAAAATAAGGCAGAAGATAAGAGCTAAGTGTTTCCTCTGGCTTTTTGTGTAAAGAAAATGGCATGGATACCTCTGATCTTAGAATTATTTTCTGTCTTTCTTTTGTTCTGATTTGATGATCTATTTGAGAGAAAACTGTCCAGGCATACTGTATACCTCTGGCAAAAAAAAAAAAAAAAAAAAAAAAAAAAAAAAAAAAAAAAAAAAAAAATCAGACAAAGGAAGAGTTCTTATCTAGTGTCCTTTGTTGGGGGTTGGTCTGATGCTTGTATTTTGATGCTAATTACTCTCCCTCCAGATCTAGTTACTGACTTATCCTTGTTGTATAAACCTGCCTAAGACATTTCTCCTGATTGGTTGATTAAAAGGCCTCAAACCTGGGCAAGGCAGAATGGGGGTAGACGTGGCTAAGGTTCTGAGGCTTTGGGTTCAGGAGAATCCCAGGATACAAATAGATGGGGAGAGAGCAAGCAGTAGGATGCCATGATGAGTTAGTGTAGAGAAAGAACCACGTGAGCCAGAAGAAAGGACACCAGGAATGGTGTGGATGGAGAAAATGCCAAGATGAAAAATATAAACAAATATTTATAAGATTATGAATGGAAGGTAGTCCAGATAGAAATGGTTAGGATGGATGGCACTGGATGGAGGCTGGGAGATGGTTGGTGAGGTTATTGAGACAGCCTAGGTAAAATATCTACCCAGCCCAAGGTAAATAAGGCAACTATAAAATCTAACAGGTGTCTGTGTCTTATTAATTGTGATAGCGAGTTAAATAATATCACCGTAATTATTATAACCTAATAAAAAACACTTATTAGGCCGTATCTTTTAAATTTACCACAACAGCCCTCTGCGGGTGAGCATGAACAGCAGATCTCCGCAGAAACAGGCCAGTGAAATCCCTAATACATCATCCACACACACCAGGGTGCATTTGAATACCTAGAAAGACAAGCAATGTTTGTGGGTTGTCCTGGGAGAGGGTTTTATATGTATCACTTCCTGTCATGATGAGCCTAGAAACATTTTTCAATAGAATAAAACCCAGGCTTAGAGAACATTAGTGACTTGACTTAGGCTCCTGGTAAAATCTGTTGGCTCCAGGGTTAAAGCCCTAGATTGTCGGTTTTGAAGTTTCTTCTCTATCTCCTCTCACTGCCACCCTTGAGGATTTGAAGGAAGGATCCATCAAGCATTTTTTAGATGTGTTATTTTTTTTCATGTCTCACCTCACTTCTGTTTTCTTTCATGTTAGAACGGAGATGTTGAACAGGAATAATTGAAACAGTCCTATTATTAATTACCACGTTTGTTTTGTGGCAGAAGAGCTACTAATTGGTCATATAGAGTAGCACTTGTGTCATGTGACCTTGAACACAGCTCCCTTCCAGCCAGTTTGAAGGAAGAGCTGTGCCTTACAAGTTCAACCCTGTTACACACTCGGATGTCTCCTAGCTGGGAGATACTCTGGTGAACTCTTCAATCCTATCATTGAGGGTAGGGACAAGAACCCAGAGGCTGTTTTTTTGTGGTTGGCCGGGTGATTGGCTTCTCTGAGAAAGCAAGGCTATCCACGGAGAGGCCAAGGACCGTTCCTGTCATAGCCAAGGTTTCCACTCCATTGACAGGTTTCAAGGAAGTAGATTGTCTGCCAGAGGGAAGGATGAAATGGATTCTTCCGTTAGGTCCAAAAATACTAGTTGGCTGAGTCATAGAGTCTGTCAAAGTGTAGGTCCTCCCATGCTTTCACATTTTAGTCCTTTTGTTGGAATTTCAGGAGTTTAGAAGGAAACTGTTCAGAACCCCATCGTGAGGGAAGGCTCAATTTTAGCTCTGCTACTTTTAAAGCTTCTGTCAGAGAAAAGAGAGGGATCCTGCTATTCTGGACAACAGTGACCCTGACGTTTGAATTGATGGCCATGGCTTTGAGTGCATAGTCCTGATTCTAGCATGTAAAATGCCTGAAATGAGCTCAGGAGGCAAGATGTGCTCGGGGTCAGGATCTGGACCTTCCTATTACATACACTGAACCAGACAAAAGCTAACAGCAGAAGCCATCTTCCATGTCCCACAGGCCTAGGTCACTCCTCAAATACAGGGAATCCAGGTAATATAGAACATGAATGACATAAGATGTCTGCCGCAGACAGGGTATGGAACTCATGCCCCGCCTTGGAAGAAGGGGTTGTGGGGGTGGATAATACGGGTTGCTTGAGTTTTGTGGATTAAAGGAGCCAGCCTACAGGACACCCCACATGGTGTACGGTGGGTTTTACGTCCTGTGGAGTGTTGCTTCCGCTTATTACCTCACTTCCGGTTCCCACACGGTGAAACTAAACGTGCCTGAGGTGAGAGCACGCGGGAGATTTCCTACGGGCCTTGCCTCTTTCCATAGTTTCCACAGGTATTGTCTGGGGCGTTTTGCCAGAGAATGACGGTTTGGGGAAAGCAGATTATTCAATGATTCTGGGGGGAAAAAAGGTCACTTATTCTGCTTCTTAACTCGTCTGAGTGGGTCCCTATAGCTCCCCAAGCTTCCCCAAGCAATCATCTAGTAGGTGTTCATTGACCAAGTGACAGGTGAGTTTCCTCCTCTGAGCTCACGTATTTCCCTGGCTCGCAGAATCCGCACAGTCTTGACCACTTCATCGGTTCTCCCAAGTCTCTTCCGTAACTCTTCTGTGTCTAATCAGAAACCAAGCAAGAAGAGCCTTGTAGCTCTGAAATGCCTCCATTCTCACAACTGGGTTGGCTTGGGAGTGACATTCCTCTCCAATATCGTGCTTTCTGTGAAGACTCTGAAGCTCTCTGCCTTGCTGGTGGGCACAGGCGAGATATGGGACTGGCAATAGATGTAGTGACAGGTGAGTTCTGTTGAATCCTGAGGGCTCCATGTTGAGTAGATGCTGTTACTAACTGTAGCCTTCATGAGCAAAATCGCAAAGTGCTAGAAACATAACAAGAGGAGCCCGTGGATCAATTAGAAATGGGCCAGCCCACTGATTCATGCATAACTTGAGGAATGGTGGGCAGTCAGGCGATTTCATCTCCTAAGCATGAGTCAATTGGAACTTGTGGCCAGTGTCAAGAGTTTCACAAGTGAAAAAAACAAAACAAAACAAAAACTATCACATCTTATAGCTAGATGTGAATTCAAATAGCCTAAAAGTGAACATGAACTTACTGAACAAAACAAAGACCTCAGGATTCTGGATTGCATTTTGCACAAGGGACAAGATCACCAAGAACAATCGTCCCAGATGTTTTTGTAGTAATGGTGGTGACCTAGAGACATACAAGGGTGTGGTCCTGGACTCTGTACAGCATCACAAAAGAAGACTCTAGAAGAAAGGCTCTCCAGACCATGCCCTGAACCTGTGCCATACAAAACCAGCAAGATACCGGGTTAGCTGTGAGCTGGGTTTTAAAAAAAATAATTTATTGTTATTCTTTTAAATCGTGTATATGTGTGTATGTCTGCAGAGACCATCTGATATGTGTGCTGGGAACTGAGCTCCAGTCCTCTGAAAAGAAAGTACATGCTCTTAATTGTTGAGCCATCTCTTCAGTCTCATGAGCTGTTGTTCTCTTTGATGTTATTCTTGGGTGCTATTTCAAAGTCCTTGGTAGGTTTGAAGGCACAAGTTGCAATTGTGCATTTCTCTTGTTTCCAACACTGAGCAGATCCTACACCTGGGAACTTTGGTTTGTTGCTCTATAGCAATGATCCTCAACCTCCCTAATATAGTTTCTTATGTTGTGGTGACCCCCAACCACAAAATTATTTTTGTTACTTCATAACTGTCATTTTGCTGCTGTTACGAAGCATAATGAAAATATCTGTGTTTTCCAATGGTCTTAAGTGATCTCTGTAAAAGGGTCATTTGATCCCTCAAGAGTTCATGACCTATAGGTTGAGAACCACTGATCTACAGTCAAAAAGTTGGCACTTGAAAGAAAGGGTGGGCCAGAAAGGCTCAGAGTTGGGCTTGGGGGGCAGAGAGACTAGAATCAACGGGATGAAGGCTTCAAGGCAAGAGCAACTCCTTGATGGGAAACTGGACGGAAATAAAATATTCAAGAGATTAAAAATGTTAACGATGGTGTATCTGACGGAAAGCTTTCCTGGGTTCCCTGTGAGGTCTTTACAAAGCTGTCAATTACACTGTTGTGGAATAGGTTCTTTCTGGAGAGTGGGAAAATTTCTGAGTGCATTAAGCTGGGAAGAGAAGCCAATATGGAAATTAACAAGTGGACCACCATGGAAGTAACTGACAACCTGGAGGGTCATGCGTTCACGCATGCGCACACCAAAAGAGCTTCATAAACCCCTGCAGTGTGGGGCTATGATTTGCATACTAATCTTTTTATAACTAAGTGCATGCCATTCGGTTTCAGCCATATTCAGTGGTCATGACGACCAGTGTCAGAGGGGACAATTACTCTGTCAACATTGTTAACCCAGATTAAGAACACACCTTTCTTTTGGCTTTATTGTCATTAGGGAAAGAGTGTGATTAAAAACAAACCAACCAAATGACCACATCCCTTGATGTCGTGGCTCTACCTTTACTTGATATCTCTTAAAGTCTATGCCCTAGTACTGCTGTAAGGGGTGGCCCACACCAAGAAGCCATCTGTCACAGGCATCCTGAGACTGGGCCTGGCAAACTTGCTTTAAAGTGGAACTTGGGCACCTGGATTGGAGGAGAAGCTATTTTTGCTCCATCTCTGCTGAGCCAGATCCTATCTCAGATTGCATTAAAGGAACTGCCTCCTTCCTTTTCCCTTTGTTGCTAAGGAATAGCTTTTTCCTCTCAGATTGATTTTCTTTCCCTGAAGAAGTCCCAGCCTACACACTGCTTGGTAGTAATTTAAAATGAGCCAAAGAGCCGTGGGTCCTATTAGAGGCACAAAGCGACCCACTAAGAGTCATTAAGGGTTGCTGGGGTCTATCTTTTTAACTAAACACAGAGTACTATTTCAGAACAAAGGAGACTTCTGCTCCTTGGCAAACATGGCTCTACTGTTCCATCTTCCCAATTATAGGCTACACTGCCCCCTGCTCTTGGGCCTGCTGCTCAGCCTTTTATTAGTCTTGCTCCCTCTTGCCCAGGGCTTCTGGCTGAAGGCAGGACATTGCTGGGGTGGGGCAGGAGGGGGCAGGCATGCTTTCATAGAAGCCCACTTCCCACCCCAGTTCGTGCATCAAGAATTAGATTGGCCTGCTTGCCTGCTGTGGAACAAAATGAATTAAGTGGTGGCCCCTCCAGATCTGTGTGTACACGTTTCACACGTGACTGTTTCCATTGTGGATTGGCAGCAGGCTGGGCTGCAGAAGTGGGGGTGGGGGGCACAGCTAAGCCAGAGTACAGATGCTGACCCCACACTGGCTCTCAGAGTTTGGCTCCTGCCTAACTTCTCCCAGAGTGCTCGCATCCACAATTCGGGGCCGTTTTTTCTGCTCACATGGCCGTAGAGATAAAAAGTGGGTGTCGATTTGTTACCGATCTGGTTTACAACATTCTAGTGTTCAAAGAGCTTGCTAGATGGGAGCTGGGTTTAGGGGAGCAGCGTGTTGGCAGAAGACAGTGAGAGAACATTGGTGACTCCAGCTCACCCCGCTCACTCTCCCAGCGGGCTCACAGCACCACACTTTGCCTTGAGTGGACAAGTCCCTTTACCTGATCTCTGTATTGCCAATTGCTCAGGCTGGTCTCTCTTACTGCCTGGCGCCCAGCACACACGCAGCCACTACTGAAGCTTTGTGGATGGTTGCTGAAGGGAGTCAGCTACAACATTCAGCTCGTTGAATGAAGATGTCAAGGTGAATTCTCCAAATTAAGTGATTGAGACAAGTTTTTATTTCTATGTTTAATGTTCCTGTACATTCTAGTGGTTTTTCTCTCTCCTGCCTGGACCTGGGAACTCTGGAATTCTCCCTCCCATTCTTCACTCTAGTTCCCAGGGCTCTGTGTGCTCCCGGGGAAACACTGGCTTCTTTCATTAGAGAACACCAGAGCCCTACAGCTGGAGAGAGAGGTGGGCTGTGCTGAGAGAGATGCCTCTACAGCTAAGCCCTCAGACTAGAGTGAACTTGAGGGAGCTATGTGGAAGCCTGCTTCGTGATCAGCCTCTGGGGCAGAAAATATTCCTAGGGGAACTGGAGAGATAGAAAAGGGTTTGCTGCTCAGGCATGAGAACCTGAGGTTGGGTCCCCAGCACCCACATAAAAGCTGGGCATGACAACACATGTTTGTAAAACCAGCTTTGAGGCAAGATACAGGCAGATCCCAGGTCCTTATTGTTCACCCAGCCTAGCCGAACTGGTGAAATTCAAGTTCAATGAGAGAACCTGTCTCAAAAAAATATGGTAGGGAGGGAAAGAGGAAGGTCCCCTAGTGCTGGTCTTTGACCTGCACACACACACACACACACACACACACACACACACACACACACACACATATTTTCTGCATTAAATTTTTCCTATATTCTTTGAGAACTGTGCTGTTTACTACAGGAAGCATCTAGACTCTAGGTTCTAGAACGAGCTTGTAAGTACAGAAAGTACTGACACATCTCAGTGCTTTTCCAATGTTAAGTTTGAAAAAAATAATAAAATTAAAGCCTTTTTTTTTCTCTCTGACGTCCCAAACATTATAGGGTCACATTATATTGACACATCAGCTGACGCAATGGAAGAAGGCCGAAAAAAAAAAAAAAAGAAGTGGCAGTGGGTGAGTCATCAGCTCTCAGAGGCGATTATGGAGGGCACAAAGCATCCGAGAGAGCAGCTCTGCTGTTGGGGGGAGTCTAGAAACAAAGAACGGGCGCTTGTGCTGTGGGGCTGACTGACTGCGTGGCTGATCGCCCTGGGTAGAATGGTAATCTCGAGCTTGCTGATGGAGACCGGCATCCTTTGAAGTTTCCTTCTTCCCTCCCTACCACCCTCTCTCCTTTCCTTCCTTCCTTTCTTCCTTCTTTCCTCTTTTTTTTTTTTTTTTTGTGAAAGCATCACTTTCCTTTTGATGGATATGCGATTGCTTCTGAAGCTTCAGGTGGGCCTTATGTTAAACCTGTAGCAGCTGAAGTTGTCTTCTCTTGAGGTGAGGCTGAGGTAAATCTGGGCTTTTCTGTGTAGATTTTTGGTAGGAGACTGCCCTACCAAGACTTTTGTTGAAGTGTTTCTCTCATAGCATCAGGGCGGCTAGGAGGTACGCTCTTAGTGGGACCCATTTAGGTCTTTGGGATGGAGCGCTCATGGATTAAGATTAGAGCCATCTGGAAGGAGTGAGCCTTTTTCCACATGATCTCTCTTGACTTTTTACAACAAGGAAATTTATTCAAAGCCCAGCTGCTGTCAGCACCATCCTCTTTGGACTTTCAGAACTGTGAACCCAATAAAACTTATTTCTTTATCAATTACCCAGACTTACGTTTTATGCTATAGCAAAAGAAAACGGAGGGAGACATGACCTCTTTCCCTTCCAGCACAGAATTCTCTACCCTACTCTCCCTCCCTACCTATACCCATCTCCAAAACAAAGTCTACTCCTAAGACTGCTGGCAAGGAGGCGGGATTCAGAAGTTCAGGGCCACTGTCAAGTTCTCAGAGGGTTGGGATCTGAAGGTGGTGCGTGAGGCTGTTTCACTCTTTACCCACAGTCCAAGACCTCCTTTAGGCATTCAAGGATCTAAGCTGGAAATCAACTCCCATCACTTTCCATTTGCTCAGAGTGGGTGCGAGGAAAATGTTTTATTTCTACCACATGGGAAGATAAAAATAACTCTAGGATATGTTGCTTGTTAAAAAAAAAAAGAACATTTAGCATCTGAATACTTACCACAGGAGCCCCAGGGAAGAAATGATCAGAGATGTGTGACATAACTGTAGGCAATGATTGTACTAGTATCTTGATATCCTCTAGGCTTATTTAACACTAGAATTTTTTTAAAGTCCCCAGAGGCTGGAAGAGTGAAATATGAAAAACAAACCCAGAATGGAAATGACTCATTTTGATTTCACACCATTCTCTCTCTCTCTCTCTTTCCTTCTCACTCACTCACACACACAATCCTACCCCTCAGTTTAATATGGAGGAAATGCATTGATAATGCTGCTAGCTGAAACTATCCTTTCGGTGTTTGATCTTTATCACCTGATTACATTTCACCTGCCAATATTAGCCCCACCAAGTTCTCAATGATAGTCTCACATGAGCTGCAGCAACTAAAGAATTGATAATTTGGTATCTTCAGATGCCAGAATACTACAGGTTATCATAGAAAGTCATTTTATCCCACCCCCAGGATAGCAGAGCTATCTGCTAGAGGGGGCCAAGAGAAGAGACTCTATCTATGCAGACAGCCCATGCTCTAAACAAAACAAAAAACCCAATCCATCCATACAAAGAATGAAAACCAGCCAAGAGCTACTGCATGCGTAGATAATTTATCAGTCAGAGAATTCGAATGAACAGGACAGTCATATATCAAGGCTGACCTGGTGAAATGAATCAGTGATGAACGTTTTTGCCTTATCAATGCTAGAGGCTTATCCAACTCTAGGCACATGTGTATTAGTCCTTCTTGCTGACAGCACTGGGAATGGAGCCTGGAACCTTGTTCTTTCGATGTGAGCCCTTTACTATTGAGCTATATCCCCAGGCATTCCTTTTTTTTTCCTTAATGCATTTGAAGGAGTTAAAATGTACTGTGTAAAATACATCATATTGGCATATTGATTAGTTCAAGCTGAAATCATACCACTCCTCCATGAATCCATTTTCTTGGTCTAAATAGAAAAAAAAGACATCATGTCCTCAGACTTCACTCTTCATTTGCTTGTGAAGATCCTCACATGTATGTGCATTTAATAAAACTTTTATGCTCTTCTATCATCAATCAGCTCTTTCGTTAATTGGCTTCTTTCATCTACCCAAAGAGCCCCCATGAAAGTTCTAAGGGGAGAGGGGGAATCTTGCCTTCTCCCTATGACATCTACTATTATTTCACTAAAATAAATTGTCTTTCCATAGCAAGCATCACTCCACACTCCCTGTGAAATCATCTGGCAATTACCGATTCCCATCAGGGCTGCTTCGGATTGTGTATAATTTAGTTCAGCATCTCCACTAATTCTTCTGAGACTCTGGCTACTTGAGAGCAAGACTGAATTTCGCTGTGCCTATACAGCACGGGAGAGTTCTCCTGGACTGCACGAGCCCCTCTGTAGACACTTGTTGAACATATAATGAAAAAAAATGACTGAAGACACTTGCTGAACAAATGATGACAAATAATGACTGAATTTTCCACTGCGTGTCATTTATACAAAGCAAACCTCAACATACTCCCAGTATATCCTGTTACAGTCGGAAGTTAGCCATGAGCCCTGACACTCAGAGTGAATGTGACCGTCTAAGGAGACAGCAACAACAGAATTCATTCCTGCCAATGGGATCTGGAAGAACAGAGTGAATCACAAAGTGCAAACTGTAGTTGAAGTAAAAGATGGATTCATACCTATACTTGGAGCCTCAACAAGAAAGTGTCAGTGGATTGGAACACTTCTTAGTATTAGTTTAAAAGGCCTTGGGCCCATTGATCTGAGCTTTAGTTGCCTTCTCATCCTTGCCGTCATCCACTGGCCTATCTCCTGGCTAGAGTGTTGTAGACTTCATTGTACCATCGCCTGATGTCAGTTTGAAAACTCCCCTCCTAAAGATCCCAGCTTTGGACTCCTGAGCTTCACTTGTGAAAGCAAAAGTGAAGAGAGGCAGAGATAAATCTTTGAGAATTTTCAGTGAGGAAGAAGCATGGAGAGGTAAGGTTTTCATTTGGCAGAGATTATAAATACCCTAAATGTCATTTCCCAAACTTACCCTCTGTCAGGATCCAGGTAACGAGTTCAGAAATAATCCCGGCTTCCTGCTCTGCTTTTCTCAGATTCACAGAGGAGACGAGGGTGAAATGTACTCCTATTGTAATGTTTACATTGTCAGGTTGAATCCTGCACGGGATGGAGCCCTCTGTGTTAGGGAGGGCTCTCTGGAGGAACAGAATAGAGAGAATGAGTGTGTATAGACTGGCTTACAAGATAGAAGCTGAGGAGGCCAGCAGTGTGTGGCTACACTTTGGAGAGGCTGGGAAATGCTCACAAAGCTGGACGCCTCAGTTAAAAGCCCAGTCTAGCACCGAAGCTCTAGAAGGTTCAGCCACTGAGCCTCAGCCCATATGGGAAGCCGAAGAAGATGGAGTCTGATACCAGAGAAAAGTGACAATAGTAGCAGCAAAACTGCCAGTCATCCTGGCTATCCCAATATCACTACCACCTCGTACCAATATTGCCTCCCACACACCTACCATCACCACCACCAATATCACTACCACCCACACTCACCACCATCACCCCACCGCTAATAACACACCACACCATCACCTACCACAACCATCACCTGCTACCATCACCAGCAATATCACTGCCACCATCGCCACCACCAGAAACAGGGATAGATAATACCATTAAGCAAAAGGCGAAGGCAGGCAGACAAAAATATTTTTTCCTTGGACCTCTTTGTATATAGGTCACCTGTTGGAGGGCATGGGCCATGCTGAATCTTCTTCCTCAGTTAATCCTTTTTGGAAATGCCGTCACAGATCTGTGTAGAGATGTGTGTCTTGGTTGATCCCGGATCGAGAGAAACCACATTACAGTGACCTGTTTGCCCCCGAATTGTATGTTTGCAGGTCCAATCCCTTCAGGTAGACAGAGAAATAGCGTGTAGCCCCTACATTTTGAGGTCTGGAGTAGTATGCTCCGGGTACCAATGCTCACATCCTCTTGGCTTTCTGCTGGGATCCCAGATTTCAATCTTGCCTTGATTGTGGAGTCGACTCGGATGCGTTTCGCCACTCCACCCTAAACCCTTACTAGGACTTAACGTTCCTCTCCTACAAATCTAGACCTGACCCTGTCTCTTTCTCCACTGCCAGAATCCTGCTTCAAAGCTGTCACCACCCTCCTGGTTCCGAGAGACTCGTTGTCCAGAAGCCTCTACCACACGGAGAACTATTAGTAGCCTGAAGGGTATCCAGATTGTCACATCACCTTGATGACTATAATTGGGTTTGGGGTCAGCTTTCTCAGGGTCGAGAAGCCACACCGAATGAGAACTTAGGCCAACCTGTGACATTCTATCCTCTGCTGCTTTCATTGCTCCAGCAGACATCAGTTGTGTCTGAGTTCTCAGAGCTGAGAGAAATCGACTGAATGAACTCTGACCATTCACCTTTCACCTATCTCAGTGAGCTATAACATCCCCCACTCCCTCTCCTGCCACCATCTTTATGGTCACCATGGAGAAGTTACCCCTCCCCCATCCTTTTTTCCTTTCCTGCTTCCCTCCTTTTCATCCTTTTGTTTCCTGGTTCTCATTTTGCTCAAGTTGTTACAAAGGAAGAACAAGGAAATCTATTGCTCAACACTAAAATTCTCCAGACCTGACATCAAAATCCAGCCAGTCAACCCTTTCTTAGGAAAGTTCAATTATTATGCTTTCGTCCTAGGCACAAACAAATGATTTGAACCAAAGACCGAAAGTCAAGTATGCTGTACCGAAATAGAGGATAAGGTCCTCCCATGTCGCCAGGGCCAGGCACAGTTTGCCCAGTGGAATCACCGTGGTAACGTGGGTAACGTGGGCTGCATGATCTTAAAAAAAAGAAAGCAGACGAATGGGACCGCACAGTTTGGGAGACTGATTTGGCTTTGTTTGTTTTGTGTGTAAAATGAGATCCTGAAGGAAGCAGAGACATTCTCTGTGGAGAAGGAGAAGGTAATTTATGTTGCTTCCTCCCATCGCCTGCATTCTGGGAGTGCGGAGAGCAGCTGCAATCCGCTGAGTTCCAGTTCATCTGCTGCCACTGCTCTCTGTAGAGAGGGCTCCCCGGAGACATTTCGAACCCCTTACTGACAAGGGTGTAATTCACAATATACGGCCCTTTGTGGGAACCTCACAAAGGATCTATGTATTTCACAGTTTTTTTTTTTAAAGTTTGACCAAGGAAAAGATAAGGCACATTTCTTCTTGCAAAATTATAAAACTCGTATACATAAAGCCAAACTTCTTAGACTTGAAAGCAAAGTTGAACCATGTGCAGCACAGTTTTCTCATCTAAAAAAAAATGACAGCAGTGAACCCCACCATTCCAGGTTCGGTTTCCACCTCCCTGATGTCTGGGGTTCTCCAGTTACAGGTTTTACTTATTTTCTCCTCAGAGAAGTGACTCCTGAGTGGGAAAGGAACTCCTGCATCCTGGGGCTTCCTTCAGAGAATGCCTCCTTTGGAAGAAAGCTGCCTACGGCTTCCATCACTTCCTGGCTGACCTACATCCCCCCCAGTGGCGCTATGGGGATGAGAGCTGAGGAGCTGAGGACCGGGTGCCCCGTAAGGAGGGCTCAGCAGAGGATGCCGCAGAGGCATAGCCAGGAAGCAGAGAACAGAGTCAAAGAGGAGCACGTGCGTTCATGTGCGGGGAAACTGAGGTCAAGGTGCAGGCACCGGGAGAACCAAGTGTCCCAAAAAGAATGTGGTGGGGGGTAGGAAGGTCAACTGGCAAGAACTGGAAGCTCTCATTAGAGAGGAGACTGGCAGGATAGTGAGGACGGGCTGAGACGTGAAACAGCTTGGCAATAACAGATGAAGTAGGCAGCTTGCTGATCTGTGCGGCTGCCCCCTTTCCTTGGGAGACAACCCGCGTCCCCAGGAGGGTGTCTTCTCTCTGAGTTGGCAGGAGATCCATGGAACACAGCCAAGTGTGGGGTGGAGGGGGCGGTGGATACCTTCTCTTGGCCCAGCTGATTTGCAGTTAGAGGAAGAAACACCTCTGACGTCTTGGGGTTGATCCTGAGCTGCCTAGTCAGTGACCCACAAGCTGGTGGCATTTGTCACTCTCTGTCTCGCAGCCGCTCCTGTTTCCAAACAAACCTACCACATCCCCTCCCCTATCCAGAGTATTTGCGATTTTTATAGACCCCATGCGTTCCAATGTTTGGGTTCTGTCCAGCATAATATAGGAATTCATAATTTGTCTATGAAATTAACTACTCACTTGACTTGGCCATGGTTCCTCAGTCATCAGCTGGCTAACTTGGGAATTCTTGGGCAGTGAAAAAAAATCTAACATGCAAATCATTTGCAGGGGTCATAAAATGTTATGGATCATAAGCCTGGCAATGGAGGAAGCCGGCGCTGTTGATTTACTTCATATTTACCAAGTTGTTTTCTGTATGTGCCTGGGACAAACTGGTTACCAGCATAGCCAAAGCTCACCAGGAACACACCTATAAACAAGCTGGGCTTTTGAGAAGCACATAGGGGCACCTCAGCTGACAGTTTTAGAAAGGACCAGGATTTGGGCTTGGCTTTAACCAGTAAGAGAAGTGTAGAAAATTGTACTTTGGCTGACATGCACTTGAGAAGTGATGATTGTGTATCTTCATAAAGACGGCATACCCACGGAGATGAAAAACCAAATTGGTGGAGCAGTCACAGTTGTTTATAGAACACAGAACAGAATACAGGGAGAGAATTTTTCATCCTGAACAAGGCTTGAGTCTTATCGGTGTTATGAGAAGACGCAGAGTGCTCGTGCTTTAGTATTGATCCAACATGGAAGCACAATGGTGTCTGTTAGCATTTGCTGATATTGTGCATGTTCACTGATGTCTCCTGATAGCGGCAGGTCTGCTACTAAGTGTCAGGGCACTTTTCTCTTTTCTAGGGTAAACATTTTGTCTTTTTCAGAGCTCAGTCAAGGTAAATCTATAGCAGGGAGGGAAGAGAACAGCAGAGCAACCCAAGGGTAAAAGTATTGTGCTCTTGAGAGCAGCTAGGAGATCAGTCTTCCAACAGAGGTTACTATTGTCAATTCCCTGATATAAAAGTGCCTGCAATGGGAGAAGGCAAAAGGTTAGCCACAGGGAGCTCAGCCCTGGAAAGAAAACTCAGTGGGCCCTCCCATTGCCTGCCTCAACCTCCCCAGACAGTTTCTGCTGGGTGTTTGCAAACTCCTGATCTGATGAGATCTCTCTCTCTCTCTCCAATCATATCTATCTATCTATCTATCTATCTATCTATCTATCTATCTATCTATCTA